>NC_138296.1:8832500-9242500 GCF_965601325.2 Salmo salar | reverse complement strand
TTATTTATGTAAGTGTCACGGATCCCTCCGGAACTGTCATTACGCACACCTGGTCCCTATTCCATTTTTTACATTTTAGTCATTTAGCAGACGCTCTTATCCAGAGCGACTTACAGTAGTGAATGCATACATTTCATACATTTTTTTTCTGTGCTGGCCCCCCGTGGGAATCGAACCCACAACCCTGGCGTTGCAAACACCATGCTCTACCAACTGAGCTACAGGGAAGGCTATTCCCATTGAGTAGTAATTTCTATAGTGGATCCCTTGTTCACAACGGTCTTGTCCATTATTGTTACAATGTCCGTTGGTCGTGTGAGTACCTGTGCTGTGTTGTTTTGACTTTCATGCCGCTTGTATTGCGCAGATGATTATGGGTCTCGTCCCGTGTTGTATCATTGTGTGTGTGTGTATATTACGGGTCTCGTCCCGTGTTGTATCATTGTGTGTGTGTATATTATGGGTCTCGTCCCGTGTTGTATCATTGTGTGTGTATGTTATGGGTCTCGTCCCGTGTTGTATCATTGTGTGTGTGTGTATGTTACAGGTCTCGTCCCGTGTTGTATCATTGTGTGTGTGTATGTTACAGGTCTCGTCCCGTGTTGTATCATTGTGTGTGTGTTCGGGTCTCGTCCCGTGTTGTATCATTGTGTGTGTGTATGTTACGGGTCTCGTCCCGTGTTGTATCATTGTGTGTGTGTGTGTTACGGGTCTCGTCCCGTGTTGTATCATTGTGTGTGTGTGTTACGGGTCTTGTCCCGTGTTGTATCATTGTGTGTGTGTATGTTACAGGTCTTGTCCTGTGTTGTAGTGCCGCTTTTGATACCATCGATCACCACATTCTTTTGGAGAGATTGGAAACCCAAGTTCTGGCCTGGTTTAGATCTTATCTGTCGGAAAGATATCAGTTTGTCTCTGTGAATGGTTTGTCCTCTGACAAATCAATTGTAAATTTCAGTGTTCCTCAAGGTTCCGTTTTAGGACCACTATTGTTTTCACTATATATTTTACCTCTTGGGGATGTCATTCGAAAACATAATGTTAAATTTCACTGCTATGCGGACGACACACAGCTGTACATTTCAATGAAACATGGTGAAGCCCCAAAATTGCCCTCGCCTGTGTTTCAGACATAAAGAAGTGGATGGCTGCAAACTTTCTACTTTTAAACTCGGACAAAACAGAGATGCTTGTTCTAGGTCCCAAGAAACAAAGAGATCTTCTGTTGAATCTGACAATTAATCTGGATGGTTGTACAGTCGTCTCAAATAAAACTGTGAAGGACCTCGGCGTTACTCTGGACCCTGATCTCTCTTTTGAAGAACATATCAAGACTGTTTCAAGGACAGCTTTTTTCCATCTACGTAACATTGCAAAAATCAGAAATTTTCTGTCCAAAAATGACGCAGAAAAATTAATCCATGCTTTTGTTACTTCTAGACTTCTGGACTACTGCAATGCTCTACTTTCCGGCTACCCGGATAAAGCACTAAATAAACTTCAGTTAGTGCTAAATACGGCTGCTAGAATCCTGACTAGAACCAAAAAATTTGATCATATTACTCCAGTGCTAGCCTCCCTACACTGGCTTCCTGTTAAGGCAAGGGCTGATTTCAAGGTTTTACTGCTAACCTACAAAGCATTACATGGGCTTGCTCCTACCTATCTTTCCGATTTGGTCCTGCCGTACATACCTACACGTACGCTACAGTCACAAGACGCAGGCCTCCTAATTGTCCCTAGAATTTCTAAGCAAACGGCTGGAGGTAGGGCTTTCTCCTATAGAGCTCCATTTTTATGGAATGGTCTGCCTACCAATGTGAGAGACGCAGACTCAGTCTCAACCTTTAAGTCTTTACTGAAGACTTATCTCTTCAGTAGGTCCTATGATTAAGTATAGTCTGGCCCAGGAGTGTGAAGGTGAACGGAAAGGCTGGAGCAACGAACCGCCCTTGCTGTCTCTGCCTTGCCGGTTCCCCTCTTTCCACTGGGATTCTCTGCCTCTAACCCTTTTACAGGGGCTGAGTCACTGGCCTACTGGTGTTCTTCCATGCCGTCCATGGGAGGGGTGCGTCACTTGAGTGGGTTGAGTCACTGACGTGGTCTTCCTGTCTGGGTTGGCGCCCCCCCCCTTGGGTTGTGCCATGGCGGAGATCGTTGTGGGCTATACTCGGCCTTGTCTTAGGACGGTAAGTTGGTGGTTGGAGACATCCCTCTAGTGGTGTGGGGGCTGTGCTTTGGCAAAGTGGGTGGGGTTATATCCTGCCTGTTTGGCCCTGTCCGGGGGTATCATCGGATGGGGCCACAGTGTCTTCTGATCCCTCCTGTCTCAGCCTCCAGTATTTATGCTGCAGTAGTTTATGTGTCGGGGGGCTAGGGTCAGTCTGTTACATCTGGAGTATTTCTCTTGTCTTATCCGGTGTCCTGTGTGTATTTAAATATGCTCTCTCTAATTCTCTCTTTCTCTCTTTCTGTCTTTCTCTTGGAGGACCTGAGCCCTAGGACCATGCCTCAGGACTACCTGGTATGATGACTCCTTGCTGTCCCCAGTCCACCTGGCCGTGCTGCTGCTCCAGTTTCAACTGTTCTGCCTGCGGCTATGGAACCCTGACCTGTTCACCGGACGTGCTTGTTGCACCCTCGACAACTACTATGATTATTATTATTTGACCATGCTGGTCATTTATGAACATTTTAACATTTTAACATCTTGACCATGTTCTGTTATAATATCCACCCTGCACAGCCAGAAGAGGACTGGCCACCCCTCATAGCCTGGTTCCTCTCTAGGTTTCTTCCTAGGTTTTTGGCCTTTCTAGGGAGTTTTTCCTAGGGAGTTTTTCCTAGCCACCGTGCTTCTTTCACATGCTTTGCTTGCTGTTTGGGGTTTTAGGCTGGGTTTCTGTACAGCACTTTGAGAATATCAGCTGATGTACGAAGGGCTATATAAAAATAAATTTGATTTGATTTGATTGTATCATTGTGTGTGTGTGTGTGTATGTTACGGGTCTAGTCCCGTGTTGTATCATTGTGTGTGTGTATGTTACGGGTCTCGTCCCGTGTTGTATCATTGTGTGTGTGTACGTTACGGGTCTCGTCCCGTGTTGTATCATTGTGTGTGTGTGTGTTATGGGTCTCGTCCCGTGTTGTATCATTGTGTGTGTATGTTACGGGTCTCGTCCCGTGTTGTATCATTGTGTGTGTGTATGTTATGGGTCTCGTCCCGTGTTGTATCATTGTGTGTGTATGTTACGGGTCTCGTCCCGTGTTGTATCATTGTGTGTGTGTGTGTGTGTGTATGTTACGGGTCTCGTCCCGTGTTGTATCATTGTGTGTGTGTGTATGTTATGGGTCTCGTCCCGTGTTGTATCATTGTGTGTGTATGTTACGGGTCTAGTCCCGTGTTGTATCATTGTGTGTGTGTATGTTACGGGTCTCGTCCCGTGTTGTATCATTGTGTGTGTATGTTACGGGTCTCGTCCCGTGTTGTATCATTGTGTGTGTGTATGTTACGGGTCTCGTCCCGTGTTGTATCATTGTGTGTGTGTATGTTATGGGTCTCGTCCCGTGTTGTATCATTGTGTGTGTGTATGTTACGGGTCTCATCCTGTGTATTTATTAGAGGTACTCCTCGCTCTTTTGTTTGGGGTTCAACCCTGTTTTTTGTATACGTGTTTGTTTGGTCTTCGTCCCCGTGCATTTACATAGCACGCTGTAATATGGGTATAATAAAAAAAACTATTACGCATTCCTGTGCCTGTCTCCCGATCCTTATACGAGTGTCACAATAAGTATTCAGACCCTTTGCTATGAGACTCGAAATTGAGCTCAGATGCATCCTGTTTCCATTGATCATCCTTGAGATGTTTCTACAACTTGATTGGAGTCCAGATGTGGCAAATTCAAATGATTGAACATGATTTGGAAAGGCACACACCTGTCTATATAAGGTCCCAGAGTTGACAGTGCATGTCAGAGCAAAAACCAAGCCATGAGGTCAAAAGAATTGTCCGTAGAGCTCCGAGACAGGATTGTGTTGAGGCACAGATCTGGGGAAGGGTAAAAAAAAAATGAATTCTGCAGCATTGAGGGTCCCCAAGAACACGGTGGCCTCCATCATTCTTAAATGGAAGAAGTTTGGAACCACCAAGACTCTTCCTAGAGCTGACCGCCCAGTCAAACTGAGCAATCGTGGGAGAGGGGCCTTGGTCAGGGAGGTGACCAAGAACCCGATGGTCACTCTGACAGAGCTTTAGAGTTCCTCTGTGGAGATGGCAGAACCTTCCAGAAGAACAACCATCTCTGCAGCACTTCACCAATCAGGCCTTTATGGTAGAGTGGCCAGACGGAAGCAACTCCTCAGTAAAAAGCACATGACAGCCTGCTAAGAGTTTGTCAAAAGGCACCGAAAGACTCTCAGACCATGAGAAACAAGATTCTCTGGTCTGATGAAACCAATATTGAACTCTTTGGCCTGAATGCCAAGCGTCACTTCTGGAGGAAACCTGGCACCATCCCTACGGTGAAGCATGGTGGTGGCAGCATCATGCTGCGGGGCTGTTTTTCAGCGGCAGGGACTGGGAGACTAGTCAAGACCCAGGGAAAGGTGAACGAAGCAAAGTACACAGAGATCCTTGATGAAAACCTGCTCCAGGACCACAGACTGGGGCGAAGGTTCACCTTCAGGACAATGACCCTAAGCACACAGCCAAGACAATGAAGGAGTGGCTTCGGAACAAGTCTCTCTGAATGTCCTTGAGTGGCCCAGCCAGAGCCCGGACTTGAACCCGATCGAACATCTCTGGAGAGACCTGAAAATAGCTGTGTAGCAACACTCCCCATCGAACCTGACAGAGCTTGAAAGGATCTGCAGAGAAGAATGGGAGAAACTCCCCAAATACAGGTGTGCCAAACTTGTAGCGTCAAGCCCAAGAAGACTCGAGGCTGTAATCGCTGTCAAAGGTGCTTCAACAAAGTACTGAGTTAAGGGTCTGAAATGTCTAACTATTCTATGGGATGGTATGTGATGTCACACCACATTACAGCTCTCTATGGGATACTATGTAATGTCACACCACATTACACCTCATAATGGGATACTATGTAATGTCACACCACATTACACCTCTCTATGGGATACTATGTGATGTCACACCACATTACACCTCTCTAAGGGATACTATGTAATGTCACACCACATTACACCTCTCTATGGGATACTATGTAATGTCACACCACATTACACTTCTCTATGGGATACTATGGGATGTCACACCACATTACGCCTCATTATGGGATACTATGTAATGTCACACCACATTACACCTCTCTATGGGATACTATGTGATGTCACACCACATTACACCTCTCTATGGGATACTATGTAATGTCACACCACATTACACCTCTCTATGGGATACTATGTGATGTCACACCACATTACACCTCTCTATGGGATACTATGGGATGTCACACCACATTACACCTCTCTATGGGATACTATGTGATGTCACACCACATTACGCCTCATTATGGGATACTATGTGATGTCACACCAGATTACACCTCTCTATTTTATAGTTGTTTAATTGGCATTACATCACTGGATGCTGTGTTGTGTGCTGACAGAGGGTTTCCAGAAATCCCAGTTTGAAAATTCCTGGAACCACAATGGAACAAGCAGGACATCTGGAATCTTAAAACCAGAAAGGATGGAAAACCTGGGAATTGTTGTAAAGTTACTGGAGTTTTGCTTTCTTGTTATTGACACCTGACAGAGGTTGATCTGAAGTTACTTACTGGTAGCTTCTCTCCTGGGGATGTGCTGCAGAGGGATCTTATGTCTCACTGGAAGCTGGAGAAGGTTCTGGATTTGTGATTCCTCTCCTTTCATCTCCTCCTCTGCCTCCTCTCCCTCCCTCCTCTCTGTCCGCTCTTCCTCTCCCCTCCTCCTCTCTGTCCGCTCTTCCTCTCCCCTCCTCCTCTCTGTCCGCTCTTCCTCTCCCCTCCTCCTCTCTGTCCGCTCTTCCTCTCCCCTCCTCCTCTCTGTCCGCTCTTCCTCTCCCCTCCTCCTCTCTGTCCGCTCTTCCTCTCCCCTCCTCCTCTCTGTCCGCTCTTCCTCTCCCCTCCTCCTCTCTGTCCTCTTGACTTCACTCCTCCTCCACACCTCGTCCCCCCTCCTCCTCTCCATCTCTCCCTCCTCTCTCGTCTCCTCTACAGACTGTGGTTTTGGCCCCTGTTGAGGACGACCAGGCCGGGGGCTCTCCTGTCCTCTCTCCCCCAGCCTCTTCCTCTCCTCCTGGGACTGAGAAGGAGGCTGTGTGGGGTGGGGAGGTGGAGGCTGTAGTCTTGTCCTCATCCTCCTGTCTTTGGTGTGTTTTGGCTGGGAATGGGGTTGGGGTTTGGGCTGGGAATGGGGTTGGGGTTGGGGTTTGGGCTGGGAATGGGAATGGGGTTGGGGTTGGGGTTGGGGATGGGGCTGAGAGTAGGGCTGAGGCTGAATGTTAGCCTGAGGCTGGGGCTGGTAATATGTCTGGGTGTGTCCGGGCTGGGTCTGGGTGTCCTGTCTTGGGCTCTGTCCTCTGGAGGCCTGGGTCCTCCGTGGGTGTGCTGTGTCCTGGGGGGTGAGGTTGGAGGTGAGGGGGTCTCCTGTCCTCTCTGATCCCCTGGAAGAGACTACATTCCCCTGTAAAAGCTCCCCCAGCCTCCCTTCGAGCCGGCTCATCTGGAGATCCTGTTCCCTCAGGGACTCCTGGAGACCTCTCAGCCCAACCAGAAGCTCCTCTCGCTGGGCTTCCAGGGAGTCGAGACGCCTCTCCTGGCTGTGGAGCTCCAGGGTGAGGCTGGAGAGAGACTCTCCCTGCTCCTGACTCGGTCTCTGGGTCTGCCTGCTGCCCTGTGGAGAGGAGAGGATAGGATAGGATAGGATAGGATAGGAGAGGAGAGGAGAGGAGAGGAGAGGAGAGGAGAGGAGAGGAGAGGAGAGGAGAGGAGAGGAGAGGAGAGGAGAGGAGAGGAGAGGAGAGGAGAGGAGAGGAGAGGAGAGGAGAGGAGAGGAGAGTTATAGCAGAACAGATTCTAGCCACCACATTTGGCTAACTGGCATTATAATATTCACTATAGGGAAGAGTGAGACATTTTTATTTGGGCAGGGTCATCCAAACTCAACCCTGGGAACCTCCTTGGGTGCACATTTTGGTTTTTGCCCTAGCACTACACAAATAACCAAATAACCAACTTTGAATCAGCTGTGTAGTGCTAGGGCAAGAACTAAAATGTGCAGCCAGGGAGGCCCTAGGACTGTGGCCCTGCCTCAGTGTTTCCCAAACTGTCCCTGTCTGTTGCTTAGAGTACCTGTCCCTGTCTGTTGTTGCTTAGAATACCTGTCCCTGTCTGTTGTTGCTTAGAATACCTGTCCCTGTCTGTTGTTGCTTAGAATACCTGTCCCTGTCTGTTGTTGCTTAGATTACCTGTCCCTGTCTGTTGTTGCTTAGAGTACTTGTCCCTGTCTGTTGTTGCTTAGAGTACCTGTCCCTGTCTGTTGTTGCTTAGAGTACCTGTCCATGTCTGTTGTTGCTTAGAGTACCTGTCCCTGTCTGTTGTTGCTTAGAGATCCTGTCCCTGTCTGTTGTTGCTTAGAGATCCTGTCCCTGTCTGTTGTTGCTTAGAGTACCTGTCCCTGTCTGTTGTTGCTTAGAGTACCTGTCCATGTCTGTTGTTGCTTAGAGTACCTGTCCCTGTCTGTTGTTGCTGAGAGTACCTGCCCCTGTCTGTTGTTGCTTAGAGTACCTGTCCCTGTCTGTTGTTGCTTAGAGATCCTGTCCCTGTCTGTTGCTTAGAGTACCTGTCCCTGTCTGTTGTTGCTTAGAGTACCTGTCCCTGTCTGTTGCTTAGAGTACCTGTCCCTGTCTGTTGTTGCTTAGAGTACCTGTCCCTGTCTGTTGTTGCTTAGAGTACCTGTCCCTGTCTGTTGTTGCTTAGAGTACCTGCCCCTGTCTGTTGTTGCTTAGAGTACCTGTCCATGTCTGTTGTTGCTTAGAGTACCTGTCCCTGTCTGTTGTTGCTTAGAGATCCTGTCCCTGTCTGTTGTTGCTTAGAGTACCTGTCCCTGTCTGTTGTTGCTTAGAGTACCTGTCCCTGTCTGTTGTTGCTTAGAGTACCTGTCCCTGTCTGTTGTTGCTTAGAGTACCTGGCCCTGTCTGTTGCTTAGAGTACCTGTCCCTGTCTGTTGTTGCTTAGAGTACCTGTCTGTTGTCTGTTGTTGCTTAGAGTACCTGTCTGTTGTCTGTTGTTGTTTAGAATACCTGTCCCTGTCTGTTGTTTAGAGTACCTGTCCCTGTCTGTGTCTCTCTCTCAGTCCTCTCTCCAGCGAGGCCAATCTTCCCTCCATCCTCTTGTTCTTCTTCTGTAGTTTCCTGCTCCAGTCTTTCAGGCCGTCCAGATCCTGTTTTTTTGGTAAGATTTTGTATACGTTTCCCCCCACAAAAACAAAACAGGACAGAAACAAGATAAAACAATGACAGGATCCAAATTAAAACGAAATATAACCATAACAATAATTTTAACGTAATAATATAATATATATACACATGTATTTATATATTTTAATTTAAAATATAACATAATATTATAGTAATAATATAACTAAAATGATATAAACAGTAACCTGTGTGGTGGTGTCTCTGAGTTGTGTTAGTTCCTGGGTGAGGTTTCTGTGTTGGTCAGACAGGGTCTGAACTCTGACCTCTAGGGAGGTCGACACATTAGACATATGGGACAGAAGCTCTAACCGGCTCAGGGTCTGTTCCTGGAATCGATGGAACTGAGAAACAAACACACAACATAATCTCAAGTTCTTATACACACACTACATATACAGCAGTACGTGGAAACCCATTCAAATGAGTGGCTACTTCAGCTTCACCCGTTGCTGATAGGTGTATAAAATCGAGCACACCGCCATGCAATCTTCATAGAAAACATTGGCAGTAGAATGACCTTACTGAAGAGCTGTGACTTCCAACGTGGCACCGTCATAGGATGCCACCTTTCCAACAAATCAGTTCGTCAAATTTCTGCCCTGCTAGAGCTGCCCCGGTCAACTGTAAGTGCTGTTATTGTGTAGCCTTCCCTGTGGCTCAGTTGGTAGAGCATGGTGTTTGCAACGCCAGCATGGTGTGTGCAACGCCAGGGTTGTGGGTTCGATTCCCACGGGGGGCCAATACAAAAACAAAACAAAAAAATGCATGAAATGAAATGTATGCATTGGCTACTGTTAGTCGCTCTGGATAAGAGCGTCTGCTAAATGACTAAAATGTGAAGTGGAAAAGTCTCGGAGCAACAACGGCACAGCTTCAAAGAGGTGGACCACACAAGCTCACAGAACAGGACCGCTGAGTGGTAAAGAGCGTAGCCTGTAAAAATCGTCTGTCATTGGTTTTAACACTCACTACCGAGTTCCAAACTACCTCTGGAAGCAACATCGGTACAAGAACTCTTCGTCGGGATCTTCATGAAATTGGTTTCCATGGCCAAGCAGCCGCACACATGTCTAAGATCACAATGTGCAATGCAAAGCGTCGGCTGGAGTGGTGTAAAGCTCACCGCCATTGGACTGAAGCAGTGGAAACGCATTCTCTGGAGTGATGAATCACACTTCCCCATCTGGCAGTCTGACGAACAAATCTGGGTTAGGCGAATGCCAGGAGAACTCTACCTGCCCCAATGCATAGTGTAGTGCCAACTGTAAAGTTTGGTGGAGGAGGAATAATGGTCTGGGCCTGTTTTTCATGGTTCGGGCTAGAACCCCTAGCTCTAGTAAAGAGAAATCTTAATGCTGCAGCATAAAATTATATTCTAGACGATTCTGTGCTTCCAACTTTGTGGCAACAGTTTGGGGAAGGCCTTTTCCTGTTTCAGCATGACAATGTCTCCGTGCACAAAGCCAGGTCCATACATACATGGTTTGTCTAGATTGGTGCGGAAGAACATGACTGGCCTGCACAGAGCCCTGACCTCAACCGCATCGAACACCTTTGGAATGAATTGGAACACCGACTGCAAGCCACGCCTAATTGCCCAACATCAGTGCACGACCTCCCTAATTCTCTTGTTGCTGAAAGGAAGTCCCCGCAGAAATGTTCCAACATCTAGTGGAAAGCCTTCCCAGAAGAATGGAGGCTGTTATAGCAGCAAAGGGGGGTACCAACTCCATATTAATACCCATGATTATCTCATGTTGGACGATCAGGTGTCCACATACTTTTGGTCATGTAGTGTATCCTACTTATGGATAATAAGATTCTAATTTTTGAATTTTCTTGAAATGAAACAATAACACATCAAGGGTGACACACACATGAACAGACTTACAAACACACACATGAACACACACACACACTGACACACACCCACAGACACACACACAAACCATACACACTGACCTGATCGTCTAGTCGTCTGAGTCTCTGGTAGATGGGCTTCCTGAGCTCAGCAGCACCCTGACCCCTACAGGCCTGAAGCTGGAGGACAACCAGGAGAACCAGGGCCAGGGCCCTCCGTCCGGCTCTGAGGCTGGTCATAGTGCAGCGTGGCTGGGTTAGGGCAGGGCAGGGCCGGGGTCTGGGTGTCTAGAGGTGCGGAGGTTGTTAGCTCTGAGAGCTACCGAGGCTAAGTAATAGAGGTAAAGGAGAGAGAAGAGGGATGGGGCAGTGCAGGGATGGGAAGCCCCCTCACACACACACGAACGCACCACACTGACGCACACACACACATCTGTTTTTTTCCCACAATGCATCACTGGCAGGGAAGCAGAGTCAGAACATGATGGCTTTAACAGAGACCTCTCTCACACACACACACACACACACACAGACACACACACACACACACACACACACACACACACACACACACACACACACACGCACACCATTAACAAATAGGTAAGTGAAATAAACTCAAAACAACAAAAGTATTAAGTAATAAATGTATTCTATTTTACAAATCTAGGTCAGATTTTCTCTTTTTGCAGTGTAGTCGTATGGATATATATTAGTCAGGTGGCTGTATAGTTGTATGGATATATATTAGTCAGGTGGCTGTATAGTTGTATGGATATATATTAGTCAGGTGGCTGTATAGTTGTATGGATATATATTAGTCAGGTGGCTGTATAGTTGTATGGATATATATTAGTCAGGTGGCTGTATAGTTGTATAGATATATATTAGTCAGGTGGCTGTATAGTTGTATAGATACATATTAGTCAGGTGGCTGTATAGTTGTATGGATATATTAGTCAGGTGGCTGTATAGTTGTATAGATATATATTAGTCAGGTGGCTGTAAAGTTGTATGGATATATATTAGTCAGGTGGCTGTATAGTTGTATGGATATATATTAGTCAGGTGGCTGTATAGTTGTATGGATATATATTAGTCAGGTGGCTGTATAGTTGTATATTAGTCAGGTGGCTGTATAGTTGTATAGATATTTATTAGTCAGGTGGCTGTATAGTTGTATAGATATATATTAGTCAGGTGGCTGTCTAGTTGTATGGATATATTAGTCAGGTGGCTGTATAGTTGTATAGATATATATTAGTCAGGTGGCTGTATAGTTGTATGGATATATATTAGTCAGGTGGCTGTATAGTTGTATAGATATATATTAGTCAGGTGGCTGTATAGTTGTATAGATATATATTAGTCAGGTGGCTGTATAGTTGTATGGATATATATTAGTCAGGTGGCTGTATAGTTGTATGGATATATATTAGTCAGGTGGCTGTATAGTTGTATGGATATATATTAGTCAGGTGGCTGTATAGTTGTATAGATATATATTAGTCAGGTGGCTGTATAGTTGTATAGATATATATTAGTCAGGTGGCTGTATAGTTGTATGGATATATATTAGTCAGGTGGCTGTATAGTTGTATAGATATATATTAGTCAGGTGGCTGTATAGTTGTATAGATATATATTAGTCAGGTGGCTGTATAGTTGTATGGATATATTAGTCAGGTGGCTGTATAGTTGTATAGATATATATTAGTCAGGTGGCTGTAAAGTTGTATGGATATATATTAGTCAGATGGCTGTATAGTTGTATGGATATATATTAGTCAGGTGGCTGTATAGTTGTATGGATATATATTAGTCAGGTGGCTGTATAGTTGTATATTAGTCAGGTGGCTGTATAGTTGTATAGATATTTATTAGTCAGGTGGCTGTATAGTTGTATAGATATATATTAGTCAGGTGGCTGTCTAGTTGTATGGATATATTAGTCAGGTGGCTGTATAGTTGTATAGATATTTATTAGTCAGGTGGCTGTATAGTTGTATGGATATATATTAGTCAGGTGGCTGTATAGTTGTATAGATATATATTAGTCAGGTGGCTGTATAGTTGTATAGATATATATTAGTCAGGTGGCTGTATAGTTGTATGGATATATATTAGTCAGGTGGCTGTATAGTTGTATAGATATATATTAGTCAGGTGGCTGTATTGTTGTATGGATAAATATTAGTCAGGTGGCTGTATAGTTGTATGGATCTATATTAGTCAGGTGGCTGTATAGTTGTATAGATATTTATTAGTCAGGTGGCTGTATAGTTGTATAGATATATATTAGTCAGATGGCTGAATAGGTGTATAGATATATATTAGTCAGGTGGCTGTATAGTTGTATAGATATATATTAGTCAGGTGGCTGTATAGTTGTATGGATATATATTAGTCAGGTGGCTGTATAGTTGTATAGATATATATTAGTCAGGTGGCTGTATAGTTGTACGGATATATTAGTCAGGTGGCTGTATAGTTGTATAGATATATATTAGTCAGATGGCTGTATAGTTGTATGGATATATATTAGTCAGGTGGCTGTATAGTTGTATGGATATATATTAGTCAGGTGGCTGTATAGTTGTATAGATATATATTAGTCAGGTGGCTGTAGTTGTATAGATATATATTAGTCAGGTGGCTGTATAGTTGTATAGATATATATTAGTCAGGTAGCTGTATAGTTGTATAGATATATATTAGTCAGGTGGCTGTATAGTTGTATAGATATATATTAGTCAGGTGGCTGTATAGTTGTATAGATATATATTAGTCGGGTGGCTGTATAGTTGTATGGATATATATTAGTCAGGTGGCTGTATAGTTGCATGGATATATATTAGTCAGGTGGCTGTAGTTGTATAGATATATATTAGTCAGGTGGCTGTATAGTTGTATAGATATATATTAGTCAGGTGGCTGTATAGTTGTATAGCTATATATTAGTCAGGTGGCTGTATAGTTGTATAGATATATATTAGTCAGGTGGCTGTAAAGTTGCATGGATATATATTAGTCAGGTGGCTGTATAGTTGTATAGATATATATTAGTCAGGTGGCTGTATAGATATATATTTGTCAGGTGGCTGTATAGTTGTATAGATATATATTAGTCAGTTGGCTGTATAGTTGTATAGATATATATTAGTCAGGTGGCTGTATAGTTGTATAGATATATATTAGTCAGGTGGCTGTATAGATATATATTAGTCAGGTGGCTGTATAGTTGTATGGCTATATATTAGTCAGGTGGCTGTATAGTTGTATGGATATATATTAGTCAGGTGACTGTAGTTGTATGGATATATATTAGTTGTTAGTGTTTGAGAGAGAGAGAGAGAGAGAGAGAGAGAGAGAGAGAGAGAGAGAGAGAGAGCAAACAAACAACATTGTAAATACAACCCATATTCATCTTTATTTATTTTCCCTTTTGTATTTTAACCATTTGCACATAGTTACAACACTGTATATATACATAATATGACATTTGAAATGTCTTTATTCTTTTGGAACTTCGATGAGTGTAATGTTTACTGGTCATTTTCTATTGTTTATTTCACTTTTGTTTATTATTGTCACGTCCTGACGATAGGGTGCTCTTATTTTCTATGGTAGAGTAGGTCAGGGCGTGACTGGGGGGTTTTATCTAGTTTATTTTTCTATGTTGTGTTCTTGTTTCATTTTGCTATGTTATAGTTTTTGTATGATTCCCAATTAGAGGCAGCTGGTCATCGTTGTCTCTAATTGGGGATCATATTTAAGTAGTTGTTTTTCCCACCTGTGTTTGTGGGAGAATATTTTGAGTTAGTGCATGTTGCACCGCTGTCGTCACGGTTTGTTGTTTTCTTCATAGTTTAGTGTATGTCTGGCATAGTTTCACATATTAATAAAGATGTGGAACGATACTCACGCAACGCCTTGGTCTCCTTCATACAACGAACGTGACAATTATCTATTTGACTTGCTTTGGCAATGTTAACATATGATTCCCATGCCAATAAAGCCCCTTAAATTGAAATTGAAATTGAATTGAGAGGGAGAGAGGATGCAAAAACTTAAGAAAGAAATTGATAAACCTATCCAACCAAAAACATAGAAACCCAGAAAACCTGAGTCTACGCCTTCACTATGGTGAATCACTAAAACAATACAGAAATACACTACAGAAAAAGAAGGAACAGCACGTCAGAAATCAACTCAATGTAATTGAAGAATCTATAGACTCTAACCACTTCTGGGAAAATTAGAAAAAACTAAACAAACAACAACACAAAGAGTTATCTATTCAAAAGGGAGATGTATGGACAAACCACTTTTCCAATCTTTTTATTTTAGTATTGTGTTATGATGAAAACAATAGATTTCACAGCTTCAGTATTTTATGATGAAAAAATAGACTTCATAGCTTCAGTATTGTGTTATAGTAAAAACAGACTGCCCAGAGACAGTATTGTGTTATAATGATAACAGACTGCCCAGAGACAGTATTGTGTTATAGTAATGTTGTAGTAATGTTGTCTGTGTGGTGCAGGTTGTATGATGTAGTAATGTTGTAGTAATGTTGTAGTAATGTTGTCTGAGTGGTACAGGTTGTATGATGTAGTAATGTTGTAGTAATGTTGTCTGAGTGGTACAGGTTGTATGATGTAGTAATGTTGTAGTAATGTTGTCTGAGTGGTACAGGTTGTATGTTGTAGTAATGTTGTCTGAGTGGTACAGGTTGTATGATGTAGTAATGTTGTAGTAATGTTGTCTGAGTGGTACAGGGTGTAAGATGTAGTAATGTTGTAGTAATGTTGTCTGAGTGGTACAGGTTATATGATGTAGTAATGTTGTAGTAATGTTGTCTGAGTGGTACAGGTTGTATGATGTAGTAATGTTGTAGTAATGTTGTCTGAGTGGTACAGGTTGTATGTTGTAGTAATGTTGTCTGAGTGGTACAGGTTGTATGATGTAGTAATGTTGTAGTAATGTTGTCTGAGTGGTACAGGGTGTAAGATGTAGGAATGTTGTAGTAATGTTGTCTGAGTGGTACAGGTTGTATGATGTAGTAATGTTGTAGTAATGTTGTCTGAGTGGTACAGGTTGTATGTTGTAGTAATGTTGTCTGAGTGGTACAGGTTGTATGATGTAGTAATGTTGTAGTAATGTTGTCTGAGTGGTACAGGGTGTAAGATGTAGTAATGTTGTAGTAATGTTGTCTGAGTGGTACAGGTTATATGATGTAGTAATGTTGTAGTAATGTTGTCTGAGTGGTACAGGTTGTATGATGTAGTAATGTTGTAGTAATGTTGTCTGAGTGGTACAGGTTGTATGTTGTAGTAATGTTGTCTGAGTGGTACAGGTTGTATGATGTAGTAATGTTGTAGTAATGTTGTCTGAGTGGTACAGAGTGTAAGATGTAGGAATGTTGTAGTAATGTTGTCTGAGTGGTACAGGTTGTATGATGTAGTAATGTTGTAGTAATGTTGTCTGAGTGGTACAGGTTGTATGATGTAGTAATGTTGTAGTAATGTTGTCTGAGTGGTACAGGTTGTATGTTGTAGTAATGTTGTCTGAGTGGTACAGGTTGTATGATGTAGTAATGTTGTAGTAATGTTGTCTGAGTGGTACAGGTTGTATGATGTAGTAATGTTGTAGTAATGTTGTCTGAGTGGTACAGGTTGTATGTTGTAGTAATGTTGTCTGAGTGGTACAGGTTGTATGATGTAGTAATGTTGTAGTAATGTTGTCTGAGTGGTACAGGTTGTATGATGTAGTAATGTTGTAGTAATGTTGTCTGAGTGGTACAGGTTGTATGATGTAGTAATGTTGTGGTAATGTTGTCTGAGTGGTACAGGTTGTATGATGTAGTAATGTTGTAGTAATGTTGTCTGAGTGGTACAGGTTGTATGATGTAGTAATGTTGTAGTAATGTTGTCTGAGTGGTACAGGTTGTATGATGTAGTAATGTTGTAGTAATGTAATGTTGTCTGAGTGGTACAGGTTGTATGTTGTAGTAATGTTGTCTGAGTGGTACAAGTTGTATGTTGTAGTAATGTCTGAGTTGTACAGGTTGTATGATGTATTAATGTTGTAGTAATGTTGTCTGAGTGGTACAGGTTGTATGTTGTAGTAATGTTGTCTGAGTGGGACAGGTTGCTCTGATAATGGCTAGATTTCCTGAACTTGCTTCGTCATTGGAAAAAACCTCAGAACACACACACAAACACACATGCATACACACACACAGACACGCATGCAAACACATACACACTCACACAAGCATGGACACACATATGCAAACACACACACACACACACACACACACACACACACAAAGAATGTTCATAGCCCTGTTGTGGAATGCAGAGAACAAAAAAAAGGTTTGGTCTGGGCTTAGGAATGTAGTTGATCTGGCCGAACGGCAACACAAACACACACACACACACACACACACACCTTGACTGAGTATTGGACCACACCTGCAATGACAACCTAGTCAGAGCCAACACCCTCCACGTCACTCAGTCACACACACACACACACACACACACACACACACACACACACACACACACACACACACACACACACACACACACACACACACACACACACACACACACACACACACACACACACACACACACACACACACACACACACACACACACACACACACACACACAGAGAGAGATACACACACACCTTCTGATGGACCTCACCCTGTTCCCTGGGAGTGGTTGGGGGCTGGTGGGAGAAGAGGAGGGGGAGGAGGGAGTGACTGACACAAACAGTGAAAGATGCTTTTCCATCCTGGACTTTAAATCACTCTAAATGACTTCTAAACCAGAGCTGCATTCTAGAATGTCTTAGTACCACAGTAGAACCTGAGACAGAGCTCCATTCTAGAATGTCTTAGTACCACAGTAGAACCTGAGACAGAGCTTCATTCTAGAATGTCTTAGTACCACAGTAGAACCTGAGACAGAGCTCCATTCTAGAATGTCTTAGTACCACAGTATAACCTGAGACAGAACTCCATTCTAGAATGTCTTAGTACCACAGTAGAACCTGAGACAGAGCTCCATTCTAGAATGTCTTAGTACCACAGTAGAACCTGAGACAGAGCTGCATTCTAGAATGTCTTAGTACCACAGTAGAACCTGAGACAGAGCTCCATTCTAGAATGTCTTAGTACCACAGTAGAACCTGAGATGGAGCTGCATTTCCCGACAAAATGTCAACAATATAAAACAATTTGAGAGTGTCATTTCCCCAAATTTGAAACCCTTATTAAAGGTTTCAAAGACCTCTCTGATGAGAGTAGGCTACCCGTCCTGTTGGGGGAGGACGCAGAGAGCTGTGGGTAGGCAGCACACTACATTGCTGCCTGCCATAAGTTGAGGGACAGTGTCTGACAGTCCAACCAACCTGCACATGTCCTCTATGCTTATTGTTGAATGTATGGTTATTTTAACCCTTGATTATTGTTTTTACTGTTGTCCCGTTGACAATATTGATAATTATTATTTTTATTATGTTAATATTGTAAATCTCCAAAGAAAGCTTTTTCAATATGTACATTGTTGTCACAACAGTCATCGAAAGGGGACCAAGGCGCAGCGTGTATAATGCTCAGATTAATTTGATTAATGAAACACTTAATCAAAAAACAACAAAACGACAGCAAAACAGTTCCGTCAGGACACTTGACAAAACGGAAAACAACTACCCACACATGAAACAAGCTGCCTGAGTGTGGCTTCCAATCAGAGACAATGCTAGACAGCTGCCTCTGATTGGAAACCATACCCGGCCAAAACATAGAAAACAAAACATAGAAATAGAAATCTAGAAAACCCCCACATAGAAACAGAAAACCCAAAACCACCCAAAACAACCACCTGTCACGCCCTGACCACTCTACTATGGAAAATGACCTCTTACAAGGGTCAGGACGTCAAAATTGTTACATCATGCCAATAAAGCAAATTGAATTGAATTGAATTGAATTGAATTGAATTGAATTGAGAGAGAGAGAGAGAGAGAGAGAGAGAGAGAGAGAGAGAGAGAGAGAGAGAGAGAGAGAGAGAGAGAGAGAGAAAAAGCTTTTACTATTTTCCCCAACACACAAGTGGTTATCTCCACCCTGCTACTACGAAAAGACTTCCACCCTGCTACCATGACTACACCTCAAAACTAAATGTTTCCGTGGCCCACCACTCCACCCTGGACTTGAACAGCCTTTATGACCAGGTCCACCTATACAAGGCAGCAGTGCCCATCTTCGCCCGGACCCTAAAGGACATTGCTCTCAAACACAGCCCCAACACTTCACATAGGAGCAACAGATCAATAGACACTCTCCCAGACCCCCCCCCCCCCCCCCCCCCCGGCCGGACCTACACATAGAGGACCCACGCTGAGAGGACCTACATCCAGACCACAACACCACCAGCCACATCCACACCCTCACCCCTACCAATCAACACCACCCCAAGTCAACCATGCCCACACCCCATTTAGGCCCCCTCAGATCAGACATTGTCATCCTACAAGAAACATGGTATAGAGGAGATGCACCCACTGGTTGCGCTCTAAGTTACAGAGATCGGGTAGTCCCATCCACCAAACTACCAGGTGTGAAACAGGGAAGGGACCCAGGGGTCTCTTAACAGAGAAAAATCTCCTCCTGTGTGCTACCTATATCCCCCCCACTAGAATCCCCATTCTTTAATGAAGACAGCTTCTCCATCCTGGAGGGGGAAATCAATCATTTCCAGGCCCAGGGACATGTACTAGTCTGTGACGACCTAAATGCCAGAACCGGACAAGAACCTGACACCCTCAGCACACAGGGGGACAAACACCTACCTGGAGGTGACAGCATCCCTCCCCCATATGCCCCCCAAAGCACAACTACGACAACATAACCAACTGAAACGAGTCACAACTCCTGCAACTCTGTCGCACGCTGGGTAGGTACATAGTCAATGGTACAGTAGGCTTCAAGGGGACTCCTATGGTAGGTACACCTATAGCTCATCTCTTGGCAGTAGTACTGTAGACTACTTTATCACTGACCTCAACCCAGAGTCTCTTAGAGCGTTCACAGTCAGCCCACTGACACCCCAATCAGATCACAGCAAAATCACAGTCTACTTGAACAGAGCAATACTCAATCATGAGGCATCAAAGCCAAAGGAACTGAGTAATATTAAGAAATGCTGTAGATGGAAGGAAAGTAGTGTAGAAACCTAACAAAAAACAATTAGGCAACAAATTCAATCCCTTTTAGACAACTTCCTGGACACAACGTTCCACTGCATGAAAAAAATGTCCTCCTGTCACATTCCAAGATAAAGCGAAGTGAAAACAGGTTTTTAGAAATGTGAAAACAGGTTTTTAGAAATGTATTACAAATCAATAACAGAAATACCTTATTTACATAAGTATTCAGACCCTTTGCTATGTGACTCGAAATTGAGCTCAGGTGCATCCTGTTTCCATTGATCATCCTTGAGATGTTTCTACAACTTGATTGGAGTCCACCTGTGGTAAATTTAATTGATTAGACATGATTTGGAAAGACACACACCTGTCTATATTAGGAATTGTCCGAAGAGCTCTGAGATAGGATTGTGTCGAGGAACAGATCTGGGGAAGGGTACCAAATCATTTCTGCAGCATTGAAGGTCCCCAAGAACACAGTGGCCTCCATCATTCTTAAATGGAAGAAGTTTGGAACCACCAAGAGTCTTCCAAGGGCTTGCCACCCGGCCAAACTTAGCAATCGGCGGAGAAGGGCCTTCGTCAGGGAGGTGACCAAGAACCCAATGATCACTCTGAGAGAGCTCCAGAGTTCCTCTGTGGAGATGGGTGAACCTTCCAAAAGGACAACAATCTCTGCAGCACTCCACCAATCAGGCTTTATGGTAGAGAGGCCAGACGGAAGTCACTCCTCAGTAAAAGGCACATGACAGCCCGCTTGGAGTTTGCCAAAAGGCACCCAAAAGTCTCTCAGACCATGAGAAACAAGATTCTCTGGTCTGATGAAACCAAGATTGGCCTGAATGCCAAGCGTCACGTCTGGAGGAAACCTGGCACCATCCCTACGGTGAAGCATGGTGGTGGCAGCATCATGCTGTGGGGAGGTTTTTCAGTGGCAGGGACTGGGAGACTAGTCAGGATCGAGGGAAAGATGAACGGAGCAACGTACAGAGAGATCCTTGATGAAAACCTACTCCAGAGCACTCAGGACCTCAGACTGGGGCGAAGGTTCACCTTCCAACAGGACAACGAATGTAAGCACACAGCCAAGACAACACAGGAGTGGCTTCGAGACAAGTCTCTGAATGTCCTTGAGTGGCCCAGCCAAAGCCCGGACTTGAACCCAATCAAACATCTCTGGAGAGACCTGAAAATAGCTGTGCAACGACACTCCCCATCCAACCTGACAGAGCTTGAGAGGATCTGCAGAGAAGAATGGTAGAAACTCCCCAAATACAGGTGTGCCAAACTTGTAGCGTCATACCCAAGAAGACTCGAGGCAGTAATCGCTGTCTCGAGTCTTCTTGGGTATGACGCTACAAAGTACTGAGTACTGAGTAAAGGGTCAGAATACTTATGTAAATGTAATATTTCATTTTTTTATATATATATAAATGTGCAAAAATGTTCTAAAACCTGTTTTTGCTTTGTCATTATGGGGTATTGTGTGTAGATTGATGAGAGAAAAACAGCAATCGAATCCATTTTAGAATAAGGCTGTAACGTAAAATTTTTGGGAAAAAGTCAAGGTGTCTGAATACTTTCTGAAGACACAGGAAGTGTGTGTGCGCGTGAGAAGTCCCTCTAAGTTTGGACAGTCAGGTAAGAGTACGGGTGGCTAGAAACAGGTTATAGTGAGAGTAGAGCACTGCTGAGAAACAGGCCCAGCCCTACTGCATGCCAACAAACACAAAACCCACGGAAACAAAGAACACACAGAGAAAACACAGAGAAAACACACTCAGGATGTATCCCAAATGGTACCCTATTATCTATATAGTGCACTACTTTGGACCAGGGCCCTGGATGGAAAAGGGATGGTCCCTGGTCAAAAGTAGTGCACTATATAGGGAATAGGGTGCGACTTGGAACGCACAATGAGACAGGCCCTGTACAGTATCATCCACCCAGGAAGATTCCTATGACATATTTAGGACTAGGTTAATGAGGGGGTGGGACTTGGATAAGGGGGCGGGGCCTGGGAGTGGATAAGGGAAAGAGGGAAGCAGAGAGAGAGTTCTCCGTCCTATCAACAGCTTCAACACATATCTATCTACACAGCTAGACAGGTAAGACTCTCTACTGAATTACATTCATTATTATTGTTGTTAGACAAGTTAAATAAAGGTTAAATCAAAAAATTATAAAAGGTAAGAATCTATACTGAATGACATTCATTTTTATTGTCGTCAGGGTTGACCTGCTGCTTTCAGGTGATTTCAGGTGTGAGGTTCAGACGACCTGATAACTTAGAACCCACTGGGCAAAAACTGGTTGAATCAATGTTGTTTCCACATCCTTTCAACCCCCAAAAATCTATGTGATGACGTTGAATCAACATGGAAGAATGATTGGATTTGTATAAAGTCATCAACGTAATGGAATTATTATTATTTTTTCACCCAACTCGGAACCTAAATCCACTGACATGGTGACATTTATTGTTGATTTCACATTAGTTGACAACTCAACCAAATGTAAATCACAACTAGATGTTGAACTGACGTCTGTACCCAGTGGGTAGTTTCAATAGATTACACTGAAACAGATCTGAGACAGGCTACAAAACCAGGTGAACAGAAACTAAACCAAGCTGTTGAAATACTAATCATTCACTATCCACCTGTGAGACTTAGCAAGATAGAGATGAGGTGTCAAAGTGTGTGATGTCATTAAGGGGTTAGGTGCTTGGGAGTTGTCTCTCTGTCATATGGAGTAGGTGTCTGGTCTGAGTTAAAGAGCAACTGCCTTTAAAAAGCAACAAATCCCTTTGAAAACGGCCTATGGGGTGTCCATATGAGTCAGAAACACTTATTCTAGTGTCACAATTGACAACAAAGTGGAAATAGGATAATTTTGGTGATAAAGTCAGTCTAGTCTAAAATGGAGTTTGGAACATCCATGCAACACAATGGGTAAATGAAGGTTGGGTTTTGATTTGATGATGTTTTGCCCACTAACATGGGTTGAACAGCTGCCGTGATCACTCTCTATCCAATAGCACAGACAGTGCAACAGACCTGTTCAGCAGCTCCGCCTGTTTACATGAGACAACACGGAGACAACACATTTCTTTACTCCAGAAATACTGCACCAAACACCTTAGTTAGATGTAAAATTGCGCAACTAAAAAATCCTTGCGAAATAGGCTACGGTGTCTCATGAGGGACAAACATCACTAACCAAACACAGAATCAAGTTTTTCTAATGAGGAACAGAAAAACACACGTGCCAATCGGCGTGTTCAGTGACTCTATAAGGGTTCATTATAAACTGGGTGGTTTGAGCCCTGAATTCTGATTGGCTGAAAGCCGTGGTATATCAGGCCGTATACCACGGGTATGACAAAGCATTTATTTTTATTGCTCTAATTACGTTGGTAACCAGTTTATAATAGAAATAAGGCACCTCGGCGGTGTGTGATATATTAACCATAAAATCAAGAAACACAACAGGGAACAGGTGCAACCAATAAGACCATACAAACCGAAAAGGAAAAAGGGATCAGCGGTGGCTAGTAGGCCGGCGACAACGACCGCCAAGCGCCGCCCGAACAGGCAGGGGAGCCACCTTCGGTGGGATTCGTGACAATATCAATGCAGTTAAACAGGTTCATGTAAAATAATGAATTATGTTGGCTTACACTTATGGCACTTCCAAGGCCGTTTCATGATGATTACGGTCCTGTCAATCATGTTATATAATTAGGCTGTTGTAACAAGGCATATGCCAGCATTGTTGGACTACTGCCTCTGCCCAGAGGCCTATAGGACTTTCATGGCAACGGCCGTTAGAGCTCACTTTGCCACGTATGAGCCCTGGTTAGAGTCCATGTTGCAGCTTTCACTTTCTTCCGCTACATTGGTGGCAGAGTTGGGATCACATCCAGCTCACGTCTAGATATGCGATCTAGTGGTGGGAAGCATTCTGTTTTTCAACATTGTGTTGGATGTCATTACGTTGATGTAACTAGTGAACAATGGATAACCAACAATAGGCGTGACAGATAGAAGTAGCCACTACAGGTGTGATCAAGCCTTACATCCAAGTTGCCAGAAGCTGAATGGAAAGTGTTATGCTCTGACCAGTTATTCAGAAGAACATCCTCTGTGACTGTCTAATTTTCATAAGTTAACTTACCAGCGTGGACCCAAAACAAACACATTATACACATTTACAAACTACCTGTTTAAAGTGTTATAAAACCAGGGCTCCCGAGTGGCACAGCGCTGCATCTCAGTGCAAGAGGCTTCACTACAGTCCCTGGTTCAATTCCAGTCTGTATCACATCCGGCCGTGATTGGGAGTGCCATAGGGCGGTGCACAATTGGCCCAGCATTGTCCGGGTTTGGCCGTCATTGTAAATAAGATTTTGTTCTTAACTGACTTGCCTAGTTAAATAAAGGTTAAATAAAACCATGGTATTATTTTATTAGTGAAGTATATAGGTGTTGATTAATTATTGCTTTCTTCATTGGAAATACAGAATATGTATAAAAATACCAAATATACCAAAAGCTAAATCAAGCAGAGATTTACAACTCTTTAACCATGTAATCATTACTGCAACATTCAAACTACAAACATTTAACCAGTTAAAGATGATGAATACATTAGATACAAATATATTATAAAAAATAATGAATACAAAAGTCAAGAGTTTGTTTGTACTCATACAGCATAAGTACAAACAAAGTGAGTGTGTGTATATGTGTGTAAGTGTTTATGTGTGTATTATGCTGTGTATTATATTTCCCATCATAAAAACGTATCCACATTCCCCAATCAAATACCTTCACCGATACCAAATTTTGTAAACAATGAATCTGTATTTTTTCTCCAATCTTGCAACCCTCAAAAAATGGTATAAAATGCATTATGAAAAGAAAGTGATGCCTTGTATTTTGACGAAAATGATGTAATGTACACGAAAAAGTGGAGCCTTGTATTAAATGCATTATGAAGAAAATGGTGTAATGTAGACTTCACGAAAGATGAAATGCATTGTGAAGAAAATCATGTAGGACTACCGTTGCCTACACGAAAAAAGGGCCTTTCTGACTACAAAATCACCCAAAGTGTAAGTGAAAACAATCATAGAAAACAGTATTGGCATTAATAATAATAATAATAATAATAAAACAACGTAAGGCTACTATTATAATTATTTCTGTGATAACCAGGTTGATTAACAATATTGGATTGTTAAGACATTTGTTTTTTTATATATAAATAAATGTGGGACACAAAAGAAATCTGGTGTAGAACACCATTGCCCATCATGCATTGGTCTAAGAACTTTCAAAAGATTGTTCCAAAGTTTGCATCACAAAAATGTATTCTCCTATAAATGAAGTCGCAAAGAAAAATGTGGTATTTTCCTACGAATTACATCACACACATTTTTTTGGTCATTTCACACGAATTAAGAAACACAAAAACGCATAACATCTGCTGAAATACTTCTTGTACATATTTGCACAAATTGAGTGTGAAATTGTGTTGCTGTCATCACACAGTTCCATGGTTAGTACAGGCAACAGACTACTACTACTACTACTGTACACTATTCTCCATATTATAATTCTATGTACACTAATCTTCCAACATTACTACAGGGTTGAAGAACTGAATGAATCAAACCACAAACTGTTTTCTTTTTTTTGTGCGTAAAGGCTCTCCAAACCTGTTTTCATGATTCGTAAATACTTTCCTAACCCTAAATAATCAACAAGATAAGACTTTTTTTAAATCTACCAAGTGGTACTGAAATGGAGAGGAATATGCATATACACGACTTGGCCGAAAGTGGAAAAAATGTGTGGATTCAGCTATTTCAGCCACACCTGTTGCTGACAGGTGTATAAAATCGAGCACACAGCCATGCAATCTCCATAGACAAACATTAGCAGTAGAATGGCCTTACTGAAGACCTCAGTGACTTTCAATGTCAGTTCGTCAAATTTCTGCCCTGCTAGAGCTTCCCCGGTCAACTGGAAGTGCTGTTTTTGTGAAGTAGAAATGTCTAGGAGCAACAACGGCTCAGCCATGAAGTGGTAGGCCACACAAGCTCACAGAACGGAACTGTCGAGTGTTGAAGCGCGTAACAATCGTCTGTCCTTGGTAGCAAAACACTCTCTACTGAGTTCCAAACTGCCTCTGGAAGCAACATTGGCACAAGAACTGTTTGTCGGGAGCTTCATGAAATGGGTTTCCATGGCCGAGCAGCAGCACACAAGCCTAAGATCACAATGCACAACGCTAAGCGTTGGGTGGAGTGGTGTAAAACTCGCCCCCATTGGACTCTGGAGCAGTGGAAATGTGTTCTTTGGAGTTATGAACCATTTTTCAACATCTGGCTGTCCGATGGACGAATCTGGGTTTGGTGGATGCCAGGAAAACGCTACCTGCCTGAATGCATAGTGCCAACTGTAAAGTTTGGTGGAGGAGGAATAATGGTCTGGGGCTATTTTTTTATGGTTCAGGCATAGGCCCCCTAGTTCTGGTGAAGAGAAATCTTAACGCTACAGCAAAAAATGACATTTTAGACGATTATGTGCTTCCAACTTTGTGGCAACAGTTTGGGGAAGGCCCTTTCCTGTTTCGCCCCCCTGTGCACAAAGCGAGGTCCATACAGAAATGGTTTGTTGAGTTTGGTGTGGAAGAACTTGAATGGCCTTCACAGAGCCCTGATCTCAACCCCATCGAACACCTTTGGGATGAATTGGAATGCCTACTGCGAGCCAGACCTAATTGCCCAACATCAGTGCCAGACCTCACTAATGCTCTTGTGGCTGAATGGAAGCAAGTCTCCGCTAAGGCAAAGCTGTAGAGATGTACAGTATATATTTACCTTGTATTTCCTCGTTTAGAGCCTGATCCCGACTTAGGATTTTATACCTTTCCTAAGAACGTCTTTCCTACGCACTTCTCAGTATTTGGCATTCAAACTTCACCTTTTCAGTCGTGTAATGCCCTCTGAATACATTTCATTCAACCACTGAAAACCCTCCCACCCTCCCCTCCCACTTGGAGTCTTCATTCAGTAGGTTTTTCAGGACATTTATCTTAAGACATCCCTTCAAATAAGGGGAAGCAGCCAGCAGAGCACCAGAGCAGACAGACAGGGAAGGGAAGCATCCTGTAGGGCACCAGAGGCAGACAGGGAAGGGAAGCATCCTGCAGGGCACCAGAGCAGACAGACAGGGAAGGGAAGCATCCTGTAGGGCACCAGAGGCAGACAGGGAAGGGAAGCATCCTGTAGGGCACCAGAGCAGACAGACAGGGAAGGGAAGCATCCTGTAGGGCTGCATTTCTCCTCTTCTGTTCTACGGGTGTATGACTGCTTCCACCAAGGTGTGTGTGTGTTTTCGTGTCTATGTGTGTGTCTATTCCATGTGTGTGTGTGTGTGTGTGTGTGTGTGTGTGTTGTGTGTGTGTGTGTGTGTGTGTGTGTGTGTGTGTGTGTGTGTGTGTGTGTGTGTGTGTGTTGTGTGTGTGTGTGTGTGTGTGTGTGTGTGTGTGTGTGTGTGTGTGTGTGTGTGTGTGTGTGTGTGTGTGTGTGTGTGTGTGTGTGTGTGTGTGTGTGTGTGTGTCTGTAGCCTTTGGTCCCCACCCTAGTTAAGGTAGCCATCCTTCATGTTGCATAGTGTATAATCACACTGCCAGCAGAGGACTGAGTGACAGACAGTCAAAGCTCTTTGTCTGTTTCTTGTCTGATGGATGGGTGGGCAGGGTGTGTGTGTGTGTGTGTGTGTGTGTGTGTGTGTGTGTGTGTGTGTAGGTATATGAAAGGCTACAGGCAGGTTACAGTGAAGGCGTAACTCAGCTCTAGTAAAGGAGCTGGTCTGTATGTCTGAGCCTGGGGTAGAGTTAGATTTGGGTCAGGTAGATAGTTCCATCTCAGGTCAGGTTTAACAGGTACAGATAGTCCGTCTTCTGACTTCCAAATGGAATCCTTAGGGGGTTCACAACATTCTGAACATTTTGTCTCAGAATTCCCTGCTTTGCAGAAGTCCTGGTTGCAGGATTCCAGATTTAGCAGCAACACAACACTGA
Source organism: Salmo salar (assembly GCF_965601325.2). Taxonomy (NCBI): domain Eukaryota; kingdom Metazoa; phylum Chordata; class Actinopteri; order Salmoniformes; family Salmonidae; genus Salmo; species Salmo salar. Next base: position 9,214,832 of record NC_138296.1, on the reverse strand, counting down.
TCCAGTAATGAGATGAGATTTGTTCGCTGTAGAATGAGATCATCTCCCTATATAAATGTTCTGCCGTTTGTGGATTTTGGTCCCCCCCTCATTTTAGGGGACCAAAATGATTTGAACAAATTCCCTTGTGTGTATTAAAATAGTCCAACGTTTCGTATTTGGTCCCATATTCCTGGGACGCAATTAGTTGCCTGTGGTTGTTTTGAAATGTTTCTTCTTTGTGGAATTCAGGAAGAGTAGAGTTTGCCATAGTAACAGCTAATGGAAACCCAATAGATAGCTCTCTAAATTACAGTGACCCATGATCAAAACAGTGGAGCACTAGTTTGGGTACCAGTCTGTTTAGCCGTCATTCCACCCATGCTGAACATCTGACATGGAGTACAAGGAGTGGAATGTTAGCTAAACAGACTGGTTCTGAGACTGGTGAAGCCCCGCCTGTAATGTTATATCACCACCTAGTGACTGAATAGAGCATTATGTCAGCCTGGGTTGGACTTGCATTGTGTCAGCCTGGGTTGGACTTGCATTATGTCAGCTTGGGTTGGACTTGCATTATGTCAGCTTGGGTTGGACTTGCATTATGTCAGCTTGGGTTGGACTTGCATTATGTCAGCTTGGGTTGGACTTGCATTATGTCAGCTTGGGTTGGACTTGCATTATGTCAGCTTGGGTTGGACTTGCATTATGTCAGCCTGGGTTGGACTTGCATTATGTCAGCTTGGGTTGGACTTGCATTATGTCAGCCTGGGTTGGACTTGCATTGTGTCAGCCTGGGTTGGACTTGCATTATGTCAGCTTGGGTTGGACTTGCATTATGTCAGCTTGGGTTGGACTTGCATTATGTCAGCTTGGGTTGGACTTGCATTATGTCAGCCTGGGTTGGACTTGCATTATGTCAGCTTGGGTTGGACTTGCATTATGTCAGCTTGGGTTGGACTTGCATTATGTCAGCCTGGGTTGGACTTGCATTATGTCAGCTTGGGTTGGACTTGCATTATGTCAGCCTGGGTTGGACTTGCATTGTGTCAGCCTGGGTTGGACTTGCATAGTGTCAGCTTGGGTTGGACTTGCATAGTGTCAGCCTGGGTTGGACTTGCATTATGTCAGCCTGGGTTGGACTTGCATTATGTCAGCTTGGGTTGGACTTGCATTGTGTCAGCCTGGGTTGGACTTGCATAGTGTCAGCCTGGGTTGGACTTGCATTGTGTCAGCCTGGGTTGGACTTGCATAGTGTCAGCCTGGGTTGGACTTGCATAGTGTCAGCCTGGGTTGGACTTGCATAGTGTCAGCCTGGGTTGGACTTGCATAGTGTCAGCCTGGGTTGGACTTGCATAGTGTCAGCCTGGGTTGGACTTGCATAGTGTCAGCCTGGGTTGTGCTTTGTGCTTTTGTGCTTTTTAAGTGCTTTGTCACATTTGGCAATTCAACCTATAATGGTAATTGTCACTCTTTATACACTGATTATAGAGGTTCACAAGTGCTTAGATGATTTGTGAAATAATTGTTTTTTGTAGCGCTTATGAAGCCTCTCACTCCAGCCCTGCCTGTAACACACCTGATTCAAGTCTTTATCGGAGATTATGATTGGTTGATTCAGTCCTTATGAGCCTGGCTTGCTCCAGAGGACGATGCTGATGTTACATGATGTTGCTAATGGTAGATACACCTAACCTCTGACCCCTCTCACAGAAAGCCCAGGCAGAGGACGATGCTGATGTTACTGTGCTAATGGTAGATACACCTAACCTCTGACCCCTCTCACAGAAAGCCCAGGCAGAGGACGATGCTGATGTTACAGTGCTAATGGTAGATACACCTAACCTCTGACCCCTCTCACAGAAAGCCCAGGCAGAAGACAATGAGCGTAAATGGAAAAGAACCTCCCCCCTACATCATACCAGGTACGTCAACATTCTGCTGTTCGCTGTAACATGCGGATTATAAAGTTGTATTGTACTGTACTATTACATACCAGGTTGTAACTATGCTGTACCTGTGTATCATATAGGTCATGTCCCAGGTTGTATCTATACTGTACCTGTGTATCATATAGGTTACGTCCCAGGTTGTAACTATACTGTACCTGTGTATCATATAGGTTACGTACCAGGTTGTAACTATACTGTACCTGTGTATCATATAGGTCACGTCCCAGGTTGTAACTATACTGTACCTGTGTATCATATAGGTTACGTCCCAGGTTGTATCTATACTGTACCTGTGTATCATATAGGTTACGTACCAGGTTGTAACTATACTGTACCTGTGTATCATATAGGTCACGTCCCAGGTTGTATCTATACTGTACCTGTGTATCATATAGGTTACGTCCCAGGTTGTAACTATACTGTACCTGTGTATCATATAGGTTACGTCCCAGGTTGTATCTATACTGTACCTGTGTATCATATAGGTTACGTCCCAGGTTGTAACTATACTGTACCTGTGTATCATATAGGTTACGTCCCAGGTTGTAACTATACTGTACCTGTGTATCATATAGGTTACGTACCAGGTTGTAACTATACTGTACCTGTGTATCATATAGGTTACGTACCAGGTTGTAACTATACTGTACCTGTGTATCATATAGGTTACGTACCAGGTTGTAACTATACTGTACCTGTGTATCATATAGGTTACGTACCAGGTTGTAACTATACTGTACCTGTGTATCATATAGGTTACATCCCAGGTTGTAACTATACTGTACCTGTGTATCATATAGGTTACGTCCCAGGTTGTAACTATACTGTACCTGTGTATCATATAGGTTACGTCCCAGGTTGTAGCTCTACTGTACCTGTGTATCATATAGGTTACGTCCCAGGTTGTAGCTCTACTGTACCTGTGTATCATATAGGTTACGTCCCAGGTTGTAACTGTACCTGTGTATCATATAGGTTACGTCCCAGGTTGTAACTGTACCTGTGTATCATATAGGTTATGTCCCAGGTTGTAACTATACTGTAACTGTGTATCATATAGGTTACGTCCCAGGTTGTAACTGTACCTGTGTATCATATAGGTTACGTCCCAGGTTGTAACTATACTGTACCTGTGTATCATATAGGTTACGTCCCAGGTTGTAGCTCTACTGTACCTGTGTATCATATAGGTTACGTCCCAGGTTGTAGCTCTACTGTACCTGTGTATCATATAGGTTACGTCCCAGGTTGTAACTATACTGTACCTGTGTATCATATAGGTTACGTCCCAGGTTGTAACTGTACCTGTGTATCATATAGGTTATGTCCCAGGTTGTAACTATACTGTAACTGTGTATCATATAGGTTACGTCCCAGGTTGTAACTGTACCTGTGTATCATATAGGTTACGTCCCAGGTTGTAACTATACTGTACCTGTGTATCATATAGGTTACGTCCCAGGTTGTAACTGTACCTGTGTATCATATAGGTTATGTCCCAGGTTGTAACTATACTGTACCTGTGTATCATATAGGTTACGTCCCAGGTTGTAACTATACTGTACCTGTGTATCATATAGGTTACGTACCAGGTTGTAACTATACTGTACCTGTGTATCATATAGGTTACGTACCAGGTTGTAACTATACTGTACCTGTGTATCATATAGGTTACGTCCCAGGTTGTAACTATACTGTACCTGTGTATCATATAGGTTACGTACCAGGTTGTAACTATACTGTACCTGTGTATCATATAGGTTACATCCCAGGTTGTAACTATACTGTACCTGTGTATCATATAGGTTACGTACCAGGTTGTAACTATACTGTACCTGTGTATCATAAGTTCCAGGTGTCACTTGCTATAGACTGTACTCAGTCTATTTTACATATTGGAGCCATCTAATCAACCTCTCTCTTTCTCTTTTCCTAACTCTCTATGAACCCCCCCGCAACTCTCTCCTTCTCTTCCTCATCTCCCCTCTCCCTCTCTCTCCCTCCCTCCCTTTGTCTCCCTCTCTTCCAGTTGAAGGACAAGGTGATGATGGGGTGAAGGTATATCATGTCCATACCCCCTTCAACCCTCCTTCCTCCACCATCCCCTCCGATAACTACTCTATGTCTCAGTCTCAGTCTCAGTCTCAGAGCAAGCCAGGTAAGCACTTCCTGTCTTAAGCCTAATTTATACTTTATGCAAGCACACAACACCAGAACTGTAGCAACATCAGCTAGCTCATCTAGCTAGCTAAAATTAAATCTCATTGGTTGAAGAATTGTTCTGACTTCAAAAGAAACTTGAACACAATCATGGCGTTTTTTTAAATATTTGAGTTAACCAATGATATTAGGCCATACTTGGCCATGATTACAAACACCTGTGTGTCTCTTGACACTATATGAATGACTCATCTCGCAGTGTTTGATGATACCCTGATGAAGACAGCTTCGCTGTCGAAACGTTGATTACATTTTTGCATCTGAGCTCTTAGAGTGTGCGGCTTTCCTTTATTTTCTACTGAAGAATTGTTCTGACTTCAAAAGAAACTTGAACACAATCATGGCGTACTTATAACTGGTAAATTCCCAGGTTCCAAGGGAGGCATTTTGAAGGCAGCATAAGTCTCTCGCTTGTCTCTACCCATTATACCATCTTTCTCTCCCTTGTTCCCTCTATACCAGCAGTGTTGGAGCCAGACAAAATATAACTTGTCCTCTTTCTCTCTCTCTCTCTTTCGCTAGTGTACACCAGTGGAGGAGGTGGTATTGGAGGAGGTGGTGGAGCTCCTACTCAGAAGTTTGTGAGTTATGAGACAGAACTGGGCCGTTCAGAGGGCATGACCACCTGTACTTCCTGTCAACAACAGGTGATGACTAACGTCACCTATAAAGTCGGAGCCTACGCCTGGCTCATGTGCATCCTCTTCATCCTCTGTGGGTGAGTAAAGAAGAGGAGGGGGAGAGAGGGAGGGTGGGAGGGATAGAGGGGAACAGAGGGACCTGTAAAGTGGTCTCCATCCTCTGTGGGTGAGTAAAGAAGAGGAGGGAAGAGAGGGAGGGTGGGAGGGACAGAGGGGAACAGAGGGACCTGTAAAGTGGTCTTCATCCTCTGAGGGGGAGTAAAGAAGAGGAGGGAAGAGAGGGAGGGTGGGAGGGACAGAGGGGAACAGAGGGACCTATAAAGTGGTCTTCATCGTCTGAGGGGCAGTAAAGAAGGGGAGGTGGAGGAGTTATAGAATGTTTTGATACTTTTGAGGGAATTAGACATGTCTAAAATCAACTGAACACCTTGTCTCTCTCCCACCCTTCTCCCCCTCAATCTCCCACCCCTCTCTCCCCCACCACTTCTACTCTCCCCATCTCCCATCCCCTCCTATCCTCCCTCTCTCTCCCAGGTTGGTAGTGGGCTGCTGCCTGATCCCGTTCTTCATGAAACACTTTAAGGATGCGTACCACTCCTGTCCTCGCTGTAACCGCATTCTCCACGTGGACAAGAAACGCTGCTGCTGACCGCCTTAACCCCACCCACCACTAGGGGAGCTGCTGCTGACCGCTATACCACCACCCACCACTAGAGGAGCTGCTGCTGACCGCCATACCACCACCCACCACTAGGGGAGCTGCTGCTGACCGCCATACCACCACCCACCACTAGGGGAGCTGCTGCTGACTGCCATACCACCACCCACCACTAGGGGAGCTGCTGCTGACCGCCATACCACCACCCACCACTAGGGGAGCTGCTGCGGACCGCCATACCACCACCCACCACTAGGGGAGCGTGTGCTGTGGCCAATATGTTTAACTACCAGCAGGGGAGCTGTGGCTCTGCTCTCAGTCTGACCACTGGCCAATCTCTCGGTCTGGATTCCATTAGAAGTGCACCAGCACAGTGAAATGCCTTTCTCACAGAAAACATGCTCCCTTTCCCTCATGCATCCACAGCTCTGTGTAGGAATTTGAGAGTGGTTATATTTATCCAGCCCCATCCCTCAGCTGTTTACCAATGCAGTGGCGGGGTCAGGGTGACCGTTTGGTAGTTCTTTGAATTGCAGATTGCCCTTTTAAATTTCGGTTTCAATACTGATCTTATCTACACTCTTTCAGAACAGCGAGGGAGAGGAAAAGGGGGGATGCTTTCAGAATGGAATCCAACCGAAGGGAGCCTAGCAGCAGCCCCACAGAAACCTACAGGATTACACAGTCATAGGCTGAATCCCAAAATGACACCCTACTCCCTCTATAGTGCACTACGTTCGAGAGGGAGCTAGTACAAAAGTAGTGCACTACATAGGGAATAGGGTACAATTTGGGGCGCACATTAGTTTAAATGCTGACCTAACTTACTGTACCAGAGGGTTGTAAATAGTACGAATCTGAACTATTTTTGTAAAATTAAAAAACAAGCTAGCAGATAAAGACGTGGTCGAGCTCAACCTGGGCCTTGTTCACAAAGGGAGTAGGGTTGCACAATTCTAGTAACTTCCCCAGGTTTTCCACAAACCCAGGTTGGAAGACTGGAATCCGGAGGGAAGAGGGTAGCCTGGGTACCAGTCTGTTAAGATATCATTCCACTCTTTGTCTTGGAAAACATGGCTTGACAAAGAGTGGAATGTTAACACACAGACTGGATTTCTCCAGGCTAGGAAGAGGCAGAAAATACGGGAATACGCCAACCGGGATGTCTGGTTGGTTACCGGACTATTGCAACCCGTTGAGTAACCTTTTACAGAACCTTCAGATAGAAATGTGTTGTGTAGAACAGACATGATTCCCTGGGAAATGTATACATTACTATCTATATTACCTTGAATAAGGCCCTGGGTTGACCAACCGACAGACGAGCCCAATATTCAGATAATTATAATTTTCACTATGATTCCTACAATTGGGGGTCATTTAGGGCTCTCCCCAGGTTTCCCCCCCTTTCAGAAAGCTGTTATGTACATAAAGGACTGAACTGGGTGTTTTACCTTATTTTAGAATAAACCAAATATGATTTTATTGAGAAAACTCAGTGTAACTGTCAACTACAATGACCTGTAACAACATCATACAGCTGGCATGGAGTTCTGTTATATTGATGTGTAACACCACACAGCTGACTAGACATGGAATTCTGTTATATTGATGTGTAACACCACACAGCTGACTAGACATGGAGTTCTGTTATATTGATGTGTAACACCACACAGCTGACTAGACATGGAGTTCTGTTATATTGATGTGTAACACCACACAGCTGACTAGACATGGAGTTCTGTTATATTGATGTGTAACACCACACAGCTGACTAGACATGGAGTTCTGTTATATTGATGTGTAACACCACACAGCTGACTAGACATGGAGTTCTGTTATATTGATGTGTAACACCACACAGCTGACTAGACATGGAATTCTGTTATATTGATGTGTAACACCACACAGCTGACTAGACATGGAGTTCTGTTATATTGATGTGTAACACCACACAGCTGATTATACATGGAATTCTGTTATATTGATGTGTAACACCACACAGCTGACTAGACATGGAGTTCTGTTATATTGATGTGTAACACCACACAGCTGACTAGACATTGAGTTCTGTTATATTGATGTGTAACACCACACAGCTGACTAGACATGGAGTTCTGTTATATTGATGTGTAACACCACACAGCTGATTATACATGGAATTCTGTTATATTGATGTGTAACACCACACAGCTGACTAGACATGGAATTCTGTTATATTGATGTGTAACACCACACAGCTGACTAGACATGGAGTTCTGTTATATTGATGTGTAACACCACACAGCTGACTAGACATGGAGTTCTGTTATATTGCTTATATAGATTATATGCCTATAATAAAATATATCACTTTTGTTGTGGTTAGGTTGTTGCATTAGACAGGAAGTTGAGAGTAAAATGAGAGTTGGTTCTTAACTGACCCCCTGGTTAAAATAAACAAGTTATTTGAGCTAAAGACAAGGTTTATCACATACAGTGCCTTCAGAAAGTATTCAGACCCTTTGAGTTTTTCCACATTTTGTTACGTTACAGCCTTACTCTAACATCTATTAAATCGTCCCCCCATATCAATCTACACACAATACCCCATCACAACAAAAAAATAAAAACGGAAATATCACATTTAAATAAGTTTTCAGACCCTTTACTCAGTACTTTGTTGAAGCACCTTTGGCAGCGACTACAGCATGGAGTCTTCTTGGGTATGATGCTACAAGCTTGGCACACCGGTATTTGGGGAGTTTCTCCTATTCTTCTCTGCAGATCCTCTCAAGCTCTGTCAGGTTGGATGGGGAGCGTCGTTGCACAGCTATTTTCAGGTCTCTCCAGAGATGTTTGATTGGGTCTCAGTCCGGGCTCTGGCTGGGCCACTCAAGGACATTCAGAGACTTGTCCCGAAGCCACTCCTGTGTTGTCTTAGCTGTGTTCTTAGGTTCGTTGTCCTGTTGGAAGGTGAACCGTCGCCCCAGTCTGAGGCCGAGTGCTCTGGAGCAGGTTTTCATCTAGGATCTCTCTGTACTTTGCTCTGTTCATCTTTCCCTCGATCCTGACTATTTTCCCAGTCCCTGCCGGTGAAAAACATCCCCACAGCATGATGCTTCACCATAGGGATGGTGCCAGGATTCCTCTAGACGTGACACTTGGCATTCAGGCCAAAGAGTTCAATCTTGGTTTCATCAGACCAGAGAATCTTGTTTCTCATGGTCTGAGTGTCTTTCGGTGCCTTTTGACAAACTCCTAGTGGGCTGTCATGTGCCTTTTACTGAGGAGTGGCTTCCGTCTGGCCACTCTACCATAAAGGCCTGATTGGTGGAGTGCTGCAGAGATGGTTGTTCTTCTGGAAGGTTCTGCCATCTCCACAGAGGACCTCTGGAGCTCTGTCACGAGTGACCATCGAGTTCTTGGTCACCCCCCGATTGCTCAGTTTGGCCAGGCGGCCAGCTCTAGGAAGAGGCCTCCATCATTTAATAATGATGGAGGCCACTGTGTTCTTGGGAACCTTCAATGTGGCAACAATTTTTTGGTACCTTTCCCCAGCTCTGTGCCTCGACACAATCCTGTCTTGGCGCTCTACGGACAATTCCTTCAACCTCATGGCTTGTTTTTTGCTCTGACATACACTGTATACTGTGGGACCTTATATAGACAGGTGTGTGCCTTTCCAAATCATGTCCAATCAATTAAATCAATGGAAACATGATGCAGCTGAGCTCAATTTCGAGAGAAGATATCTGTTTTTAATACATTTGCAAACATTTCTAAAAACCTTTTTCACTTTGTTATTATGGGGTAGTGTGTAGATTGCTTAGGAAAAACAAATATTTAATCCATTTTAGAATAAGGCTGTAACTTAACAAAATGTGGAACAAGTCAAGGGGTCTGAATACTTTCCGAACGCACCGTACATACACACACCTCCACTATATTTTCTTTAAACATAAATTGGTATATTTCTGGAAGTAGGCCTACAAGACAACTTGCTAGTCCTGGTGCTGTCCTTCTCAGCATTGTCTTAACACATACATACAGTATATACACACATACAGTGTACAAAACATTAGGAACACCTTCCTAATATTGAGTTGCACCTCCTTTTCCCCTCAGAACAGCCTCAATTGGTCAGGGCATTGGATTCTACAAGGTGTTGAAAGCGTTCCACAGTGATGCTGGCCCATGTTACTCCAATGCTTCCCACAGTTGTGTCAAGTTGTCTGGATGTCCTTTGGGTGGTGGACCATTTTTGATACACACAGGAAACTGTTGAGGGTGAAAAACCCAACAGCGTTGCAGTTCTTGACACAAACTGGTACACCTGGCACCTACTACCATACCCCGTTCAAACACACTTATATCTGTTGTCTTGTCCATTCACCCTCTGAATGACACACAGACACAATCCATGTCTCAATTGTTCGTAGGCTTAAAAATCCTTCTTTAACCCGTCTCCTCCCCTTCAGCTACACTGATTGAAGTGTTTTTTTTTTTTTTTTTTTAAACAAGTGACATCAATAAGGGATCAAAGCATTTCACCTAGTCAGGCAACATCATGGAAAGAGGTGTTCTTAATGTTTTGTCCACTCTGTCTATATACTCGCTCCATATAAAACAGGCCTGGTTTTAACTTTGCTCAGATGGGACTAGCAGCGAGCGGACATGTTTTTATAGAAAATTTTATTCAACATACATTTTCCAGCAAAAAAAGGCAATATACAGGAGTAGTTGTGGTACACTGCTGCTACAGGGACGAGCTTCAACTGGAAAAATACCAAATCAAGGAGGAACAAGGGTGTTGATCAGGGCCCGTATCCACCAAGAGTCTCAGGATAGTAGTGCTGGTCTAGCAGCAGTTTGGCCTTTTAGATCATAAAGGAATGAGCTTGTACGGACAGATCCTAGATCAGCACTCCTAATCAGAGACTCTGTGGATAACGGGCCCTGATCTCATCTAGGGTGACAAAACTCCAGTAACTTTCCCAGAATTCCCTGGGTTTTCCAGAAATCCCTGTTGGAAGATTCCTCGGAATCAGAGGGGTATACGCAGGTAGTCTGGAATCCTCCAACTGGGATTTGTGGAAAAGCTGGGAGTTTTTGGGAAAAGTTAGCATCATTTCTGAACCCTAATCCCACCGGTCAGTACCGCAGCTCGTTACCTTAACATCACTATCAGAACCAACGGGTGCCGTTAGTTAAAACAAAAATGAGAAAACAGAACCAAAAACAATAAGAATCTAAAGAATCAAGGAACCCTAAACAAAAAAACTACACAAGGAATATGAACACCTGAATCTTTTCAGTTTGTAGCCAACCAATAACAAAGTTCTGTTTCTCTCATCTCACGTTTTTTTTTGTTTTTTAATATATATACACACACACACAATTTCAAATCTCTTCACAAAGCCAACTATGATGGGCTTTTAGGGGGGGCATTCCATCTGTGCTTAAGAAAAAAGGTCAGTGTGTTTGTTGTTCTAATAATAATTATAGTAACACTGGTTCTGTGTATATATGGTGAAACCAGAGGGCTCACTAATGGCCGAGGCTTCCTACTAAAGCAGCACTGCTCAGTCAAACTCCCCCAGCACAAACACCAGAGGAGATACACCCCATCACAAACCCTCAGGGAGAGAGGGACGGAGGGAACATAACAGGAGAGGAAGGGCAACATTAAAATCATAAGTACGACCAAAGTTGCCATTTACCAGTCCTGAGAAACGGCTTTGATATGAAGTGGCAACGTGCAAGATGAAAGTACAGACCACTTCTTCTCTTTTTACATTTATTTTAAACAGATGCTGTGGATTTTTATTTTATTATACAAGAAGATATTGCAGAAAAAAGACAAAACTGAATTTTTTTTAAAGATGGAAACACTGACTAGTTGACTAAAGGGGAGGGGGAATATGAAGGGGATCACATCAGGAATACTAGTCTCAAGCTTCAACCCTTCTGCAACTGGTTCTCTTCTTTAAAAGACCAAATCATCCTTCTTGGTTTCTGCTAATGATGATGTCTATCTCTTTTCTCTGCCTCTTCACCCCCCACTATATGCAGCAGCGCTCTTTACGTTTCGAAACAACTCTTATTATTAAAAACAAAAAAAATTAACCGGGAAAAAGTTCATCATCCTGTCCTTTCTCCAATTTCATCCAGACAAAAATAGGCAGTCGGAGTTAGAGAAGCCAAAAACCTAACAGCCTCAAAAACAGTAGAAGGGTGGTGGTGGGGGAGGGAAGGGGGAGAGGAGGTTTGGGAGGAAGAGGGGGGTTGGGAAGAAGGGGTGGTATAGTATCATCATCATCATCATGATCATCAGCAGCCTGCTAATGGATGGATCCGTGTGACAGAGACAGGAGACATCAGGAGACATCACGGTGTCTGTGGAAGGTGTTAGAGGTGGGGCACAGACACTTGGTTGGTTACAGTCTGTGGTTATGGTGGGGTAAGGAGGAGGAAGAGGAGAGAGGAGGAAGAGGCGAGAGGAGGGTTGCTCAGTTGTGGATCTTGATAGCTTTCTCCAGGTAGGTATAGCGACCTCTCTTCGGGGCTTTGTTGAAGTGGTCCAGGCCTAACCAGGGTCGAGGGTGGGACATGTTACCTAGAGGGGAGAGGAGGGATGTTACACAACTATAGCACATAGTTAATATTCTGAGAGAGAGAGAGAGAGAGAGAGAGAGAGAGGAGAGAGAGAGAGAGAGAGAGAGAGAGAGAGAGAGAGAGAGGAGAGAGAGAGAGAGAGAGAGAGAGAGAGAGAGAGTGGTGGTAGTTGGTAGCAGTATTAGCAGTAGTAGTAGTAACAGTGGTAGTAGTTAGTAGCAGTGATAGTATTAGTAGCTGTTAGTGGTGGTAGCAGTAGTTAGTAGCAGTTAGTATTAGTAGTAGTAGTTAGTAGTGGTAGTAGTTAGAAGCAGTAGCAGTTAGTATTAGTAGTTAGTAGTGGTAGTAGTTAGGAGCAGTAGCAGTTAGTATTATTAGTAGTAGTTAGTAGTGGTAGTAGTTAGGAGCAGTAGCAGTTAGTATTAGTAGTAGTCGTTAGTAGTGGTAGTAGTAGTTACTAGTGGTAGTAATTAGTATTAGTCGTTAGTAGTGGCAGCAATAGTTAGTATTAGTAGTCGTTAGTAGTGGCAGTAGTTAGTAGTAGCAGTAGTAGTGTCACAATACCACAGCAACAACAACATAATAAAGTGTATTAGCTAAAGTCCCAGAATAACCACTGGGCTGATATTTGGTTCTTTCTACCAGTTATCAACACAATATCTTCTCCTCTATATTCCATTTCTTACAAAAATAGAACACCATGTTCCTGATCCAAACCCATATCAGAAACTCAGCAGACAAAATAATTATACAACTACATGTAATTTGAGACAGGGTTCATTTCATTATCTATGGCCATAATTATGGGTCAAATCACATCAGACCTATAATTCATAACAGCTAAATAACTGAATGCATTACATGAATAGTTTAGTTCCAAAATGACAAAACACACATTGAAACTCATTTCTGAAGCTTCTATATTGCAATAGTCTACATGACATAGAAACACAATCTAATTTACACAGCATACTAAGATTCCCAGAGTGCACTTCATATCCCAGGGTGCAACGCTCTGTCCAGGACTGCTGGCTGGCTAGTCCACACAGTAGTCTAAAAGTATTATGAAGTAGTCTAAAAGTATTATGAGTGCATTTGACCTTACTTTTGGGTTGTGTAACCATATTATAATGCTCACATGTCATGCTGAATATATTGTCATGTCATTGTCACACACAAATTATTCACATTTAGTAGAACAATGATGACGTTACAATGTGATGTGTAAAGTATTTGTGTGTTGTCATTTTGGAACTAAACCTCTTGCACTGCACTGTTTTGTTCCACCATTTGCTTAGTTGTTTAGGTGGGCTGGCCCTCGTCATCTGCTCTGTAAGCGAAGTATTCCCATAGTTGACTTCTGCAGACAGTTTGGTCAACAAGCCGCGGGCGGAGGTGGTTTTTATTTCAACACGCCATGCTGACTGCATTTTCTCTTGCTTACTACTCCAAAATGACTCACGCTGTGACAGCTACATGCGCAAGCACATCCTGGCTAGCTACTGCCCCCCCCCCTAGAGAAGACAAGTAGCCTGGCTAGCTACTGCCGCCCCCCCCTAGAGAAGACAAGTAGCCTGGCTAGCTACTGCCCCCCCCCAGAGAAGACAAGTAGCCTGGCTAGCTACTGCCCCAAAGAGAAGATTCAGACAAATTACGAGACAGACTGGATCCTCTCTGGCAGAAGTACCGAAAGTAACAGAAAGTGTAGTACCCAACCGTTTTTCATGTTCTAGTCTCAAAAGAGTGCCAAAGTTTTGGTATACTGTGCAAAACTAGTAGTAGTAATTAATATAAGTTAGTAGTAGTGTACCTGGCTGTGGCTGGAAGTCTTTCAGGTTGACCTCGTACTCATCCTCAGTGATGTACTGATGCCGGCCCATCATCACTATCGCAAACTTGAACTGCAGACAAACAAAGAACACAGTATTCATAAATCAGTTTATACTCAACCCTTCTGGTTATAGGCTATAGACGGCTGATGGATGTAGTAGGCTATAAATGGCTGATGGATGTAGTAGCATAGTGGCTAGGCTATAGATGGCTGTAGCAGCATAGTGGCTAGGCTATAGATGGCTGACGGATGTAGCAGCATAGCGGCTAGGCTATAGATGGCTGACGGATGTAGCAGCATAGCGGCTAGGCTATAGATGGCTGACGGATGTAGCAGCATAGCGGCTAGGCTATAGATGGCTGACGGATGTAGCAGCATAGCGGCTAGGCTATAGATGGCTGACGGATGTAGCAGCATAGCGGCTAGGCTATAGATGGCTGACGGATGTAGCAGCATAGCGGCTAGGCTATAGATGGCTGACGGATGTAGCAGCATAGCGGCTAGGCTATAGATGGCTGACGGATGTAGCAGCATAGCGGCTAGGCTATAGATGGCTGACGGATGTAGCAGCATAGCGGCTAGGCTATAGATGTAGTAGCATAGCGGCTAGGCTATAGATGTAGTAGCATAGCGGCTAGGCTATAGATGTAGTAGTATAGCGGCTAGGCTATAGATGTAGTAGTATAGCGGCTAGGCTATAGATGTAGTAGTATAGCGGCTAGGCTATAGATGTAGTAGTATAGCGGCTAGGCTATAGATGTAGTAGTATAGCGGCTAGGCTATAGATGTAGTAGTATAGCGGCTAGGCTATAGATGTAGTAGTATAGCGGCTAGGCTATAGATGTAGTAGTATAGCGGCTAGGCTATAGATGTAGTAGTATAGCGGCTAGGCTATAGATGTAGTAGTATAGCGGCTAGGCTATAGATGTAGTAGTATAGCGGCTAGGCTATAGATGTAGTAGTATAGCGGCTAGGCTATAGATGTAGTAGTATAGCGGCTAGGCTATAGATGTAGTAGTATAGCGGCTAGGCTATAGATGTAGTAGTATAGCGGCTAGGCTATAGATGTAGTAGTATAGCGGCTAGGCTATAGATGTAGTAGTATAGCGGCTAGGCTATAGATGTAGTAGTATAGTGGCTAGGCTATAGATGTAGTAGTATAGTGGCTAGGCTATAGATGTAGTAGTATAGTGGCTAGGCTATAAATGGCTGATGACTGTAGCAGCATAGTGGCTAGACTACAGAAGGCTGATAGATGTAGCAGCATAGCGGCTAGGCTATAGATGGCTGTAGCGGCGTAGTGGCTAGGCTATAGATGGCTGATGGATGCAGTAGCATAGTGGCTAGGCTATAAATGGCTGAAGCATGGGGTTGCCCATCTGCTTTTGTTTAGGCTACCCCAATGGGCTAATCATTAGCTAGATCACTAAGTGTTCAGCATTTTGGCTTAGATACCTACACCAGCTTAATATAATGATACTTAATACCATAACGATATCACTGTGAAGAAAATAACTTAAAGTCAAATGTACAGCACTGTTACTGTATAAAACACATGGTCAACGGTCCATCTGGAGAGACAGGTCACTGGGTGTGCAGGCTTTTGGTCCAGCACTGCGCCAAAAACACACCTGAGTCAGCTTAACAAGGTCCTGGTTTTTTATTTAAAAAATTATTTCACCTTTATTTAACCAGGTAGGCTAGTTCTCATTTGCAACTGCGACCTGGCCAAGATAAAGCGTAGCAATTCGACACATACAACACAGAGTTACACATGGAATAAACAAAACATACAATCAATAATACAGTAGAACAAAAGAAAACAAAAAGTCTATATACAGTGAGTGCAAATGAGGTAAGTTAAGGCAATAAATAGGCCATGGTGGTGAAGTAATTACAATATAGCAATTAAACACTGGAATGGTAGATGTGCAGAAGATGAATGTGCAAGTAGAGATACTGGGGTGCAAAGGAGCAAGATAAATAAATAAATACAGTATGGGGATGAGGTAGGTAGATAGATGGGCTGTTTACAGATGGGCTATGTACAGGTGCAGTGATCTGTGAGCTGCTCTGACAGCTGGTGCTTAAAGCTAGTGAGGGAGATATGAGTCTCCAGCTTCAGAGATTTCTGTAGTTCGTTCCAGTCATTAGCAGCAGAGAACTGGAAGGAAAGACGACTAAAGGAAGAATTGGCTTTGGGGGTGACCAGTGAGAGATACCTGCTGGAGCGCGTGCTACGAGTGGGTGCTGCTATGGTGGCCAGTGAGCTGAGATAAGGCGGGGCTTTACCTAGCAGAGACTTGTAGATAACCTGTAGCCAGTGGGTTTGGCGACGAGTATGAAGCAAGGGCCAACCAACGAGAGCGTACAGGTCGCAATGGTGGGTAGTATATGGGGCTTTGGTGACAAAACGGATGGCACTGTGATAGACTGCATCCAGTTTGTTGAGTAGAGTGTTGGAGGCTATTTTATAGATGACATCACCGAAGTCGAGGATCGGTAGGATGGTCAGTTTTACGAGGGTGTGTTTGGCAGCATGAGTGAAGGATGCTTTGTTGCGATATAGGAAGCCGAGTCTAGATTTGATTTTGGATTGGAGATGCTTAATGTGAGTCTGGAAGGAGAGTTTACAGTCTAACCAGACACCCAGGTATTTGTAGTTGTCCATGTATTCTAAGTCAGATCCGTCCAGAGTAGTGATGCTGGACGGGCGAGCAGGTGCAGGCAGTGATCGATTGAATAGCATGCATTTAGTTTTACTGGCGTTTAAGAGCAGTTGGAGGCCACGGAAGGAGTGTTATATGGCATTGAAGCTCGTCTGGAGGTTAGTTAGAGTGTCCAAAGAAGGGCCAGAAGTATACAGAATGGTGTCGTCTGCGTAGAGGTGGATCAGAGAATCACCAGCAGCAAGAGCGACATCATTGATGTATACAGGGAAGAGAGTCGGCCAGAGAATTGAACCCTGTGGCACCCCCATAGAGACTGCCAGAGGCCCGGACAACAGGCCCTCCGATTTGCTGAGCTGTTGATTTGTAGAATCTGGTGTTAGAGAAGGGCTGGAACTAAAGTCTACACACCCAGTAACACTCCTGGGGGTGTTATACTATTACATTAAAACATGATCTTACAACCAAAAAGTATAATAAAATAACTCCCTCATTCAGTGAATCCGGTATGAAATGGCTTTACTTAGCAGCAGGAGGCCTCTAGACTGACCTACCAGTGCCAAGTAAGACATGAAACAAGTTAGCCATTTTGTCTAACATGTTCTGGGAATGCATGATGGATATTTTTAATGTGCAACATATCAAAATAAATCAGATATTTTGGGCTCTTTAGAGATTAATGTGCCTGCATGTTTTCAGTGAATATTGTCCTAGCCTATATGCTAGATAATTCACCACCTGAGGAACTGGCAACTCAAAACACATGAGCTATATTGCTAATTGTAAATATGATATCTCAATGACATACTCCGCCAGTAAAGTAATGTTATTTCCTCTATATTGACAGTTGACAAATAATTGTTATACTCACAAAGCTGAAAGCACATGTTTTTTAACAGTAACAGTAGGCGTTTTAACAACTGTCTTCGCCGCAATTACATTTCAAAACGTTGCTCAACTGTCAGAATGCTTGTTTGTATCAAAACGCTCCCTTCACTCTGTGTGCTAAGTGGGGGGGGAAGAGTGAGAGCCCACAGAGAAACAAGGGCTAGGTTTCAGACTCATAAAAGACACACCCTTGTCTACTTACCCTCGCCCTATGCCCTTGGGGGAATCCCCGTTTGCGAGTGTACAATTATGTTCACGTCGGGGCCTGAAACGCCCCATAATTCAATTCGCGATGATTGTACATCCGCTAAGAGAAGTCAGCCGAAACTTAACCTCAACGTCAATACGGAGAAGTCAACATACAAGTGTAAGTAAAAACGAATGTAAATAAGTTAGAAACTGTGCTACTAAAGCACATGACGGTACAAACACTTCTCGTAAAAGTAATGATGTTTTTGTTTGGTTACCTTTTGGAAATTGTAGAAATAAACATTTTCCTTATTCAGAAGTTCCAGCTAAGCAGGCTAAAGTTAGCTAGGTAATTAATTTGCTAGGTATCCTACAGTAGGTGTCTATTAATAATTATATAGTTAATATAAGTAGACATGCAATAATAATTGACTAACACATATAAAGCAACCACAAGCTACCGGTGGCTGAAAACACAATTGCGGGATGAGACGAATTTCCGGGCAAGGGCGGTCCATTTAAAAATCTGAATCATTAAGTATGCACTTCATTTGAGGGCTGAGGGGAGAGGGTGTGTCTTAAGTGTTTGGAATGCAGCCAAGGACTGGGCAAATACTGTCATTGCAGGAAGCAGGTTAATTGTACATTACTGTTGACCAAATAATGGTTTTAGAACACAAACAATCTTCAGTTGTGTAGCCTAATCATCGAAATTACCGACATTATCAAAATTGCTTCGGTAAGAGGGCAATGTCGTTAGTAATTTTCTGTTTATCATCACAGCTTTAGTTAGTGGACACCCTGGAAAGAGAGCAATGGCGAGGGAGGAGGAGAGAAGGCGAGAGAGGGAAGGGAGGGAGTGAAGAGAGGAGGAACAAAGTACTGACCTTCTCAAACTCTTTCTCCTGGATTTCCAGCATGCTCTGAATCCTCCTCATCACATCTCTGAAAGGCTCACCCTGAGAACACACACAGAGTTAGTCAAACGCACAGGAAAAACCCAGCAGCGTTACAATTCTCCAAGTTGTTTAAAGGCACAGTCAACTTAGTGCATGTAAACTTCTGACCCACTGGAATTGTGATACAGTGAATTATAAGTGAAATAATCTGTCTGTAAACAATTGTTGGAAAAATGACTTGTGTCACGCACACAGTAGATGTCCTAACTGACTTGCCAAAACTATAGTTTGTTAACTAACTATAGTTTGTGGAATGGTTGAAACTCCAACCTAAGTGCATGTAAACTTCCAACTTCAACTGTATATCAAACCTTTGATCTACTCAAAGATCCATTATTAGCATGTTTTAACCACTCCTATAAAAACTGTAGATTATCAGACACTCAACAAGAAGGTCTGATTTCATTATTACTGAAACAGGACCGAGGTGGTAAATATAAAGATCCAATCCGAAAAGAAAAAAAACTGGGAGGCTCCTTACACTTCTTGCTGCGATGCAAAAATCCTGACAAAATGCATAGAACAGCCGACTTCGAAAAAGACCTTTGATAAATCTTGGGGAATCTCTTGTATAATAGGTTAAAGTCATGTACAGCAACACCAGGTTTAAAATCGTAAAATAATGGTTACTTCTCAGAAAGTATTGAACTGCCAAGAGGAGTTAAACAAGGTTGTCTATTGTCTCCAAATGTATTTGTTCTGGCCATTGAAATGCTCTCTTAAGATCAGATCAAACAATAACATCAAGGGTTTACAAAATCATAGACTAAAAACAAGTGTTAATATACGCAAATGTTTAACTATTTATGAAGAGATTAAAATATCACACTGATTAACTCATCACATCACAGTTTATGTATTTACTACTAACGGCGCTGTCTACTCCAGACTACTCATGGTTCAAATTATATGAGCAAATAATATTTACATGTATTTGGAATGGTAACCCAGACAAAAGTAAACATGCTTATTTATATAATGAATATGTTTGGGGGACTGAAATGTAAATATTAAAGCATTAATTAAAAGATCTCACTAAAAGCTTCACTCATACAAAAGTTAAACTGAAACCCAAAATGGTTCCACAGTAGCAACATTTGTAGTTAATCCACAATACTAATCTAATTGACAGAGTGAAAAGAAGGAAGCCTGTACACAATATGAATATTCCAAAACATGCATCCTGTTTGCAACAAGGCACTAAAGTAATACTGCAAAAAATGTGGCAAAGCAATTACATTTTTGTTAAATGTCATTTTGTTTTAACATTACATGGCAAAAATAGTAGCAGCGGAAAGTTCCATCCTGAGTGATAAAGTAGAGGCTATGAATGACTTTACCAGCAGCTACAGTGGCCTACACTCCTCTGTCTGAGACAGTAGAACAGACATGCTTCAGCATTAGGCTGTCAGTCAACACCACACAGTGGCCTACACTCCTCTGTCTGAGACAGTAGAACAGACATGCTTCAGCATTAGGCTGTCAGTCAACACCACACAGTGGCCTACACTCCTCTGTCTGAGACAGTAGAACAGACATGCTTCAGCATTAGGCTGTCAGTCAACACCACACAGTGGCCTACACTCCTCTGTCTGAGACAGTAGAACAGACATGCTTCAGCATTAGGCTGTCAGTCAACACCACACAGTGGCCTACACTCCTCTGTCTGAGACAGTAGAACAGACATGCTTCAGCATTAGGCTGTCAGTCAACACCACACAGTGGCCTACACTCCTCTGTCTGAGACAGTAGAACAGACATGCTTCAGCATTAGGCTGTCAGTCAACACCACACAGTGGCCTACACTCCTCTGTCTGAGACAGTAGAACAGACATGCTTCAGCATTAGGCTGTCAGTCAACACCACACAGTGGCCTACACTCCTCTGTCTGAGACAGTAGAACAGACATGCTTCAGCATTAGGCTGTCAGTCAACACCACACAGTGGCCTACACTCCTCTGTCTGAGACAGTAGAACAGACATGCTTCAGCATTAGGCTGTCAGTCAACACCACACAGTGGCCTACACTCCTCTGTCTGAGACAGTAGAACAGACATGCTTCAGCATTAGGCTGTCAGTCAACACCACACAGTGGCCTACACTCCTCTGTCTGAGACAGTAGAACAGACATGCTTCAGCATTAGGCTGTCAGTCAACACCGCACAGTGGCCTACACTCCTCTGTCTGAGACAGTAGAACAGACATGCTTCAGCATTAGGCTGTCAGTCAACACCGCACAGTGGCCTACACTCCTCTGTCTGAGACAGTAGAACAGACATGCTTCAGCATTAGGCTGTCAGTCAACACCACACAGTGGCCTACACTCCTCTGTCTGAGACAGTAGAACAGACATGCTTCAGCATTAGGCTGTCAGTCAACACCACACAGTGGCCTACACTCCTCTGTCTGAGACAGTAGAACAGACATGCTTCAGCATTAGGCTGTCAGTCAACACCACACAGTGGCCTACACTCCTCTGTCTGAGACAGTAGAACAGACATGCTTCAGCATTAGGCTGTCAGTCAACACCACACAGTGGCCTACACTCCTCTGTCTGAGACAGTAGAAAAGACATGCTTCAGCATTAGGCTGTCAGTCAACACCACACAGTGGCCTACACTCCTCTGTCTGAGACAGTAGAACAGACATGCTTCAGCATTAGGCTGTCAGTCAACACCACACAGTGGCCTACACTCCTCTGTCTGAGACAGAGGAGACTGGTGTGACTGATCCAGTCAGTCACACCAGATCAAGTCAGTCAGTGAGAACAGTCAGTCACACCAGATACAGTCAGTCACACCAGATCCAGTCAGTCAGTGAGAACAGACATGAAACGGAGTAAGACAACACACACCTGTCTGATCTTCAGCAGGAAAGGGATTCCAAACGTTCCAAAGACCTCCTTGTGGAAATGTGCCACGGGAATCAACATCTCAGTGTCCTTATCCAGGTCTACCTGGTCCAGAGGAAGTTCCTAGAGCGAGAGAGAGAGGTTAGGAGGAGAGGAGGAACGCACCTCTATTCTGAAGGTGTGGAGAGAGAGAGAGAGAGAGGTTAGGAGGAGAGGAGGAATGTACCTCTATTCTGAAGGTGTGGAGAGAGAGAGAGAGGTTAGGAGGAGAGGAGGACGCACCTCTATTCTGAAGGTGTGGAGAGAGAGAGAGAGAGAGGTTAGGAGGAGAGGAGGAATGTACCTCTATTCTGAAGGTGTGGAGAGAGAGAGAGGTTAGGAGGAGAGGAGGAACGCACCTCTATTCTGAAGGTGTGGAGAGAGAGAGAGAGGTTAGGAGGAGAGGAGGAACGCACCTCTATTCTGAAGGTGTGGAGAGAGAGAGAGAGAGAGGTTAGCAGGAGAGGAGGAATGTACCTCTATTCTGAAGGTGTGGAGAGAGAGAGAGAGAGAGGTTAGCAGGAGAGGAGGAATGTACCTCTATTCTGAAGGTGTGGAGAGCGAGAGAGGTTAGCAGGAGAGGAGGAATGTACCTCTATTCTGAAGGTGTGGAGAGCGAGAGAGGTTAGGAGGAGAGGAGGAATGTACTCTATTCTGAAGGTGTGGAGAGAGAGAGAGGTTAGCAGGAGAGGAGGAATGTACTCTATTCTGAAGGTGTGGAGAGAGAGAGAGGTTAGCAGGAGAGGAGGAATGTACCTCTATTCTGAAGGTGTGGAGAGCGAGAGAGGTTAGCAGGAGAGGAGGAATGTACCTCTATTCTGAAGGTGTGGAGAGAGAGAGGTTAGGAGGAGAGGAGGAACGCACCTCTATTCTGAAGGTGTGGAGAGAGAGAGAGGTTAGCAGGAGAGGAGGAATGTACTCTATTCTGAAGGTGTGGAGAGAGAGAGAGGTTAGCAGGAGAGGAGGAATGTACTCTATTCTGAAGGTGTGGAGAGAGAGAGAGGTTAGCAGGAGAGGAGGAATGTACCTCTATTCTGAAGGTGTGGAGAGCGAGAGAGGTTAGCAGGAGAGGAGGAATGTACCTCTATTCTGAAGGTGTGGAGAGAGAGAGAGAGGTTAGCAGGAGAGGAGGAATGTACCTCTATTCTGAAGGTGTGGAGAGAGAGAAAGAGAGGTTAGGAGGAGAGGAGGAACGCACCTCTATTCTGAAGGTGTGGAGAGAGAGATAGGTTAGCAGGAGAGGAGGAATGTACCTCTATTCTGAAGGTGTGGAGAGAGAGAGAGAGGTTAGGAGGAGAGGAGGAACGCACCTCTATTCTGAAGGTGTGGAGAGAGAGATAGGTTAGCAGGAGAGGAGGAATGTACCTCTATTCTGAAGGTGTGGAGAGAGAGAGAGGAGTGAGCAGAGAGAGAACAAGAGGAGAAAGAACATACCTCTATTCTGAAGGTGTGGAGAGAGAGAGAGAGGAGTGAGCAGAGAGAGAACAAGAGGAGAAAGAACACACCTCTATTCTGAAGGTGTGGAGAGAGAGAGAGAGGTTAGCAGGAGAGGAGGAATGTACCTCTATTCTGAAGGTGTGGAGAGAGAGAGAGAGGTTAGGAGGAGAGGAGGAACGCACCTCTATTCTGAAGGTGTGGAGAGAGAGAGAGGAGTGAGCAGAGAGAGAACAAGAGGAGAAAGAACACACCTCTATTCTGAAGGTGTGGAGAGAGAGAGAGGAGTGAGCAGAGAGAGAACAAGAGGAGAAAGAACACACCTCTATTCTGAAGGTACGGCTGGCGGCGGGAGATAAACATTCTAACAGCTCATCCTCCTGGTGAACCCCGATGATCTTATAGCTTACTATCTCCAACAGTCTGGAGAGAGGGAAGTGAGAGGGAGGGATGGGAGGAGTGTGGGAGGGGGGAGAGAGAGGGCGTGAGGGAGAGCGAGAGGTTAGAGGCAGGGTGTAGAAAAATAGAGAACAGCAGCAGTCAAGTATAATAATAGCATTAAAGAACCCCTGGATGTAATACAGGCCTGACCACCAGAAGTATAATAATAGCATTAAAAGAACCCCTGGATGTAATACAGGCCTGACCAGCAGAGGTATAACAATAGCATTGAAGAACCCCTGGATGTAATACAGGCCTGACCACCAGAGGTATAATAATAGCATTGAAGAACCCCTGGATGTAATACAGGCCTGACTACCAGAGGTATAATAATAGCATTGAAGAACCCCTGGATGTAATACAGGCCTGACCACCAGAGGTATAATAATAGCATTGAAGAACCCCTGGATGTAATACAGGCCTGACCAGCAGAGGTATAACAAAAGCATTGAAGAACCCCTGGATGTAATACAGGCCTGACCACCAGAGGTATAATAATAGCATTGAAGAACCCCTGTATGTATTACAGGCCTGACCACCAGAAGTATAATAATAGCATTGAAGAACCCCTGGATGTAATACAGGCCTGACCACCAGAGGTATAATAATAGCATTGAAGAACCCCTGGATGTAATACAGGCCTGACCACCAGAGGTATAATAATAGCATTGAAGAACCCCTGGATGTAATACAGGCCTGACCACCAGAAGTATAATAATAGCATTGAAGAACCCCTGGATGTAATACAGGCCTGACCACCAGAGGTATAATAATAGCATTGAAGAACCCCTGGATGTAATACAGGCCTGACCACCAGAAGTATAATAATAGCATTGAAGAACCCCTGGATGTAATACAGGCCTGACCACCAGAGGTATAATAATAGCATTGAAGAACCACTGGATGTAATACAGGCCTGACCACCAGAGGTATAATAATAGCATTGAAGAACCACTGGATGTAATACAGGCCTGACCAGCAGAGGTATAATAATAGCATTGAAGAACCACTGGATGTAATACAGGCCTGACCACCAGAGGTATAATAATAGCATTGAAGAACCACTGGATGTAATACAGGCCTGACCACCAGAGGTATAATAATAGCATTGAAGAACCACTGGATGTAATACAGGCCTGACCAGCAGAGGGCAGCACTGTGGTGACTGTCTATCACAGTCTCTGCTTACCGGAGCTTCTCTGAGCCTTTGTCGGAGAGCTCCACAGCTTTTTTACATTCCTCCAGCAGGTCCCTGACACAGCCGTGTTTATCTGGGTAGAGAGTGATCTCCTGGAGGGAGAGAGGGAGATAGTTATGAAAATAATTTATTCATCATCAGGGTCAAAGGTTAGAAAGCCTGTGTGTGAGATCACATTTTTCAAACGAGGTGACCGTACAGAATGTTACCTTTTATTTGAGGGTACTTTCATACAGATGTTTTTTGTATTTTATTAATGCATTTTATACATCTAGTTTCCCCCATTTCAAGAAGTCAGAAGTATTTGGACAAATTCACTTGTGTATTAAAATAGTAAAAAATTTAGTGTTTGGGCCCATATTCCTAGCACGCAATGAATATATCAAGCTTGTGAATACAAACTTGTCAGATGAATTTGCAGCTTGTAAAAGGTAAAACATTAAAAGAAAATTAAAGATCGTGCCCCGCCCCCCACCAATAACAGGGCAGTTTGATCGTGCCCCCCCCCCCCCCCCCCCCCCCAATAACAGGGCAGTCTGATCATGCCCCCCCCCCACCAATAACAGGGCAGTCTGATCGTGCCACGCCCTGCACCAATAACAGGGCAGTCTGATCGTGCCCCGCCCCCCACCATAACCAATAACAGGAGAGCAACTTTGGGCAGTATGATCCTTATTCATGATTTTGGGGGTATGAGTGATCATTATTATTCATGGCTCATTCAGGATTATCTGTAACCATGGTAGCATCCACTTTCATGTGTTTAGAAACATTCTATTTACAATAAAAGTGAATCCAATGACAAAACATTACTTAACATTCATTTCTATTGGGCACAACATACCGCAAATTCATCCAACTAGTTGGTAGTCACAAGCTTGATGTAGTCATTGCATGCTAAGAATATGCGACAAAATAATAAACCTTTGACTATTTTAATACACCAAATACATTATACTTTCAAAAATGGGGGACTAGATGCATAGAGCGCTTTAATTTATAAAACAGTAAAACAGATATGAAAATACCCTCAAATAAAAATGTGACATTCTGTCCTGTTGCCTCAGAAAACATTTCAAATCCAAAAAGCTGGAGTATAAAGTCAAATGAAAAGTTGTATCTTTACTGTGTGTAATATAAACAGTGTGTATGTTACCTCTTCTCTGTATTGGCTGTTGAGCCATATGGACTTGAAGCTCCTCCTGTTCTCAAAGTCTGTGATCTTCATCTTTAACTGAGAGGAGACAACATTAACAGTCAGTTCACTCTCACACACACACCCCCCGGTACACAGACCCGTCACACACACCCACCCCCCGGTACACAGACCCGTCTCACACACCCCCCCCGGTACACAGACCCGTCTCACACACCCCCCCCGGTACACAGACCCGTCACACACACACACCCCGGTACACAGACCCGTCACACACACACACCCGGTACACAGACCCGTCACACACACACACCCGGTACACACCCCCTGGTACACACACACACCCTGGTACACACACCCCCTGGTACACACACACACACACCCCGGTACACAGACCCGTCACACACACACACCCGGTACACAGACCCGTCACACACACACACCCGGTACACAGACCCGTCACACACACACACCCTGGTACACAGACCCGTCACACACACACACACACACCCTGGTACACAGACCCGTCACACACACACACACACACACCCTGGTACACAGACCCGTCACACACACACACACACACACCCTGGTACACAGACCCGTCACACACACACACACACACCCTGGTACACAGACCCGTCACACACACACACACACACCCTGGTACACAGACCCGTCACACACACACACACACACCCTGGTACACAGACCCGTCACACACACACACACACACCCTGGTACACAGACCCGTCACACACACACACACCCTGGTACACAGACCCGTCACACACACACACACCCTGGTACACAGACCCGTCACACACACACACACCCTGGTACACAGACCCGTCACACACACACACACCCTGGTACACAGACCCGTCACACACACACACACACCCTGGTACACAGACCCGTCACACACACACACACCCTGGTACACAGACCCGTCACACACACACACACCCTGGTACACAGACCCGTCACACACACACACACCCTGGTACACAGACCCGTCACACACACACACACCCTGGTACACAGACCCGTCACACACACACACACCCTGGTACACAGACCCGTCACACACACACACACCCTGGTACACAGACCCGTCACACACACACACACCCTGGTACACAGACCCGTCACACACACACACACCCTGGTACACAGACCCGTCACACACACACACCCTGGTACACAGACCCGTCACACACACACCCTGGTACACAGACCCGTCACACACACACCCTGGTACACAGACCCGTCACACACACACCCTGGTACACAGACCCGTCACACACACACCCTGGTACACAGACCCGTCACACACACACCCTGGTACACAGACCCGTCACACACACACACACCCTGGTACACAGACCCGTCACACACACACACACCCTGGTACACAGACCCGTCACACACACACACACCCTGGTACACAGACCCGTCACACACACACACACCCTGGTACACAGACCCGTCACACACACACACACCCTGGTACACAGACCCGTCACACACACACACCCTGGTACACAGACCCGTCACACACACACCCTGGTACACAGACCCGTCACACACACACCCTGGTACACAGACCCGTCACACACACACCCTGGTACACAGACCCGTCACACACACACCCTGGTACACAGACCCGTCACACATGTTAAGTTCATGTTTTAAGTATCCCTATATTCCTGTTATTACGGGGCTATCACTCAGTCAAGAGTGCGCCTGCGCAGGAAGTTAGTTCGTGGATGGACCTAGCCGTGAGTGTAATGGCTACCTTGTAGTGTGTTCATACAGTATAGTAAACTTTGTTCAACTGGAACCTTGTCGTTGTGTCATTTCGAGTTAACAGAAAGCCTGGGCAGAGGCTAAGAGCAGGCAAACCTTACATAATATTCCTTTCTGGTGGAGGAGCTTCAGCATGAAGCAGGTGTGTGTGTGTGTGTGTGTGTGTGTGTGTGTGAGAGAGAGACACTGATGGAGCAGTGACTGGTGAGGAACAGGCTGTCTTATGGCCCTGCTACATTATAGACGTCGGGCGCCCGGCCATCAGCCATCGAGGAAATGCTTCCTTCGAAGCACTTCACTGGGATGCGCCAGTCAAGTTCAAATACTCAGCCAACTGCTGTCACATCACCATCAATGATGACTGTCAATCATATCACACACCCCTACCTGTTGGTAGTAGAGTTTCTTGGGCTGACGTGGTTTGAAGAACTGCAGCAAATCTCGGAGAGTTCCTTCATAGTTGTGTCTGAGAGGATTCCCAGGTCCGTCTCTGTACCTGCCCAGAGAGGAGAGGAGAGAGGGAGGGAGGAGGAGAGAGGGAGGGAGGAGAGAGGAAGTAGGACGAGAGAGAGAGGGAAAGAGGAGGAGAGAGAGAGTAGGACGAGAGAGAGAGGGAAAGAGGACGAGAGAGAGAGGGAAGGAGGAGGAGAGAGAGAGGGAAGGAGGACGAGAGAGAGAGGGTAGGACGAGAGAGAGAGGGTAGGAGGAGGAGAGAGGGAGTAGGACGAGAGAGAGAGGGTAGGAGGAGGAGAGAGGGAAGGAGGAGGAGAGAGAGAGGGAAGGAGGACGAGAGAGAGAGGGTAGGACGAGAGAGGAGAGGGTAGGAGGAGGAGAGGGAGTAGGGACGAGAGAGAGAGGGAGTAGGAGGAGGAGAGAGGGAGTAGGACGAGAGAGAGAGGGTAGGAGGAGGAGAGAGGGAGTAGGACGAGAGAGAGAGGGTAGGAGGAGGAGAGAGGGAGTAGGACGAGAGAGAGAGGGAGTAGGACGAGAGAGAGAGGGAGTAGGACGAGAGAGAGAGGGAGTAGGACGAGAGAGAGAGGGAGTAGGACGAGAGAGAGGGAGTAGGACGAGAGAGAGGGAGTAGGACGAGAGAGAGAGGGAAGGAGGAGGAGAGGGGAAGGAGGAGGAAGAGGGGAAGGAGGAGGAGAGAGGGAGTAGGATGAGAGAGAGAGGGAAGGAGGAGGAGAGAGAGAGGGAAGGAGGAGGAGAGAGAGAGGGAAGGAGGAGGAGAGAGAGAGGGAAGGAGGAGGAGAGAGAGAGGGAGTAGGACGAGAGAGAGAGGGAAGGAGGACGAGAGAGAGAGGGAAGGAGGACGAGAGAGAGAGGGAGTAGGAAGAGGAGAGAGGGAAGGGAGGAGGAGAGAGGGAGTAGGACGAGAGAGAGAGGGAGTAGGAAGAGAGAGAGAGGGAAGGAGGAGGAGAGAGGGAGTAGGACGAGAGAGGGAAGGAGGAGGAGAGAGGGAAGGAGGAGGAGAGAGGGAAGGAGGAGGAGAGAGGAAGGAGGAGGAGAGAGGGAGTAGGACGAGAGAGAGAGGGAAGGAGGAGAGAGGGAGTGAGTAGGACGAGAGTGAGAGAGGGAGTGAGTAGGACGAGAGAGAGAGAGGGAGTGAGTAGGACGAGAGAGGGAGGGAAGGAGGAGAGAGGGAGGGAAGGAGGAGAGAGGGAGGGAAGGAGGGGAGAGGGAGGGAAGGAGGGAGAGAGGGAGGGAAGGAGGGAAGGAGGGAAGGAGGAGGAGAGAGGGAGTAGGACGAGAGAGAGAGGGAGTAGGACGAGAGAGAGGGAGTAGGACGAGAGAGAGGGAGTAGGACGAGAGAGAGAGGGAAGGAGGAGGAGAGGGGAAGGAGGAGGAGAGAGGGAGTAGGATGAGAGAGAGAGGGAAGGAGGAGGAGAGAGAGAGGGAAGGAGGAGGAGAGAGAGAGGGAAGGAGGAGGAGAGAGAGAGGGAAGGAGGAGCGAGAGAGAGAGGGAGTAGGACGAGAGAGAGAGGGAAGGAGGACGAGAGAGAGAGGGAAGTAGGACGAGAGAGAGAGGGAGTAGGAAGAGGAGAGAGGGAAGGAGGAGGAGAGAGGGAGTAGGACGAGAGAGGGAAGGAGGAGGAGAGAGGGAAGGAGGAGGAGAGAGGGAAGGAGGAGGAGAGAGGAAGGAGGAGGAGAGAGGGAAGTAGGACGAGAGAGAGAGGGAAGGAGGAGAGAGGGGAGTGAGTAGGACGAGAGAGAGAGAGGGAGTGAGTAGGACGAGAGAGAGAGAGGGAAGTGAGTAGGACGAGAGAGGGAGGGAAGGAGGAGAGAGGGAGGGAAGGAGGAGAGAGGGAGGGAAGGAGGGGAGAGGGAGGGAAGGAGGGGAGAGGGAGGGAAGGAGGGAAGGAGGAGGAGAGAGGGAAGGAGGAGGAGAGAGGGAAGGAGGAGGAGAGAGGGAAGGAGGAGGAGAGAGGGGAAGGAGGAGGAGAGACGGGGAAGGAGGAGGAGAGAGGGAAGGAGGAGAGAGAGAGAGAGAGAGGGAAGGGAGGAGAGAGAGAGAGAGGGAAGGAGGAGGAGAGAGAGAGAGGGAAGGAGGAGGAGAGAGGGAGGGAAGGAGGAGGAGAGAGAGAGGGAAGGAGGAGGAGAGAGAGAGGGAGAGGAGAGGAGAGAGGGAGGGAAGGAGGAGGAGAGAGGGAGTAGGACGAGAGAGAGGGAAGAAGGAGGAGAAAGAGAGGGAAGGAGGAGGAGAGAGGGAGTAGGACGAGAGAGAGAGGGAAGGAGGAGGAGAGGGGTGGAGAGAAGAGAGAGAGAGGGAAGGAGGAGGAGAGAGGGAGAGGGAGTAGGACGAGAGAGAGAGAGAGAGGGAAGGAGGAGGAGAGAGAGAGGGAAGGAGGAGGGAGAGAGGGAGTAGGACGAGAGAGAGAGGGAAGGAGGAGGAGAGAGGGAGTAGGACGAGAGAGAGAGGGAAGGAGGAGGGAGAGAGGGAGTAGGATGAGAGAGAGAGGGAAGGAGGAGGAGAGAGGGAGTAGGATGAGAGAGAGGGAGGAGGAGGAGAGAGGAGTAGGATGAGAGAGAGAGGGAAGGAGGAGGAGAGAGGGAGTAGGACGAGAGAGAGAGGGAAGGACGAGGAGAGAGGGAGTAGGATGAGAGAGAGAGGGAAGGAGGAGGGAGAGAGAGAGGGAAGGAGGAGGAGAGAGAGGGAAGGAGGAGGAGAGAGAGGGAAGGAGGAGGAGAGAGAGAGTAGGACAAGAGAGAGGAAAGGAGGAGGGAGAGAGGGAGTAGGACGAGAGAGAGAGGGACAGGTTACTCAACAAGTCAACTTGGGGCTTCAAACTTTTTGTACTGACTCAGTGTGGTGCGTGAAACCGGAGTGTGTCCATGTGTGTGACGGCAGTCCTACCCCTCGGGATTTGAAGAACTGGAGGAGCATGGGATCTGTGTTCAACCTCTGAGCCACCGTCTTCGCCACCTGACAGACAGACAGAGACAGACAGGTTAAAGAGATTCTCCAGCCCACTTTTGTTGGGGTGCAGCACAGCTTCAAGAAAACAGTTGCTTTCAAACTACGGATTTCATGGCAAATTGAGGTAAGACAGTAATTCTGCTGATAGATTATACATGTATGAACAACAAACACCTTGACACATCCAGCCCAAAGCGGTAGGTTAAAAAATACTTTCTTAGTGACTAAAGTACCGGAGCATGTCTTTAACAAACACACCAGCTTTGTTGAACAATACCCAAATGTTGAAGGAACAGTCACAATGCAAGACAGTGTGACCTCTTGCTGACCTGGAAGTAGTTCATCCTGTTGGGAGTGTGTGTGTGTGTGTGTGTGTTACCTGGAAGCAGTTCATCCTGTTGGGAGTGTGTGTGTGTGTGTTACCTGGAAGCAGTTCATCCTGTTGGGAGTGTGTGTGTGTGTGTTACCTGGAAGTAGTTCATCCTGTTGGGAGTATGTGTGTGTGTGTTACCTGGAAGTAGTTCATCCTGTTGGGAGTATGTGTGTGTGTTACCTGGAAGTAGTTCATCCTGTTGGGAGTATGTGTGTGTGTTACCTGGAAGTAGTTCATCCTGTTGGGAGTGTGTGTGTTACCTGGAAGTAGTTCATCCTGTTGGAGAGTGTGACAACAAAGCCGGGGTCGTTGTGGATGGTCTTGTCACAGAAGATAACGTCCACTCGGTGGTAGAGGTCCCGGAAGTAGTCCTTGGCTGTGGGCAGCTCACTGCTGTCGTTCTCTGGGTCGTCTCTGTAGAGAGGGGAGGGAGAGAGATAGAAAACAGACAGACATTAGCTGGGAGAGGCTAGTCAATGTGTTACTGAATTCTCCAAACACAATTGATGTGTTGGGAAGAGCATAACATTCTCTACAACAGGGCTCTCCAACTCTGTACCCTCCTGTAGGTTTATGTTAGATTCCCGGGACCATGTAGGGATGACTTACTTCTGGAAGACGATGATGTCTCCGTCCATGAGTTCATCCAGGGCCTTGTCCAGTGACACGTCATAGTCCTGTATCCGCTCCGTTAAATTAGGCTTCACTTCCTGGAACACAGACACATGGGAGATGGAGGCTGTTTGTGTAGATGTGTCAGACCTGGAGTTGGGTATGTGTTCTCAACTAATAGAGGATAAGGCTAGTGTGTGTGTGTGTGTGGTACAGCTTGCGGTTCACCAAGCCCGTTCACCAAACTCAAGGTTCAGTGCGCATTGCGGTTTAGGGGGTCATATATAAAAAAAAAAAAGGGGTGTAATTACCCTTTAAAAAGGTTTACCACCCAGTGTAGAGGACTAGTGGTTTGATGATCAGATCAGATTTACTGAAGGTTTACCACCCAGTGTAGAACACTAGTGGTTTGATTTCCAGATCAGATTTACTGAAGGTTTACCACCCAGTGTAGAGGACTAGTGGTGTGATGATCAGATTTACTGAAGGTTTACCACCCAGTGTAGAGGACTAGTGGTGTGATGATCAGATTTACTGAAGGTTTACCACCCAGTGTAGAGGACTAGTGGTGTGATGATCAGATTTACTGAAGGTTTACCACCCAGTGTAGAGGACTAGTGGTTTGATGATCAGATTTACTGAAGGTTTACCACCCAGTGTAGAGGACTAGTGGTTTGATGATCAGATTTACTGAAGGTTTACCACCCAGTGAATAGGACTAGTGGTGTGATGATCAGATCAGATTTACTAAAGGTTTACCACCCAGTGTAGAAGACTAGTGGTTTGATGATCAGATTTACTGAAGGTTTACCACCCAGTGTAGAGGACTAGTGGTGTGATGATCAGATTTACTGAAGGTTTACCACCCAATGTAGAGGACTAGTGGTTTGATGATCAGATTTACTGAAGGTTTACCACCCAGTGTAGAGGACTAGTGGTTTGATGATCAGATTTACTGAAGGTTTACCACCCAGTGTAGAGGACTAGTGGTGTGATGATCAGATTTACTGAAGGTTTACCACCCAGTGTAGAGGACTAGTGGTGTGATGATCAGATTTACTGAAGGTTTACCACCCAGTGTAGAGGACTAGTGGTTTGATTTCCAGATCAGATTTACTGAAGGTTTACCACCCAGTGTAGAGGACTAGTGGTTTGATTTCCAGATCAGATTTACTGAAGGTTTACCACCCAGTGTAGAGGACTAGTGGTGTGATGATCAGATTTACTGAAGGTTTACCACCCAGTGTAGAGGACTAGTGGTGTGATGATCAGATTTACTGAAGGTTTACCACCCAGTGTAGAGGACTAGTGGTTTGATTTCCAGATCAGATTTACTGAAGGTTTACCACCCAGTGTAGAGGACTAGTGGTTTGATGTCCAGATCAGATTTACTGAAGGTTTACCACCCAGTGTAGAGGACTAGTGGTTTGATGATCAGATTTACTGAAGGTTTACCACCCAGTGTAGAGGACTAGTGGTTTGATGATCAGATTTACTGAAGGTTTACCACCCAGTGTAGAGGACTAGTGGTGTGATGATCAGATCAGATTTACTGAAGGTTTACCACCCAGTGTAGAAGACTAGTGGTTTGATGATCAGATTTACAGAAGGTTTTCCACCCAGTGTAGAGGACTAGTGGTTTGATGATCAGATTTACTGAAGGTTTACCACCCAGTGTAGAGGACTAGTGGTGTGATGATCAGATTTACTGAAGGTTTACCACCCAGTGTAGAGGACTAGTGGTTTGATGATCAGATCAGATTTACTGAAGGTTTACCACCCAGTGTAGAGGACTAGTGGTTTGATTTCCAGATCAGATTTACTGAAGGTTTACCACCCAGTGTAGAGGACTAGTGGTGTGATGATCAGATTTACTGAAGGTTTACCACCCAGTGTAGAGGACTAGTGGTGTGATGATCAGATCAGATTTACTGAGGTTTACCACCCAGTGTAGAGGACTAGTGGTTTGATTTTCAGATCAGATTTACTGAAGGTTTACCACCCAGTGTAGAGGACTAGTGGTTTGATTTCCAGATCAGATTTACTGAAGGTTTACCACCCAGTGTAGAGGACTAGTGGTGTGATGATCAGATTTATTGAAGGTTTACCACCCAGTGTAGAGGACTAGTGGTTTGATGTCCAGATCAGATTTACTGAAGGTTTACCACCCAGTGTAGAGGACTAGTGGTTTGATGATCAGATCAGATTTACTGAAGGTTTACCACCCAGTGTAGAAGACTAGTGGTTTGATGATCAGATCAGATTTATTGAAGGTTTACCACCCAGTGTAGAGGACTAGTGGTTTGATGATCAGATCAGATTTACTGAAGGTTTACCACCCAGTGTAGAGGACTAGTGGTTTGATTTCCAGATCAGATTTACTGAAGGTTTACCACCCAGTGTAGAGGACTAGTGGTGTGATGATCAGATTTACTGAAGGTTTACCACCCAGTGTAGAGGACTAGTGGTTTGATGATCAGATTTACTGAAGGTTTACCACCCAGTGTAGAGGACTAGTGGTGTGATGATCAGATCAGATTTACTGAAGGTTTACCACCCAGTGTAGAAGACTAGTGGTTTGATGATCAGATTTACAGAAGGTTTTCCACCCAGTGTAGAGGACTAGTGGTTTGATGATCAGATTTACTGAAGGTTTACCACCCAGTGTAGAGGACTAGTGGTGTGATGATCAGATTTACTGAAGGTTTACCACCCAGTGTAGAGGACTAGTGGTTTGATGATCAGATCAGATTTACTGAAGTTTACCACCCAGTGTAGAGGACTAGTGGTTTGATTTCCAGATCAGATTTACTGAAGGTTTACCACCCAGTGTAGAGGACTAGTGGTGTGATGATCAGATTTACTGAAGGTTTACCACCCAGTGTAGAGGACTAGTGGTGTGATGATCAGATCAGATTTACTGAAGGTTTACCACCCAGTGTAGAGGACTAGTGGTTTGATTTTTCAGATCAGATTTACTGAAGGTTTACCACCCAGTGTAGAGGACTAGTGGTTTGATTTCCAGATCAGATTTACTGAAGGTTTACCACCCAGTGTAGAGGACTAGTGGTGTGATGATCAGATTTATTGAAGGTTTACCACCCAGTGTAGAGGACTAGTGGTTTGATGTCCAGATCAGATTTACTGAAGGTTTACCACCCAGTGTAGAGGACTAGTGGTTTGATGATCAGATCAGATTTACTGAAGGTTTACCCACCCAGTGTAGAAGACTAGTGGTTTGATGATCAGATCAGATTTATTGAAGGTTTACCACCCAGTGTAGAGGACTAGTGGTTTGATGATCAGATCAGATTTACTGAAGGTTTACCACCCAGTGTAGAGGACTAGTGGTTTGATTTCCAGATCAGATTTACTGAAGGTTTACCACCCAGTGTAGAGGACTAGTGGTGTGATGATCAGATTTACTGAAGGTTTACCACCCAGTGTAGAGGACTAGTGGTTTGATGATCAGATTTACTGAAGGTTTACCACCCAGTGTAGAGGACTAGTGGTGTGATGATCAGATCAGATTTACTAAAGGTTTACCACCCAGTGTAGAAGACTAGTGGTTTGATGATCAGATTTACTGAAGGTTTACCACCCAGTGTAGAGGACTAGTGGTGTGATGATCAGATTTACTGAAGGTTTACCACCCAATGTAGAGGACTAGTGGTTTGATGATCAGATTTACTGAAGGTTTACCACCCAGTGTAGAGGACTAGTGGTTTGATGATCAGATTTACTGAAGGTTTACCACCCAGTGTAGAGGACTAGTGGTGTGATGATCAGATTTACTGAAGGTTTACCACCCAGTGTAGAGGACTAGTGGTGTGATGATCAGATTTACTGAAGGTTTACCACCCAGTGTAGAGGACTAGTGGTTTGATTTCCAGATCAGATTTACTGAAGGTTTACCACCCAGTGTAGAGGACTAGTGGTTTGATTTCCAGATCAGATTTACTGAAGGTTTACCACCCAGTGTAGAGGACTAGTGGTGTGATGATCAGATTTACTGAAGGTTTACCACCCAGTGTAGAGGACTAGTGGTGTGATGATCAGATTTACTGAAGGTTTACCACCCAGTGTAGAGGACTAGTGGTTTGATTTCCAGATCAGATTTACTGAAGGTTTACCACCCAGTGTAGAGGACTAGTGGTTTGATGTCCAGATCAGATTTACT
Source organism: Salmo salar (assembly GCF_965601325.2). Classification (NCBI taxonomy): domain Eukaryota; kingdom Metazoa; phylum Chordata; class Actinopteri; order Salmoniformes; family Salmonidae; genus Salmo; species Salmo salar. Next base: position 9,178,735 of record NC_138296.1, on the reverse strand, counting down.
GAAGGTTTACCACCCAGTGTAGAGGACTAGTGGTTTGATGATCAGATTTACTGAAGGTTTACCACCCAGTGTAGAGGACTAGTGGTTTGATGATCAGATTTACTGAAGGTTTACCACCCAGTGTAGAGGACTAGTGGTGTGATGATCAGATCAGATTTACTGAAGGTTTACCACCCAGTGTAGAAGACTAGTGGTTTGATGATCAGATTTACAGAAGGTTTTCCACCCAGTGTAGAGGACTAGTGGTTTGATGATCAGATTTACTGAAGGTTTACCACCCAGTGTAGAGGACTAGTGGTGTGATGATCAGATTTACTGAAGGTTTACCACCCAGTGTAGAGGACTAGTGGTTTGATGATCAGATCAGATTTACTGAAGGTTTACCACCCAGTGTAGAGGACTAGTGGTTTGATTTCCAGATCAGATTTACTGAAGGTTTACCACCCAGTGTAGAGGACTAGTGGTGTGATGATCAGATTTACTGAAGGTTTACCACCCAGTGTAGAGGACTAGTGGTGTGATGATCAGATCAGATTTACTGAAGGTTTACCACCCAGTGTAGAGGACTAGTGGTTTGATTTCCAGATCAGATTTACTGAAGGTTTACCACCCAGTGTAGAGGACTAGTGGTTGATGATCAGATCAGATTTACGAAGGTAGAGGACTAGTGGTTTGATGTCAGATCAGATTTACTGAAGGTTTACCACCCAGTGTAGAGGACTAGTGGTGTGATGATCAGATTTACTGAAGGTTTACCACCCAGTGTAGAGGACTAGTGGTTTGATGTCCAGATCAGATTTACTGAAGGTTTACCACCCAGTGTAGAGGACTAGTGGTGTGATGATCAGATTTACTGAAGGTTTACCACCCAGTGTAGAGGACTAGTGGTGTGATGATCAGATCAGATTTACTGAAGGTTTACCACCCAGTGTAGAGGACTAGTGGTTTGATTTTCAGATCAGATTTACTGAAGGTTTACCACCCAGTGTAGAGGACTAGTGGTTTGATTTCCAGATCAGATTTACTGAAGGTTTACCACCCAGTGTAGAGGACTAGTGGTGTGATGATCAGATTTATTGAAGGTTTACCACCCAGTGTAGAGGACTAGTGGTTTGATGTCCAGATCAGATTTACTGAAGGTTTACCACCCAGTGTAGAGGACTAGTGGTTTGATGATCAGATCAGATTTACTGAAGGTTTACCACCCAGTGTAGAAGACTAGTGGTTTGATGATCAGATCAGATTTATTGAAGGTTTACCACCCAGTGTAGAGGACTAGTGGTTTGATGATCAGATCAGATTTACTGAAGGTTTACCACCCAGTGTAGAGGACTAGTGGTTTGATTTCCAGATCAGATTTACTGAAGGTATACCACCCAGTGTAGAGGACTAGTGGTGTGATGATCAGATTTACTGAAGGTTTACCACCCAGTGTAGAGGACTAGTGGTTTGATGATCAGATTTACTGAAGGTTTACCACCCAGTGTAGAGGACTAGTGGTGTGATGATCAGATCAGATTTACTAAAGGTTTACCACCCAGTGTAGAAGACTAGTGGTTTGATGATCAGATTTACTGAAGGTTTACCACCCAGTGTAGAGGACTAGTGGTGTGATGATCAGATTTACTGAAGGTTTACCACCCAATGTAGAGGACTAGTGGTTTGATGATCAGATTTACTGAAGGTTTACCACCCAGTGTAGAGGACTAGTGGTTTGATGATCAGATTTACTGAAGGTTTACCACCCAGTGTAGAGGACTAGTGGTGTGATGATCAGATTTACTGAAGGTTTACCACCCAGTGTAGAGGACTAGTGGTGTGATGATCAGATTTACTGAAGGTTTACCACCCAGTGTAGAGGACTAGTGGTTTGATTTCCAGATCAGATTTACTGAAGGTTTACCACCCAGTGTAGAGGACTAGTGGTTTGATTTCCAGATCAGATTTACTGAAGGTTTACCACCCAGTGTAGAGGACTAGTGGTGTGATGATCAGATTTACTGAAGGTTTACCACCCAGTGTAGAGGACTAGTGGTGTGATGATCAGATTTACTGAAGGTTTACCACCCAGTGTAGAGGACTAGTGGTTTGATTTCCAGATCAGATTTACTGAAGGTTTACCACCCAGTGTAGAGGACTAGTGGTTTGATGTCCAGATCAGATTTACTGAAGGTTTACCACCCAGTGTAGAGGACTAGTGGTTTGATGATCAGATTTACTGAAGGTTTACCACCCAGTGTAGAGGACTAGTGGTTGATGATCAGATCAGATTTACTGAAGGTTTACCACCCAGTGTAGAGGACTAGTGGTGTGATGATCCAGATCAGATTTACTGAAGGTTTACCACCCAGTGTAGAGGACTAGTGGTGTGATGATCAGATTTACAGAAGGTTTTCCACCCAGTGTAGAGGACTAGTGGTTTGATCAGATCAGATTTACTGAAGGTTTACCACCCAGTGTAGAGGACTAGTGGTGTGATGATCAGATTTACTGAAGGTTTACCACCCAGTGTAGAGGACTAGTGGTGTGATGATCAGATCAGATTTACTGAAGGTTTACCACCCAGTGTAGAGGACTAGTGGTTTGATTTTCAGATCAGATTTACTGAAGGTTTACCACCCAGTGTAGAGGACTAGTGGTTTGATTTCCAGATCAGATTTACTGAAGGTTTACCACCCAGTGTAGAGGACTAGTGGTTTGATGATCAGATCAGATTTACTGAAGGTTTACCACCCAGTGTAGAGGACTAGTGGTTTGATGATCAGATCAGATTTACTGAAGGTTTACCACCCAGTGTAGAGGGACTAGTGGTTTGATGTTCCAGATCAGATTTACTGAAGGTTTACCACCCAGTGTAGAGGACTAGTGGTGTGATTTCCAGATCAGATTTACTGAAGGTTTACCACCCAGTGTAGAGGACTAGTGGTGTGATGATCAGATCAGATTTACTGAAGGTTTACCACCCAGTGTAGAGGACTAGTGGTGTGATGTTCAGATCAGATTTACTGAAGGTTTACCACCCAGTGTAGAGGACTAGTGGTTTGATTTCCAGATCAGATTTACTGAAGGTTTACCACCCAGTGTAGAGGACTAGTGGTTTGATTTCCAGATCAGATTTACTGAAGGTTTACCACCCAGTGTAGAGGACTAGTGGTTTGATGATCAGATTTACTGAAGGTTTACCACCCAGTGTAGAGGACTAGTGGTTTGATGATCAGATTTACTGAAGGTTTACCACCCAGTGTAGAGGACTAGTGGTTTGATGTCCAGATCAGATTTACTGAAGGTTTACCACCCAGTGTAGAGGACTAGTGGTTTGATGTCAGATCAGATTTACTGAAGGTTTACCACCCAGTGTAGAGGACTAGTGGTTTGATGATCAGATTTACTGAAGGTTTACCACCCAGTGTAGAGGACTAGTGGTGTGATGATCAGATTTACTGAAGGTTTACCACCCAGTGTAGAGGACTAGTGGTGTGATGATCAGATTTACTGAAGGTTTACCACCCAGTGTAGAACACTAGTGGTGTGATGATCAGATCAGATTTACTGAAGGTTTACCACCCAGTGTAGAAGACTAGTGGTTTGATGATCAGATTTACTGAAGGTTTACCACCCAGTGTAGAGGACTAGTGGTGTGATGATCAGATTTACTGAAGGTTTACCACCCAGTGTAGAGGACTAGTGGTGTGATGATCAGATTTACTGAAGGTTTACCACCCAGTGTAGAGGACTAGTGGTGTGATGATCAGATTTACTGAAGGTTTACCACCCAGTGTAGAGGACTAGTAGTGTGATGATCAGATTTACTGAAGGTTTACCACCCAGTGTAGAAGACTAGTGGTTTGATGATCAGATCAGATTTACTGAAGGTTTACCACCCAGTGTAGAAGACTAGTGGTTTGATGATCAGATCAGATTTATTGAAGGTTTACCACCCAGTGTAGAGGACTAGTGGTTTGATGATCAGATCAGATTTACTGAAGGTTTACCACCCAGTGTAGAGGACTAGTGGTTTGATGATCAGATTTACTGAAGGTTTACCACCCAGTGTAGAGGACTAGTGGTTTGATGATCAGATCAGATTTACTGAAGGTTTACCACCCAGTGTAGAGGACTAGTGGTTTGTATTTTATGAAGTATTAATTCTGGTTCACAGTGCGGATCCAATAGAGGTCCCCGTATCAAATGGGTCGGTACAAATATGTGTACTGTTACACCCTTAGTATGTGGATACGTGTTAGACCTGTGTTCTCACCTCAGAGAAGGCTAGTGTGTGTGTGTGTGTGTGTGTTCTCACCTCATAGAGGATAAGGCTGGTCTCCTGTTGAAAGCCTGCTCTCTCACACATGACGGGCAGCAGGTCTCCTGGTAGAGAAAACAGCATACATTTAACACTGCTTTACACACACACACTTTTCAACTCTAATACTACTCCACATCCACCACAGGGTTCTCCTCAGGATTTAACAAGGTGGTGCTGCTGAGTAAGGAGGGGGAGGGGTAACTGAACCCCCCCCCCCCTCCTCCCTAACTGAACTCCCCCCCCCCCCCCCCCTCCTCCCTAACTGAACTCCCCTCTGCCATTTCCTGCACTTTAGAGGCTTAAATGATCAAAGTAAAACAATTAAATTAAAATGACAGTGACGCAATCAGTCCACAAGGTGGCACATCACCCCCCCCCCTTACGTATTGTTAGGAGAGGAGTCTGTACCACACAGCCCAGACACAGCAGGATACTTACGTATTTTACAGGATATAGCTGTGTAGATATGTCCACAATAATTTAAGCTTCTGCTTTTTGGATCATACATCTTCAGGAACAACATGACGTCGTCTGAAAAGAGAAGAGAGTTTGAGAACGATCATTAAAAAAAGGACAATCTATTTTTACTTGACCCGTTACATGAAAAAACATTTCCATTTCTTTGAAACGACTTGTGATTTCATCTAGAATAGTAAAATGGCTTTAACTAGCTGCTTTGTACTTAGTGGTCATTAGTCAGAGGGCGTCAACCCCCCCCCCCCCAGTCAGAGGGCGTCAACCCCCCCAGTCAGAGGGCGTAACGCCCCCCCCCCCAGTCAGAGGGCGGCAACCCCGTCCCCCCCCAGTCAGAGGGCGGCAACCCCGTCCCCCCCCAGTCAGAGGGCGTCAACCCCCCCAGTCAGAGGGCGTCAACCCCCCCCCCCCCAGTCAGAGGGCGTCAACCCCCCCCCCCCCCCACTCAGAGGGCGTCAACCCCCCCAGTCAGAGGGCGTAACGCCCCCCCCCCCAGTCAGAGGGCGGCAACCCCGTCCCCCCCCAGTCAGAGGGCGGCAACCCCCCCCCCCCAGTCAGAGGGCGTCAACCCCCCCAGTCAGAGGGCGTCAACCACCCCAGTCAGAGGGCGGCAACCCCCCCCCCAGTCAGAGGGCGTCAACCCCCCCAGTCAGAGGGCGTCAACCCCCCCAGTCAGAGGGCGTAACGCCCCCCCCCCCCCCCCCCAGTCAGAGGGCGGCAACCCCCCCCCCCCCCCCACTCAGAGGGCGTCAACCCCCCCAGTCAGAGGGCGTAACGCCCCCCCCCCCCCCAGTCAGAGGGCGGCAACCCCCCCCCCCAGTCAGAGGGCGGCAACCCCCCCAGTCAGAGGGCGTAACGCCCCCCAGTCAGAGGGCGGCAACCCCCCCCCCCCCCCAGTCAGAGGGCGTCAACCCCCCCAGTCAGAGGGCGGCAACCCCCCCCCCCAGTCAGAGGGCGTCAACCCCCCCAGTCAGAGGGCGGCAACCCCCCCCCCAGTCAGAGGGCGTAACGCCCCCCCCCCCCAGTCAGAGGGCGGCAACCCCCCCCCCCCCCCCCCCAGTCAGAGGGCGTCAACCCCCCCAGTCAGAGGGCGTAACGCCCCCCCCCAGTCAGAGGGCGGCAACCCCCCCCAGTCAGAGGGCGTAACGCCCCCCAGTCAGAGGGCGGCAACCCCCCCCCCCCCCCCCCCAGTCAGAGGGCGTAACGCCCCCACCCCAGTCAGAGGGCGGCAACCCCCCCCCCCCCCAGTCAGAGGGCGGCAACCCCCCCCCCCAGTCAGAGGGCGTAACGCCCCCCCAGTCAGAGGGCGTAACCCCCCCCCCCCCAGTCAGAGGGCGTAACGCCCAGTGCCCTAAACAACCTGAGAATAAAGGAATATCAGAATAACAGTCTTTGATAATCGGTAATAATCTGTAAAATAAATGTCTAAACTCACGGTCTTTGTCGAACTTGGGTAACGTTGCTCCACTGGCAGCCATCTCAGGATCCACCGTCTCCAAAAATATAGTCCAGGGATTCTCATTGTCGCTCAAGTCTATCATCTGGGGAGGAAATACACACAGGGTTACACACACACCAGTCCCTATACTGTCTTCCAAGAGACTACAGGACCGTTTCCAGGTCAGCCTGATGGTTGTGTTACTCACAGACTTGCTGCAGTCTGCCTCATAGTCCAGCATGGCAGGTCTCTTGGTGCCGTTGCTCCGGGCCTGCATGGGCCACAGCCTCATCTGGTCCTGTGGGAAACCCTGCAGCACATCAATACACACTGTCAGACTGGGGCTACACACAAGCATGGTTCCTCTCAAGGTTTCTTACTTTGGCGTCCTCTGGGAGAAGAAGAACAGTGGTCGAACGGCAGGTTAAAGGTTAACGGAGAGGACAGCAACACACAGAGAGAGAAGAGAGTCTCACCATGGTCTGGGAGAGATTCTGGACAAACTCCTGCAGCGTGGAGCTCTTCAGGACCTTGAACACAGTGTACTTCACCTTCTCCTCATCATACATGTCATTACCCTGGTGACCACAGAACTGGTCCTCTGTCACAATCTGGGAGGAGAGAGAGCGAGGTGGAGAAGAGAGGAGGAGAGGAGAAGGAGAAGGAGAGAGGAGAGAGAGGGCGAGGGGGGAGACAGAGGGAGGGGAAGAGACATGGAGAAATAGAGACAAGTGATTCATAACACCAACATTCTCCTAAAGCCATTCTGTTATTAGCTGGACCTGTGACTGGGGGGAGGAGGAGAGAGCTCCAAGCCTTACCTGGACCTGCATGTAGAGATGGGCCTCCTGCCGCTCCTTCCTCTTCTGAGCCTCAACCCTCTTCTCCTCCTGAAGCCTCTCCACCAGCTGCTGGGGGATGTCCACGTCGTTTACCGCCAGCAGCACCTCACCTGGGGGGAGACGGGTAAACACAGGGTTACCTAACAATACCTCACCTGGGGGGAGACGGGTAAACACAGGGTTACCTAACAATACCTCACCTGAAGTGTTGACTACCATGTGCTACAAAAGGTAGTATAAGGCTTCATAGCATTGACTTAGTGAGTTATAAGGCTTCATAGAGTTATAAAAGTAATATCCTGACTTAACCTGTTGGGGCTAGGGGGCAGTATTTTCACGGCTGGATAAAAAAACGTACCCGATTTAATCTGGTTACTAATCCTACCCAGTAACTAGAATATGCATATACTTATTATATATGGATAGAAAACACCCTAAAGTTTCTAAAACTGTTTGAATGGTGTCTGTGAGTATAACAGAACTCATTTGGCAGGCAAAACCCTGAGACATTTTCTGACAGGAAGTGGATACCTGATGTGTTGAATTACCTTTAAGCCTATGCCATTGAAACACACAGGGGTTGATTAATGTTTTGGCACTTCCTATTGCTTCCACTAGATGTCACCAGCCTTTACAAAGTGTTTTGAGTCTTTTACTGTGAGATCTGACCGAACAAGAGCCATGGAACGGTGATGGCCGATTAGACTCTGGCGCGCGAGTTCATGTTGGGTACCCTCGTTCCAATACGTTATAAAAGAGAATGCATTCGTCCACCTTGAATATTATTAATGTTCTGGTTAAAAAAGGCACTAATGATTTATGCTATACAACGTTTGAAAGAACGTAAATATATTTTTTCCCCTCGTTCATGACGAGAAGTCCGGCTGGCTTAGATCATGTGCTAACAACACGGATCTTTTTGGATATAAATGATGAGCTTTTTTGAACAAAACTACATTCGTTATGGACCTGGGATTCCGGGAAGTGACATCTGATGAAGAGAATCAAAGGTAATGGATTATTTACATAGTATTTTCGATTTTAGATCTCTCCAACATGGCCGTTTGTCTGTATAGCAAAGCATATTTTTCTGGGCGCAATGCTCAGATTATTGCAAAGTGTGATTTCCCAGTAAGGTTATTTTTAAATCTGGCAAGTTGATTGCGTTCAAGAGATGTAAATCTATAATTCTTTAAATGACAATATAATATTTTACCAATGTTTTCTAATTTTAATTATTTAATTTGTGGTGCTGACTTGACTGCCGGTTATTGGAGGGAAACGATTTCCTCAACATCAATGCCATAGTAAAATGCTGTTTTTGGATATAAATATGAACTTGATAGAACTAAAAATGCATGCATTGTCTAACATAATGTCCTAGGAGTGTCATCTGATGGCGATTGTAAAAGGTTAGTGCATCATTTTAGCTGGTTTTATGGTTTTGGTGACCCTGTCTTTGAATTGACAAAACATTACACACAGCTATTGTCAATGTACTCTCCTAACATAATCTAACTTTATGCTTTCGCCGTAAAACCTTTTTGAAATCGGACAACGTGGTTAGATTAAGGAGATGTTTATCTTTCAAAGGGTGTAAGATAGTTGTATGTTTGAAAAATTTGAATTTTGACATTTATTTGGTTTCAAATTTGCCGCTCTTGAAATGCACCTGCTGTTGATAGGGTGCACCACGGGTGGCACGCTAGCGTCCCACATAGCCCCAAGAAGTTAAGCTACTGAGTTGTAAAGCGCCATAAGGTGACTTACTGAGTTTGGACTCGCGGATGTACACCAGCATGTAAGCGTTGGTGCAGTGACGTACTGATAGGTCGTCGTCATGGCCACCGTAGTTGTGTTCAATGGCTTCCTCCTTGGTGCACCGTGACACCACGTCATCATCAAACTTACACCACTGGAGGAGGAGGAGAGACAGAGAGGAGACAGGAACGGAGAGGGAGAGAGGAACAGATGTACGTTATAAAGAAAACAGTTGATGTTCCATCATTGTATAATTTCTCAGGACACACATGAGCAGAATGTTGGCTGCATATTATGACATCATTTCCTCTTACTAGGTTAATAACATGATAAAACACCTTTCAGGTTGACAATACAAAACTAGTTCTTACGCCACATTAATGATCAGATATACTAGTGCATTTAACTGATTGGTGGGTTGGGGGACTCACGATGGGCTCCTTGACGCTGACTTTTCCGTCTCCTTTGGGGTTAAGGTAGACAACGTAGTGTCCTCCGTGGTTGTCTCCGCTGTGCACCAGCACGGCATGCAGGATGTAGTTGGCCGGGTCCTTGGAGTCAGTCTTCTGGAGGAACTCATCCAGGGGAAGCTGCTCCGGAAACTCAAACCTGGGAGGGGGCGAGACGGAGAGGGGGCGAGACGGAGAGGGGGCGAGAGGAAGAAAAGGTGTTTCTGTGATGAGTATTATCGTGTCCATGTTCTTCCTGTGTTATATCTTCAATGTGAGCTCCATTCAGGACATCAGACTCCCTGGTGAAGCAGACAGGTATGTGCTGTGTTACCCCAGTGGGGCTTTGACCTACACTGGGGGCCAAGACACCATGACCTATACTGGGGGGGGGGGGGGTGTAGGTTACCATGGCCTATAAAGTTACCATGACCTATACTGGGGGTGTGTTAGTTACCATGACCTATACTGGGGGGGTGTAAGTTACCATGACCTATACTGGGGGGTGTAAGTTACCATGACCTATACTGGGGGGTAAGTTACCATGACCTATACTGGGGGGTAAGTTACCATGACCTATACTGGGGGGTAAGTTACCATGACCTACAGTGGGGGAAAAAAGTATTTAGTCAGCCACCAATTGTGCAAGTTCTCCCACTTAAAAAGATGAGAGAGGCCTGTAATTTTCATCATAGGTACACGTCAACTATGACAGACAAAATGAGAAAAAAGAAAATCACATTGAAGGATTTTTAATGAATTTATTTGCAAATTATGGTGGAAAATAAGTATTTGGTCACCTACAAACAAGCAACATTTCTGGCTCTCACAGACCTGTAACTTCTTCTTTAAGAGGCTCCTCTGTCCTCCACTCATTACCTGTATTAATGGCACCTGTTTGAACTTGTTATCAGTATAAAAGACACCTGTCCACAACCTCAAACAGTCACACTCCAAACTCCACTATGGCCAAGACCAAAGAGCTGTCAAAGGACACCAGAAACAAAATTGTAGACCTGCACCAGGCTGGGAAGACTGTATCTGCAATAGGCAAGCAGCTGGGTTAGAAGAAATCAACTGTGGGAGCAATTATTAGGAAATGGAAGACATACAAGACCACTGATAATCTCCCTCGATCTGGGGCTCCACGCAAGATCTCACCCCGTGGGGTCAAAATTATCACAAGAATGGTGAGCAAAAATCCCAGAACCACACGGGGGGACCTAGTGAATGACCTGCAGAGAGCTGGGTCCAAAGTAACAAAGCCTACCATCAGTAACACACTACGCCGCCAGGGACTCAAATCCTGCAGGGCCAGACGTGTCCCCCTGCTTAAGCCAGTACATATCCAGGCCCGTCTGAAGTTTGCTAGAGAGCATTTGGATGATCCAGAAGAGGATTGGGAGAATGTCATATGGTCAGATGAAACCAAAATATAACTTTTTGGTAAAAACTCAACTCGTCGTGTTTGGAGGACAAAGAATGCTGAGTTGCATCCAAAGAACACCATATCTACTGTGAAGCATGGGGGTGGAAACATCATGCTTTGTGGCTGTTTTTCTGCAAAGGGACCAGGACGACTGATCCGTGTAAAGGAAAGAATGAATGGGGCCATGTATCGTGAGATTTTGAGTGAAAACCTCCTTCCATCAGCAAGGGCATTGAAGATGAAACATGGCTGGGTCTTTCAGCATGACAATGATCCCAAACACACCGCCCGGGAAACAAAGGAGTGGCTTCGTAAGAAGCATTTCAAGGTCCTGGAGTGGCCTAGCCAGTCTCCAGATCTCAACCCCATAGAAAATCTTTGGAGGGAGTTGAAAGTCAGTGTTGCCCAGCGACAGCCCCAAAACATCACTGCTCTAGAGGAGATCTGCATGGCGGAATGGGCCAAAATACCAGCAACAGTGTGTGAAGACTTACAGAAAACGTTTGATCTGTGTCATTGCCAACAAAGGGTATATAACAAAGTATTGAGATCGACTTTTGTTATTGACCAAATACTTATTTTCCACCATAATTTGCAAATAAATTCATTAAAAATCCTACAATGTGATTTTCTGGATTTTTTTTCTCATTTTGTCTGTCATCGTTGAAGTGTACCTATGATGAAAATTACAGGCCTCTCATCTTTTTAAGTGGGAGAACTTGCACAATTGGTGGCTGACTAAATACTTTTTTCCCCCACTGTTTACTGGGGGGTAAGTTACCATGACCTACACCGAGTGTACAAAACATTAGGAACACCTGCTCTTTCCATGACAGGTGAATCCAGGTGAAAGCTATGATCCCTTATTGATGTCACTTGTTAAATCCACTTCAATCAGTGTAGATGAAGGGGAGGGTTAAAGAAGTGTTTCTAAGCCTTCAGACAATTGAGACATGGATTGTCTGTGTGCCATTCAGAGGGCAAGACAAAATATTTAGTGCCTTTGAACGGTATATGGCAGTGGATGCCAGGCGCACCGGATTGTGTCAAGAACTGTAACCCTGCTGGGTTTTTCATGCTCAACAGTTTCCTGTGTGTATCAATATTGGTCCACCACCCAAAGGACATCCAGCCAACTTGACAACTGCGGGAAGCATTGGGGTCAATATGGGCCAGCATCCCTGTGGAACGCTTTCAACACCTTGTAGAGTTGATGCCCTGATGAATAGACTGTTCTGAGGGCAAAACGGGGGGCAACTCAATATTAGGAAGGTGTTCTTAATGTTTGGTATAGTCAGTGAACCTGTGGAATTAACATGTTTAGACAGGTATGTGTGTGTTACCTGTCGTTGATCTTGATGTTTTGGTCGGTCTGAGGGTCGTACATGAACCTCATCAGCTGCAGGTGCAGTATGGGAGGGAAAGTCAAGAACTTCACCCCCTTCTCCGCTTCCTGGAAACACACACGGCCGGTAAGTTTACTGACTCATCATCCATGTGTCCTACCTCCAGTAGATTATACAGGACCAGAAACCCTCCAGGTCTGAATCTAGATTATACAGGACCAGAAACCCTCCAGGTCTAAATCTAGATTATACAGGACCAGAAACCCTCCAGGTCTGAATCTAGATTATACAGGACCAGAAACCCTCCAGGTCTAAATCTAGATTATACAGGACCAGAAACCCTCCAGGTCTGAATCTAGACAGAAAGTATGTGTAGATTATACAGGACCAGAGATGTTCAACTAACTGACCCTTCTCTGGTCCAAAGAATTGATTTTGACCAACAAATCCATCCTAAGAATTTTGAAATCCCGTTGTGGCCCTCAAACCAAAAATGATTGTAGAACAGGTGGACAGCCTCACCTATAGGCCATGTTCATAAAGCACATTTACACTCATCATTAACCTGTTCTACAGCCTCACCTATAGGCCATGTTCATAAAGCACATTTACACTCATCATTAACCTGTTCTACAGCCTCACCTATAGGCCATGTTCATAAAGCACATTTACACTCATCATTAACCTGTTCTACAGCCTCACCTATAGGCCATGTTCATAAAGCACATTTACACTCATCATTAACCTGTTCTACAGCCGCACCTATAGGCCATGTCCATAAAGCACATTTACACTCATCATTAACCTGTTCTACAGCCTCACCTATAGGCCATGTTCATAAAGCACATTTACACTCATCATTAACCTGTTCTACAGCCTCACCTATAGGCCATGTTCATAAAGCACATTTACACTCATCATTAACCTGTTCTACAGCCTCACCTATAGGCCATGTTCATAAAGCACATTTACACTCATCATTAACCTGTTCTACAGCCTCACCTATAGGCCATGTCCATAAAGCACATTTACACTCATCATTAACCTGTTCTACAGCCTCACCTATAGGCCATGTTCATAAAGCACATTTACACTCATCATTAACCTGTTCTACAGCCTCACCTATAGGCCATGTCCATAAAGCACATTTACACTCATCATTAACCTGTTCTACAGCCTCACCTATAGGCCATGTCCATAAAGCACATTTACACTCATCATTAACTATATAAACCCATTATCAAGATGTTATGTAGCCTGAGTGTTTATAAAGCATCTATAAATCCTGTACACACCCTTTATAAAGCCTGAATAAGGCCACCCGTAGTGATATAAAGCATCTTTTAACCATACATAAGGCCTTTATAAAGCCTGAATAAGGCCTCACCTGTAGGCCATGTTCTCCTGCGTCGTATTTGTTGTCTCCGTCAAGCTGCTCCACAGCGACATAGTCCTTAAAGGACTCAAAGACTAGAGAGAGAACAGAAACAGTTAGCCACGCACACACGCGCACGCACGCACACACTAGCCTTGTGGTTAGAGTGTCTGCCCTGAGATTGAAAGGTTAGGAGTTCTATCCCCGTCCTAGTCATACCAAAGACTGTACAAATGCGATTTGAAGCATCTCTGCTTGGCACTCAGCATTAAGGACACTGGAAGTAAAGGCCTTCTGCATGTCAAACTCCGATAAACCCTTAACACTAGAACAGCCTGGCCTTTCAGCCCATCAGTACACGCTAGAGAATGTTGCCTGGCATCCCCTTTAGCATCAGATGCATATCAACCTGCAAAGTGCACAAACATGCCTGATAAATAGTGAGTAAATGCGTGTAAATTATTAATTGCATTAAATAATATTCAGGGGAATATATCAATAAAAATAAACAATAGTAATGTTTAGAGTCAAGGATCTGTTTCGTATAATTCTACAGTCCTAGAAAACAGACCTACAGTCTATTTTAGATTCTCATACAATAAAAACAGTTTATTGTAGAGTTGATCATTAATACTGTCACAGTAATTCATAAAGTCCAGCTTCTTTTGACAAAGTAGAAACTAAAATAATAATAATAAAACCAGCCAGGTGACAGGTTAAATGATTTGACTTATTCCTGAACAGAAGCACCAGCAAACAATTGTAAAGGATGAAGTAAAGAAATATTAGTGGGAAAACATTCATGACAAGACATAAAAACAGTCATTTGTTGATTGTATCAGATACTGTATGTCAGTTGCAAATCAGTTGCACTGTACACAGTTTTCATGGGCCTTGTTTCCTGTGCACCTGCACACTTGACATTGTGTGTTATTTTTCCCCAGTGGGAGCTGTGGTGCTTGGAGAAGAGGGAGAGCAGGACCCGCTGCCTGCTTGGAGATGTGGTGCTTGGGGAAGAGGGAGAGCAGGACCCGCTGCCTGCTTGGAGATGTGGTGCTTGGGGAAGAGGGAGAGCAGGACCCGCTGCCTGCTTGGAGATGTGGTGCTTGGGGAAGAGGGAGAGCAGGACCCCCTGCCTGCTTGGAGATGTGGTGCTTGGGGAAGAGGGAGAGCAGGACCCCCTGCCTGCTTGGAGATGTGGTGCTTGGGGAAGAGGGAGAGCAGGACCCCCTGCCTGCTTGGAGATGTGGTGCTTGGGGAAGAGGGAGAGCAGGACCCGCTGCCTGCTTGGAGATGTGGTGCTTGGGGAAGAGGGAGAGCAGGACCCCCTGCCTGCTTGGAGATGTGGTGCTTGGGGAAGAGGGAGAGCAGGACCCCCTGCCTGCTTGGAGATGTGGTGCTTGGGGAAGAGGGAGAGCAGGACCCGCTGCCTGCTTGGAGATGTGGTGCTTGGGGAAGAGGGAGAGCAGGACCCCCTGCCTGCTTGGAGATGTGGTGCTTGGGGAAGAGGGAGAGCAGGACCCGCTGCCTGCTTGGAGATGTGGTGCTTGGGGAAGAGGGAGAGCAGGACCCCCTGCCTGCTTGGAGATGTGGTGCTTGGGGAAGAGGGAGAGCAGGACCCCCTGCCTGCTTGGAGATGTGGTGCTTGGGGAAGAGCAGGAACCGCTGCCTGCTTGGAGATGTAGCTTCTTTCTTGGCGTTCATGTGGTTCTCATGAAGCTCACATGCCAGATCCAGTGGGATGCATGGTGCTGAGGATGTAAACACTTGTATTTCTTTTACATCTGTACACCGTGAGTGTTGCTTTACCACTCGCCATCACTGATAAAGAGTACAGCTCCGCTGATATGTTGTTCTGCTCAGAGGGGGGCAGCTTCTGCATTTGTTTGTCCACTGTTTCTAGCAGGCTAGTCTTCTTTGCAATCAACTTGTCTGCCAGGGAAATTGATGAAGAAGTTGTCCATGGTCTCCTTTGCCCATGTAAGGCTCCAAGAGTCTCTAAACGACACCGTCAAACAGTCGCTCACCTGCTGGCCTGGTTTCCCACCCGCTGGCCTGGTTTCCCACCCGCTGGCCTGGTTTCCCACCCGCTGGCCTGGTTTCCCACCCGCTGGCCTGGTTTCCCACCCGCTGGCCTGGTTTCATCTTTCCCCAGATGGGGAAAGTCATTGAGCCAGTACCTGGTTGGGACATCAGCGGCTAACCAAAACTGAAGTCACATGTTCCATTATCAGCTTCCATCTCGTTTCTATTGGCCATTCAGCCACTGACGATATTTGAATGTTACGTTTATTATGTTACTAGTTTTTTGCTTATAGTAGCCAGAGCAACGCTGCGTCATGACTTGCCTAGTTAAATAAAGGTTAAATAAAAACATTTTTAAAATGAGTGATCATGAGCTGAATGCATGGACAGCAAGGATATTGTTGGAAAAAGTGACATTTGGAAATCAAGTTGCACCTCGAGTTATGGGAGATATTTGACAAAGATAAATCACAGAAACGGCAGAACCTGCTCTTCCTGATACTATATAGAAACCACACTGTTCTCTACCTGATACTATATAGAAACCACACTGTTCTCTACCTGATATCTCTACCTGATACATATAGAAACCACACTGTTCTCTACCTGATACTATATAGAAACCACACTGTTCTCTACCTGATACTATATAGAAAACCACACTGTTCTCTACCTGCAGAACCTGCTCTTCCTGATACTATATAGAAACCACACTGTTCTCTACCTGCAGAATCTGCTCTGATACTATATAGAAACCACACTGTTCTCTACCTGATATCATATAGAAACCACACTGTTCTCTACCTGATACTATATAGAAACCACACTGTTCTCTACCTGATACTATATAGAAACCACACTGTTCTCTACCTGATACTATATAGAAACCACACTGTTCTCTACCTGTAGAATCTGCTCTTCCTGATACCATATAGAAACCACACTGTTCTCTACCTGTAGAATCTCCTCTGATACTATATAGAAACCACACTGTTCTCTACCTGCAGAACCCGCTCTTCCTGATACTATATAGAAACCACACTGTTCTCTACCTGATACTATATAGAAACCACACTGTTCTCTACCTGATACTATATAGAAACCACACTGTTCTCTACCTGCAGAACCTGCTCTTCCTGATACTATATAGAAACCACACTGTTCTCTACCTGATACTATATAGAAACCACACTGTTCTCTCCTCTGATACTATATAGAAACCACACTGTTCTCTACCTGTAGAATCTGCTCTTCCTGATACTATATAGAAACCACACTGTTCTCTACCTGTAGAATCTGCTCTTCCTGATACTATATAGAAACCACACTGTTCTCTACCTGTAGAATCTCCTCTGATACTATATAGAAACCACACTGTTCTCTACCTGTAGAATCTCCTCTGATACTATATAGAAACCACACTGTTCTCTACCTACAGAATCTGCTCTTCCTGATACTATATAGAAACCACACTGTTCTCTACCTGATACTATATAGAAACCACTGTTCTCTACCTGCAGAACCTGCTCTTCCTGATACTATATAGAAACCACACTGTTCTCTACCTGTAGAATCTCCTCTGATACTATATAGAAACCACACTGTTCTCTACCTGCAGAACCTGCTCTTCCTGATATCATATAGAAACCACACTGTTCTCTACCTGCAGAACCTGCTCTTCCTGATATCATATAGAAACCACACTGTTCTCTACCTGATACTATATAGAAACCACACTGTTCTCTACCTGCAGAATCTGCTCTTCCTGATACTATATAGAAACCACACTGTTCTCTACCTGTAGAATCTCCTCTGATACTATATAGAAACCACACTGTTCTCTACTCAGAACCGCTCTTCCTGATACATATAGAAACCACTGTTCTCTCCTACAGAACCTGCTCTTCCTGATACTATATAGAAACCACACTGTTCTCTACCTGTGTCTCCCTGTAGAACCCCTGTCTCTGCCTACCGTGCTCCCTGATACTATATAGAAACCACACTGTTCTCTACCTGATACTATATAGAAACCACTGTTCTCTACCTGCAGAACCTGTCTCTACCTGCAGACCTGCTCCCTGATACTATATAGAAACCACACTGTTCTCTACCTGCAGACTGCTCTCCTGATCCTATATAGAAACCACACTGTTCTCTACCTGCAGAACCTGCTCTTCCTGATACTATATAGAAACCACACTGTTCTCTACCTGATACTATATAGAAACCACTGTTCTCTACCTGCAGAACCTGCTCTTCCTGATACTATATAGAAACCACACTGTTCTCTACCTGTAGAATCTCCTCTGATACTATATAGAAACCACACTGTTCTCTACCTGCAGAATCTGCTCTTCCTGATACTATATAGAAACCACACTGTTCTCTACCTGCAGAACCTGCTCTTCCTGATACTATATAGAACCACACTGTTCTCTACCTGATACTATATAGAAACCACACTGTTCTCTACCTACAGAACCTGCTCTTCCTGATATCATATAGAAACCACACTGTTCTCTACTACAGAACCTGCTCTTCCTGATATCATATAGAAACCACTGTTCTCTACCTACAGAACCTGCTCTTCCTGATACTATATAGAAACCACACTGTTCTCTACCTGATACTATATAGAAACCACACTGTTCTCTACCTGATACTATATAGAAACCACACTGTTCTCTACCTGATACTATATAGAAACCACACTGTTCTCTACCTGCAGAACCTGCTCTTCCTGATACTATATAGAAACCACACTGTTCTCTACCTGCAGAATCTGCTCTGATACTATATAGAAACCACACTGTTCTCTACCTGATACTATATAGAAACCACACTGTTCTCTACCTGATATCATATAGAAACCACACTGTCTCTCCTGACGCCCCTGCCACCTGACTATATAGAAACCACACTGTTCTCTACCTGTACGAACCCCTGCTCCCGGCTGCTCTCCTGATACTATATAGAAACCACACTGTTCTCTACCTGGCCCCGACGAACCCCTGCTCCCGCGCCCGCTCTTCCTGATACTATATAGAAACCACACTGTTCTCTACCTGATACTATATAGAAACCACACTGTTCTCTACCTGATACTATATAGAAACCACACTGTTCTCTACCTGCAGAACCTGCTCTTCCTGATACTATATAGAAACCACACTGTTCTCTACCTGTAGAATCTCCTCTGATACTATATAGAAACCACACTGTTCTCTACCTGTAGAATCTGCTCTTCCTGATACTATATAGAAACCACACTGTTCTCTACCTGATACTATATAGAAACCACACTGTTCTCTACCTGATACTATATAGAAACCACACTGTTCTCTACCTGATACTATATAGAAACCACACTGTTCTCTACCTGATACTATATAGAAAACACTCTGCTCTCTACCTGATACTATATAGAAACCACACTGTTCTCTACCTGATACTATATAGAAACCACACTGTTCTCTACCTGATACTCATATAGAAACCACACTGTTCTCTACCTGCAGAATCTGCTCTTCCTGATACTATATAGAAACCACACTGTTCTCTACCTGATACTATATAGAAACCACACTGTTTTACCTGATATCATATAGAAACCACACTGTTCTCTACCTGCAGATTCTGCTCTTCCTGATATCATATAGAAACCACACTGTTCTCTACCTGATACTATATAGAAACCACACTGTTCTCTACCTGCAGAATCTGCTCTTCCTGATACTATATAGAAACCACACTGTTCTCTACCTGCAGAACCTGCTCTTCCTGATACTATATAGAAACCACAGTGTTCTCTACCTGCAGAATCTGCTCTTCCTGATACTATATAGAAACCACACTGTTCTCTACCTGCAGAACCTGCTCTTCCTGATATCATATAGAAACCACACTGTTCTCTACCTGCAGAATCTGCTCTGATACCATATAGAAACCACTGTTCTCTACCTGCAGAATCTGCTCTTCCTGATACTATATAGAAACCACACTGTTCTCTACCTGTAGAATCTCCTCTGATACTATATAGAAACCACACTGTTCTCTACCTGATACTATATAGAAACCACACTGTTTTACCTGCACGTGACTCTGAAGGAGGATGATAAAGAGATGCTCCTTTCACAGCATTTACAACTAATAGGCATAATATGGGGCGGCAGGTAGCCTAGTGGTTAGAGCGTTGGACTAGTAACCCAAAGGTTGCAAAATCAAATCCTCGAGCTGACAAGGTAAAAATCTGTCATTCTTTCTGAACAAGGCAGTTAACCCACTGTTCCTAGGCCGTCATTGAAAATAAGAATTTGTTCTTAACTGACTTGCCTAATTAAATAAAGGTAACATGAAGGGAAAAAATGAAAAAAATTGTGTCACTCAGATTGTCAATTTAATCTGGTCTATAGGCTAACTCTTATAATGTGTTATGGAGTAGAGTCGATGGGCCGGCTGTAAAGGTTGACTGGCATCAGTTTGTTTCCCGCTCATCAACTTGGATAGGGTACAGGATATGTTTTGCATGATTCATAGCATGTTGTCGTTTCCCTTACAATACATTTCATTAGTAATATAGTCAATAAAAGTCCCATAACAGCTTATTTGTACAAAGTAAAACTTAAAAAAGAAAAGGTATCAACCAGCAACGAGTGCGGTCAGATTATTTGCCGCTTATAAATAGACATAAAACTCATTACACTATTGTCTTACTAAATTAAAATCAACTTCTTCACCCTTCTTATTATTCAGTTAGGATTTAAAATGAAATTGTGAAGGCACACAATTACCACCCATTCATCCATTTGTCATTCATTCAGTGAGGAGAGAGAGACGCGTTAGCGCCTGGCTGGGTAACAACGTCCTACAGCACATGGTCCTACAGCACATGGTCCTACAGCACATGGTCCTACAGCACATCGTCCTACAGCACATCGTCCTACAGCACATCGTCCTACAGCACATCGTCCTACAGCACATCGTCCTACAGCACATCGTCCTACAGCACATCGTCCTACAGCACATCGTCCTACAGCACATCGTCCTACAGCACATCGTCCTACAGCACAACGTCCTACAGCACAACGTCTTCGCGGGTTAAGTTAGGAGTCGGTGTGAAAACTGGTAAAAAGGCTATGAATACTTCTCTGTTTGTGATTTCAAAATTGTGACAAATGAGCAGCGTAAAACACAAACATTTAGGAAAAGTCAGGGAAGAAGCAGGACATAGCTTTTCTTTTGGCTGATTATTGTTTATTTATAAAAATCAAACTTCAGTGGCCATTGGCCTGTTCTAGTGTTAAAAGACCTTCGCTTGAAAAAGATGCAATAGTACCGTTTGTCCACTTAAAGATGCTGTTGCCAGTATACACTTCCTCAAAATAAGATGACTCAACAAATCTGTCATAAACGTTGACGTTTTGGCGAGGAGATCTTAGTAATTTGACATCCAACTCAGATGTTTTGACATCCAAAACGTAGTCATACTATATGGGCCAACTAATGCGTTGTTACAGTAAGTCCAAACATTTCAGGATGGAGAAATACTTTCAGTGTAAAATTAAGACTAAATCCATATTTTGGAAATAATATTTTTTGAACTAAATCCCCAAAATAAAAGCTAGATAGTCAGGGAGAATTGAAAGTTCCAAAAACAATGAATTTAGCAGTAATAATTTTGTTATAAAAATGCACAAAATGTGCAAAAATTTGCAACATTTTCTCTCAGCTCCACAGCAGAATATCTGGAAACACAGGAAACAAGCTTCGGAATAAAAAAATATTTAAAAAAAAAAGTAGAATTGCATGTAATTGGTTAAAAAAAAAAATTTGAACATTTGTCTACACCATCAAGATGGGGGCCTCTAAATGTCTCTAAAATCCAGCCGCACTGACAGGACGACTGCGCCCACCACATAAGCCCCTTTTCAAAGCAGAAAACCCCTTGTATAAGGACGGAGACTGGAGCGATATGACACACATCCAATAACCCAGAGAAGAAAAGGGATTGATACTCACTGTTTTTCTTTCCTTTGATACTGAGCTGGATGTCGTAGTAATCCTCTATCCGCTCTGACCGGTAGTCAACGTGCTTACACTGGATATAGGACTGGAGAGAGATACAACACATAGTTACACTGGATATAGGACTGGAGAGAGATACAACACACAGTGACACTGGATATAGGCCTGGGGGAGGGAGGGGGGGAGAGAGATACAACACACAGTGACACTGGATATAGGCGAGAGAGAGAGAGAGAGAGATACAACACACAGTGACACTGGATATAGGCGAGAGAGAGAGAGAGAGAGAGATACAACACACAGTGACACTGGATATAGGCGAGAGAGAGAGAGAGAGATACAACACACAGTGACACTGGATATAGGCGAGAGAGAGAGAGAGAGAGAGAGAGAGAGATACAACACACAGTGACACTGGATATAGGCGAGAGAGAGAGAGAGATACAACACACAGTGACACTGGATATAGGCGAGAGAGAGAGAGAGATACAACACACAGTGACACTGGATATAGGCGAGAGAGAGAGAGAGAGAGAGATACAACACACAGTGACACTGGATATAGGCGAGAGAGAGAGAGAGAGAGAGATACAACACACAGTGACACTGGATATAGGCGAGAGAGAGAGAGAGAGAGATACAACACACAGTGACACTGGATATAGGCGAGAGAGAGAGAGAGAGAGATACAACACACAGTGACACTGGATATAGGCGAGAGAGAGAGAGAGAGATACAACACACAGTGACACTGGATATAGGCGAGAGAGAGAGAGAGATACAACACACAGTGACACGTGGATATAGGCGAGAGAGAGAGAGAGAGTACAACACACAGTGACACTGGATATAGGCGAGAGAGAGAGAGAGAGAGAGAGAGAGAGAGAGAGAGAGAGAGAGAGAGAGAGATACAACACACAGTGACACTGGATATAGGCCTGGAGAGAGAGATACAACACACAGTGACACTGGATATAGGCCTGGGGGGGGGGGAAGAGAGAGAGATACAACACACAGTTACACTGGATATAGGCCTAAAGAGAGAGAGAGAGAGAGATACAACACATAGTTATACTGGATATAGGACTGGAGAGAGAGAGAGAGAGAGAGATACAACACAGTTACACTGGATATAGGACTGGAGAGAGAGAGAGAGACACAACACATAGTTACACTGGATATAGGACTGGAGAGAGAGAGAGAGATACAACACATAGTTACACTGGATATAGGACTGGAGAGAGAGAGATACAACACATAGTTACACTGGATATAGGACTGGAGAGCGCGACAGACCTCAACGGGGAGAGAGGGGGAGAGAGAATAGAGGACGTGAACGTACCACCATCTTTCCTCTGAACAGTTTGGGGATGGTTCCCTCCACGCAGGTGCCTTTCATTTTGTTCTCAACATTGTCCAGGAGCTGGAATACACACATTATGGAAGGAACAGTGTGTGAGTGGAGCAGAGATGGAGCGTGCCCGATTTGACTGGAGCGCAGAGTGAGATTCCCCAAAAGGCTGGAGCATCGGCCTTCTCGCCCGCTACAATTTGGCTCTAGTAGCTCTCACTTCACTAGCCCAGCATGCATCTGTAGTCTACTAGTGTACTGCTATAGCCCCTTGCTTTATCTACTGTCATGGAGTTCACTAAATATTTTCATCAAGAAACTGATAAAACACACAGGTGCTAAATCAAGGTGACTTACAAAGATGAGGACCAAGAGCAAGAGAGGGAGTGTGGTGATGTAGTGTCCACAACTAAAGAAGAGAGGCAGTGTGGTGATGTAGTGTCCACAACTAAAGAAGAGAGGGAGTGTGGTGATGTAGTGTCCACAACTAAAGAAGAGAGGGAGTGTGGTGATGTAGTGTCCACAACTGAAGAGAGGAGGGGGAGAGGCAGTGTGGTGATGTAGTGTCCACAACTAAAGAAGAGAGGGAGTGTGGTGATGTAGTGTCCACAACTAAAGAAGAGAGGGAGTGTGGTGATGTAGTGTCCACAACTAAAGAAGAGAGGGAGTGTGGTGATGTAGTGTCCACAACTAAAGAAGAGAGGGAGTGTGGTGATGTAGTGTCCACAACTAAAGAAGAGAGGGAGTGTGGTGATGTAGTGTCCACAACTAAAGAAGAGAGGGAGTGTGGTGATGTAGTGTCCACAACTAAAGAAGAGAGGGAGTGTGGTGATGTAGTGTCCACAACTAAAGAAGGAGGGAGTGTGGTGAGTGTGCCACACTAAAGAAGAGGGGAGTGTGGTGATGTAGTGTCCACAACTAAAGAACCATTGTGGAATCTGAAAAGACACCTATCCTGAAAGTATGATGGTGTACTTACTGTGTACATGCCAACAGAAAGGAACGAGGTGGGTAGATAAAAATAATTTTCTACAATAACACAGTTAGTTAACAAAAAATCTGATCGCTTAAAAGTTTTGTTCATTTACATTCTATTATCTATACGATAGGGCATAATTGATTTTAGCCCAATAGACCTGGCATATTCCCATGTTCAAGGAGCTTTCTGTTTTGATTGGGTTATTTTGCCTAAAAGCCTTTAGGCCTGCCTATAGATAAAATAACTCTGCATCTCTGCCCAGCCTGGATAGAGTGGCCAAAAGGGTGTTTATCATCCCCAGTGGCTCTGAAAGTGAGGAGAGGACCTTCTCCACTGCTGTCCTGCTCTCCAGTCACCATCACATGAGCCTGCAGACAGACTGGCCAAAATCCTGGTTCTAAGAATGAATTCTGAAAATACATTTTCATGTTACTTGTATTTAATTCTAAGTAAGTCAAAGACTATATGTGTAATTTATAGACCATAATGATTTAATACAACTAAATGTTGTTCAAATGCTTTATGTCCCTACCAGCCTATTGCGTCGCACTCCCAAATGCTTCACAATGTCTTTCTTTGTACACTATAGCCTTGAAATAATATAGCCTAAATAATTCATTTTCGTTCCTTCTTAGTCTTCCTGTCTGGCTCTTAACCGATTCCGAGTGTTTATATGGTGTTTAATATGACATGTAGCCTATTCAGAGTGTTTATATGGTGTTTAATATGACATGTATCCTATTCAGTGTTTATATGCTGTTTAATATGACGTGTAGTCTATTCAGAGTGTTTATATGGTGTTTAATATGACATGTATCCTATTCAGTGTTTATATGCTGTTTAATATGACGTGTAGTCTATTCAGAGTGTTTATATGGTGTTTAATATGACGTGTAGTCTATTCAGAGTGTTTATATGCTGTTTAATATGACAAGTAGTCTATTCAGAGTGTTTATATGGTGTTTAATATGACATGTAGCCTATTCAGAGTGTTTATATGGTGTTTAATATGACATGTATCCTATTCAGAGTGTTTACATGCTGTTTAATATGACATGTAGTCTATTCAGAGTGTTTACATGCTGTTTAATATGACATGTAGTCTATTCAGAGTGTTTATATGATGTTTAATATGACATGTAGCCTATTCAGAGTGTTTATATGGTGTTTAATATGACATGTATCCTATTCAGTGTTTATATGTTGTTTAATATGACATGTATCCTATTCAGAGTGTTTATATGTTGTTTAATATGACATGTAGTCTATTCAGAGTGTTTATATGCTGTTTAATATGACATGTAGTCCTATTCAGAGTGTTTATATGGTGTTTAATATGACATGTAGTCTATTCAGAGTGTTTATATGGTGTTTAATATGACATGTAGCCTATTCAGAGTGTTTATATGGTGTTTAATATGACATGTAGCCTATTCAGAGTGTTTATATGGTGTTTAATATGACATGTATCCTATTCAGAGTGTTTATATGGTGTTTAATATGACATGTATCCTATTCAGAGTGTTTATATGGTGTTTAATATGACATGTATCCTATTCAGAGTGTTTATATGGTGTTTAATATGACATGTATCCTATTCAGAGTGTTTATATGGTGTTTAATATGACATGTATCCTATTCAGAGTGTTTATATGGTGTTTAATATGACATGTATCCTATTCAGAGTGTTTATATGGTGTTTAATATGACATGTATCCTATTCAGAGTGTTTATATGGTGTTTAATATGACATGTATCCTATTCAGAGTGTTTATATGGTGTTTAATATGACATGTATCCTATTCAGAGTGTTTATATGGTGTTTAATATGACATGTATCCTATTCAGAGTGTTTATATGGTGTTTAATATGACATGTATCCTATTCAGAGTGTTTATATGGTGTTTAATATGACATGTATCCTATTCAGAGTGTTTATATGGTGTTTAATATGACATGTATCCTATTCAGAGTGTTTATATGGTGTTTAATATGACATGTATCCTATTCAGAGTGTTTATATGGTGTTTAATATGACATGTAGTCTATTCAGAGTGTTTATATGCTGTTTAATATGACATGTATCCTATTCAGTGTTTATATGGTGTTTAATATGACATGTAGTCTATTCAGAGTGTTTATATGGTGTTTAATATGACATGTATCCTATTCAGAGTGTTTATATGGTGTTTAATATGACATGTAGCCTATTCAGAGTGTTTATATGGTGTTTAATATGACATGTAGCCTATTCAGAGTGTTTATATGCTGTTTAATATGACATGTATCCTATTCAGAGTGTTTATATGCTGTTTAATATGACATGTATCCTATTCAGAGTGTTTATATGGTGTTTAATATGACATGTATCCTATTCAGAGTGTTTATATGGTGTTTAATATGACATGTAGCCTATTCAGAGTGTTTATATACTGTTTAATATGACATGTAGTCTATTCAGAGTGTTTATATGTTTAATATGACAAGTAGCCTATTCAGAGTGTTTATATGGTGTTTAATATGACATGTAGCCTATTCAGAGTGTTTATATGGTGTTTAATATGACATGTATCCTATTCAGAGTGTTTATATGGTGTTTAATATGACATGTATCCTATTCAGAGTGTTTATATGGTGTTTAATATGACATGTATCCTATTCAGAGTGTTTATATGGTGTTTAATATGACGTATCCTATTTGAAATGATGAGCGCTTATTACAATCACCTTTTCATGTTTATTATAATTCTTATCATTCAAATCCATATGGTTTGGTTTCAATACTTCAAAACCAAAATGGTAGGTTCAGGTATACACAAAAATAGATGGCTGCTGGTTAAATTGTGATTTTAATGAATGGAGCGAATTTGGAGCGACAGTTTTTTTTTCCTGTGAGGAAAGGACCGTGGACCACCATTCAACTCCCCTCACATACTCTGGGAACACACACACACACACACACACACACACACACACACACACACACACACACACACACACACACACACACACACACACACACACACACACACACACACACACACACACACACACACACACACACACACACACACACACACACACACACACACACACACACACACACACACACACTGGAAGGAACACAGACACGTTATTTAACGAACATGGCATGGGACCACAGATCCTCAAAAGTTCGACAGCTGCACCATCGAGAGCATCCAGACTGGTTTCATCACCGCTTGGTACGGCAATTGCTCGACATCTGACCGCAAAGTGCTACAGAGGGTAGGGTAGTGCGTACTCCCTGCCATCCAGGACCTCTATACCAGGCGATGTCAGAAGGCCCTAAAATCTATCTAGGAGTCTGTGACCAAAAGGCTCCTAAACAGCTTCTACCCCCAAGCCATAAGACTCCTGACCATCTAATCAAATGGCTACCTTGCCTCTCTTACACAGGCTCGATGTACACTCACTGGACTCTAACCACATACTACACTGACACTCCAACACACACATTGACGCCACACACACAAACAAACGCATTCCTTCACATACACTGCTGCTACTCTTATCCATCCTGATGGCCTTGTCACCTTTACCAATACCTACATATTACCTCAACTACCTGGTACCCCTGCACATTGACTCAGTACTGGTAGTCCTTGTATATAGTCTTGTTACCATCTTTCCTTTAGATAATTTCATACCTTTTTTACAACTCTGCCTTGTTGGTTAAGGCTTTGGAAGTAACCATTTTACCCTAACCTCGACACCTGTGGTACTCGGTACGTGACAAATAAAATTAGATTTGAACACACACAGACACACACTCTGGAAAGAACACAAACACACAGGGCTCTAAAGTGCGACCAACTCGGTCACATATGTGACAATATTTTGCTGTGTGAGCAGCAGTTTTATTTTGGGAGCACTGTGTGACTATGAAAATGATCTTCCTGATAATAGTTGTAGTAGTAATAAGGCTTGGCTGTACCAGTGTTTCTGATGCCTTACAGAAACAATTCAGATTCATCAGCGTCATGGTGGCACCATTACTACAGAGAAAACATCTTGGTTCTAACCCAACCAGGTCAAAAGATCTGACCCATTACTACAGAGAAAACATCTTGGTTCTAACCCAACCAGGTCAAAAGATCTGACCCATTACTACAGAGAAAACATCTTGGTTCTAACCCAACCAGGTCAAAAGATCTGACCCATTACTAGAGAAAACATCTTGGTTCTAACCCAACCAGGTCAAAAGATCTGACCCATTACTAGAGAAAACATATTGGTTCTAACCCAACCAGGTCAAAAGATCTGACCCATTACTACAGAGAAAACATCTTGGTTCTAACCCAACCAGGTCAAAAGATCTGACCCATTACTACAGAGAAAACATCTTGGTTCTAACCCAACCAGGTCAAAAGATCTGACCCATTACTACAGAGAAAACATCTTGGTTCTAACCCAACCAGGTCAAAAGATCTGACCCATTACTACAGAGAAAACATCTTGGTTCTAACCCAACCAGGTCAAAAGATCTGACCCATTACTACAGAGAAAATGGCTTGATTCTAACCCAACCAGGTCAAAATATCTGACTAAAAGCATTTGAATCTTCCTATAGCGGATTGCCGGGAATAAACCACGTCACAGACCATTCTAAAACGACTTGCGCATCGACATCGTTAACCATCTGTTTACACGATGTTCAGTCATGTTAGGTCATTGGCTAGCTAGTTAATAACCTGGTAACTTTAGTATATCCAGACATCTGGGGACACAGATAGACAGGTAAAGCTTTGTCAGGACATCAAGGATCATAGTAAGGACAGACATTTTGCATGTCATCATCAAACCAGACTTATTTTTAAAGAGACAGTGTACCATTTACAATGTAACGCTTCTCAATAGGAAAATTGTGCTTTTACACAACGTAGAAACCTCATTTTCCACAAATGATTTTGTAATTGCAATGGCATGTATTTTTCATCACATTTTTTGTTTTTATAATAAACTAATGTATTTACAGTGTTAAATATTAGTTTCTAGGTCTCAACATGTGCTTCAAAACTAGCTAGAATTCATATAGGCCCAACATAGGCTGTATCTCAATCAATTTGAAGGTCCAATATGCAGAAATCGCTCCATCATTTCCCGGTGGCTAAAATTCAAATAGCTCGCCTAATTTCAGTTTGTGACCAAACAAGCAATGTATAGTGTAGAGAATCATTGTACCATCTAAACCGCTGTGAAATCTCTCTTCAATAACCAAAAATATTGTATTTTCAGCCGGTATACAAAACCTAAAGAAAAATACACACAAACAAAACTTAAGATCTGGTCTGGTGCTCCTAAATTTCATGTGGTGCAACCAACATGTTTTAATTTAGAGCCCTGAATACACACACTACTGAACGAACACAGAACAACTACTCACCACTCTGCAGAGCTCCTGAACGTCGTGTTGCATGAAGCTGTCTAATGTCTCCCACCTACACAGAAAACACGTTTTAAACAACACATTCACAATCTGTCAACTACGGTCACAAAACCACCATGTTTTAAACAACACATTCACAATCTGTCAACTACGGTCACAAAACCACCATGTTTTAAACAACACATTCACAATCTGTCAACTACGGTCACAAAACCACCATGTTTTAAACACATTCACAATCTGTCAACTACGGTCACAATACCACCATGTTTAATCACTGACCCATAGTGGAACATGATGCAAAGCGTCACTTGATCAGGACAATGTGACTTATTACCAGGGTCCATCACTGTAGTCACTATTCATTAGTGCACACCGATGCAAAACATTTAGCAATGGAAAATGAAAACAATCGTTTCTCAGACAAAATCAGGTAGTCCCTTCCAGTCTCATTGATTAATCAATCAATCATCTCTTTCCTCCTGCAGCGTTGCTAGCTGAGGGGTCCTGGCACCTACCCAAAGGACTTGGTGAGTTTCTTGGTGCCGACGGGCTTGTCGCTGTGCTGCAGCTCATAGAAAACCCTCTGTAGAGCCAGCGGAACACTCTTAGACGAGTCATCTCCCTCTGTAGGCATCATGTACACCGCCTGGTAGAGGAGAGAGGTGGGGTTAGACACACAAACACTCTCTCTCAGAAGAGTCCTCTCCCTCTGTAGGCATCATGTACACCGCCTGGTAGAGGAGAGGTGGGGTTAG
Organism: Salmo salar; assembly: GCF_965601325.2. Taxonomy (NCBI): domain Eukaryota; kingdom Metazoa; phylum Chordata; class Actinopteri; order Salmoniformes; family Salmonidae; genus Salmo; species Salmo salar. Next base: position 9,148,747 of record NC_138296.1, on the reverse strand, counting down.
ACACAGAAACACTCTCTCTCAGAAGAGTCCTCTCCCTCTGTAGGCATCATGTACACCGCCTGGTAGAGGAGAGAGGTGGGGTTAGACACAGAAACACTCTCTCTCAGAAGAGTCCTCTCCCTCTGTAGGCATCATGTACACCGCCTGGTAGAGGAGAGAGGTGGGGTTAGACACACAAACACTCTCTCTCAGAAGAGTCCTCTCCCTCTGTAGGCATCATGTACACCGCCTGGTAGAGGAGAGGTGGGGTTAGACACAGAAACACTCTCTCTCAGAAGAGTCCTCTCCCTCTGTAGGCATCATGTACACCGCCTGGTAGAGGAGAGGTGGGGTTAGACACAGAAACACTCTCTCTCAGAAGAGTCCTCTCCCTCTGTAGGCATCATGTACACCGCCTGGTAGAGGAGAGAGGTGGGGTTAGACACAGAAACACTCTCTCTCAGAAGAGTCCTCTCCCTCTGTAGGCATCATGTACACCGCCTGGTAGAGGAGAGAGGTGGGGTTAGACACACAAACACTCTCTCTCAGAAGAGTCCTCTCCCTCTGTAGGCATCATGTACACCGCCTGGTAGAGGAGAGGTGGGGTTAGACACAGAAACACTCTCTCTCAGAAGAGTCCTCTCCCTCTGTAGGCATCATGTACACCGCCTGGTAGAGGAGAGAGGTGGGGTTAGACAAACAAACATTCACACACTCTCTCAAAAGAGTCGCCTCCCTGTACAGATATCATATACACCACCTGGTAGGCACAGAGGAGAGGGGTGTTACACACACTTGAGCGTAGAATAACAGAGTGGTAGTTAGTTGTCTTACTGACCCTCCGTAGCTGGTTGGTGAAGAACAGGGTCTGTAGGAGGCTGTTCATATAACATGTCGCTCCCTGGTTCTTCAGACCCACGTAGCCGGTGTGTTTCTTTGAGTCCCACCTGCACACAGACAGGACAGCAATGGGTTAACTCAACTACACACACACACACACACACACACACACACACACACACACACACACACACACACACACACACACAGCCCTGCTCTAAACCAGGGGTGGGTAACTCCAGGAAGAGGGTTGGACAGCCCTGCTCTAAACCAGGGGTGGGTAACTCCAGGAAGAGGGTTGGACAGCCCTGCTCTAAACCAGGGGTGGTAACTCCAGGAAGAGGGTTGGACAGCCCTGCTCTAAACCAGGGGTGGGTAACTCCAGGAAGAGGGTTGGACAGCCCTGCTCTAAACCAGGGGTGGGTAACTCCAGGAAGAGGGTTGGACAGCCCTGCTCTAAACCAGGGGTGGTAACTCCAGGAAGAGGGTTGGACAGCCCTGCTCTAAACCAGGGGTGGGTAACTCCAGGAAGAGGGTTGGACAGCCCTGCTCTAAACCAGGGGTGGGTAACTCCAGGAAGAGGGTTGGACAGCCCTGCTCTAAACCAGGGGTGGGTAACTCCAGGAAGAGGGTTGGACAGCCCTGCTCTAAACCAGGGGTGGGTAACTCCAGGAAGAGGGTTGGACAGCCCTGCTCTAAACCAGGGGTGGGTAACTCCAGGAAGAGGGTTGGACAGCCCTGCTCTAAACCAGGGGTGGGTAACTCCAGGAAGAGGGTTGGACAGCCCTGCTCTAAACCAGGGGTGGGTAACTCCAGGAAGAGGGTTGGACAGCCCTGCTCTAAACCAGGGGTGGGTAACTCCAGGAAGAGGGTTGGACAGCCCTGCTCTAAACCAGGGGTGGGTAACTCCAGGAAGAGGGTTGGACAGCCCTGCTCTAAACCAGGGGTGGGCAACTCCAGGAAGAGGGTTGGACAGCCCTGCTCTAAACCAGGGGTGGGTAACTCCAGGAAGAGGGTTGGACAGCCCTGCTCTAAACCAGGGGTGGGCAACTCCAGGAAGAGGGTTGGACAGCCCTGCTCTAAACCAGGGGTGGGCAACTCCAGGCCCTTGAGGACCTGATTGGTGTCACACTTTATCTCCATCCCTAGCAAACACAGCTGATTAATCACATTGAATTCTACAATGATGATTAGGTGATTATTGGAGTCAGGTGTGTTAGCTGGGGCAAAACTGTGACACCAATCAGGCCCTCGAGGACTGGAATTGCCCACCACCCTGGGTTAACCCTGTGTCCCAGTGTAGTTGGGTTAAGTTTACAACCACACATTGATGTCAGGATCACAGGATCTATGGTCAGGTCACTAGAAATTAAATATTCTTAAAATCAAGCTTTTAATAAGATAGTTTTAATTCAAGACACTGCTAAATAGAACTGGTTCAAGGTATTGTGTTGTCGTTATTTCAAACATCTGGTGAACTGGCCAATGGTCCCAAAACACAGAGGTGAGAGAGGACAGCAAAGAGTGAATGAGAAGGAGAGAGGACAGCAAAGAGTGAATGAGAAGGAGAGAGAAAAAAAGAGCAGGTGAGACAGGAGAGAGAAAGAGAGCAGGTGAGACAGGAGAGAGAAAGAGAGCAGGTGAGACAGGAGAGAGAAAGAGAGCAGGTGAGACAGGAGAGAGAAAGAGAGCAGGTGAGACAGGAGAGAGAAAGAGAGCAGGTGAGACAGGAGAGAGAAAGAGAGCAGGTGAGACAGGAGAGAGAAAGAGAGCAGGTGAGACAGGAGAGAGAAAGAGAGCAGGTGAGACAGGAGAGAGAAAGAGAGCAGGTGAGACAGGAGAGAGAAAGAGAGCAGGTGAGACAGGAGAGAGAAAGAGAGCAGGTGAGACAGGAGAGAGAAAGAGAGCAGGTGAGACAGGAGAGAGAAAGAGAGCAGGTGAGACAGGAGAGAGAAAGAGAGCAGGTGAGACAGGAGAGAGAAAGAGAGCAGGTGAGACAGGAGAGAGAAAGAGAGCTGGTGAGACAGGAGAGAGAAAGAGAGCTGGTGAGACAGGAGAGAGAAAGAGAGCAGGTGAGACAGGAGAGAGAAAGAGAGCAGGTGAGACAGGAGAGAGAAAGAGAGCTGGTGAGACAGGAGAGAGAAAGAGAGCAGGTGAGACAGGAGAGAGAAAGAGAGCAGGTGAGACAGGAGAGAGAAAGAGAGCAGGTGAGACAGGAGAGAGAAAGAGAGCAGGTGAGACAGGAGAGAAAGAGAGCAGGTGAGACAGGAGAGAAAGAGAGCAGGTGAGACAGGAGAGAAAGAGAGCAGGTGAGACAGGAGAGAAAGAGAGCAGGTGAGACAGGAGAGAAAGAGAGCAGGTGAGACAGGAGAGAAAGAGAGCAGGTGAGACAGGAGAGAAAGAGAGCAGGTGAGACAGGAGAGAAAGAGAGCAGGTGAGACAGGAGAGAAAGAGAGCAGGTGAGACAGGAGAGAAAGAGAGCAGGTGAGACAGGAGAGAAAGAGAGCAGGTGAGACAGGAGAGAAAGAGAGCAGGTGAGACAGGAGAGAAAGAGAGCAGGTGAGACAGGAGAGAAAGAGAGCAGGTGAGACAGGAGAGAAAGAGAGCAGGTGAGACAGGAGAGAAAGAGAGCAGGTGAGACAGGAGAGAAAGAGAGCAGGTGAGACAGGAGAGAAAGAGAGCAGGTGAGACAGGAGAGAAAGAGAGCAGGTGAGACAGGAGAGAAAGAGAGCAGGTGAGACAGGAGAAAAAAAGAGCAGGTGAGACAGAAGAGAAAGAGAGCAGGTGAGACAGGAGAGAGAAAGAGAGAAAAAAAGAGCAGGTGAGACAGAAGAGAAAGAGAGCAGGTGAGACAGGAGAGAGAAAGAGAGAGAAAAAAAGAGCAGGTGAGACAGAAGAGAAAGAGAGCAGGTGAGACAGGAGAGAAAGAGAGCAGGTGAGACAGGAGAGAGAAGGAGAGAGAAAAAAAGAGCAGGTGAGACAGAAAAGAGAAGGAGAGAGAAAAAGAGCAGAGAGAAGAGGGAAGGAGAGAAGTGAGGAATCAAGACTCACGCCACTCCGTGAGGAGCGTCCGCCTGCACGTAGACTTCAAAGGAGACTTTATCATCCTCCACAAAGCCTCTCTCTGGATCAGTCACATCCTGAAAACACACCGGAGGAAAATTATGTTGGCTGTGTCTGTCGTGTGTGTATATACACCAGTGTATCCCGGTGTGTGTGGTACTCACGCTCCAGGACATAAAGTTAGAGAAGCCCCAGTCGTTTTCCTTGTGGAAGAAGAGGTGGCTGATTCTGCGGCTGAACGACTTCTCATCGTCCTTATAGTTAATGATCTTCAGCATGGCCTGAGCATGGCACGACCAGGACCTAGCAGGGGGACATATTTACACGTTACACCAGGAAACTACTTCAGCATGGCATGACCAGGACCTAGCAGGGGGACATATTTACACGTTACACCAGGAAACTACTTCAGCATGGCATGACCAGGACCTAGCAGGGGGACACATTTACACGTTACACCAGGAAACTACTTCAGCATGGCATGACCAGGACCTAGCAGGGGGACATATTTACACGTTACACCAGGAACTACTTCAGCATGGCATGACCAGGACCTAGCAGGGGGACGCATTTAAATGTTACACCACACGAGCTAAGGCGGTGTTTCCACTTAAAAAGTCTAAATAAAGTAATCGTGCGCGCGTGCGTGCGTGCGTGCGTGTGTGTGTGTGCGTAGCGGGGGTGAGTCGGACTCATGCTCTCGTGATGAGTTCACGTCACCCAGCCTACAACTTCAAAAACAGCGCCACCCTGGACCCAAGATGAAATGTCTTGTCCTAATGAACGGTTAAGTTGGTTTCCCCAGCAGGAGGCCGGGGTTCAGATCCCACCCATGACGTCTGTCTGTATCATGTCCATGGAGTCACCAGGCTACATGAGGTAGTCGCTAGAAACAGGGCCTAAGAGAAATGAAGCAATGCTGTGTTTCTCTGTGTGTGTGTGGATCAGGGTCTCTGCCTGTGTGTGTGTGTGTCGATCAGGGTCTCTGCCTGCGTGCTGTGTGTGTGTGTGTGTCGATCAGGGTCTCTGCCTGCGTGCTGTGTGCGTGTGTGTGTCGATCAGGGTCTCTGCCTGCGTGCTGTGTGTGTGTGTGTGTCGATCAGGGTCTCTGCCTGCGTGCTGTGTGCGTGTCGATCAGGGTCTCTGCCTGCGTGCTGTGTGCGTGTGTGTGTCGATCAGGGTCTCTGCCTGCGTGCTGTGTGCGTGTGTGTGTCGATCAGGGTCTCTGCCTGCGTGCTGTGTGCGTGTGTGTGTCGATCAGGGTCTCTGCCTGCGTGCTGTGTGCGTGTGTGTGTCGATCAGGGTCTCTGCCTGCGTGCTGTGTGCGTGTGTGTGTCGATCAGGGTCTCTGCCTGCGTGCTGTGTGCGTGTGTGTGTCGATCAGGGTCTCTGCCTGCGTGCTGTGTGCGTGTGTGTGTCGATCAGGGTCTCTGCCTGCGTGCTGTGTGCGTGTGTGTGTCGATCAGGGTCTCTGCCTGCGTGCTGTGTGCGTGTGTGTGTCGATCAGGGTCTCTGCCTGCGTGCTGTGTGCGTGTGTGTGTCGATCAGGGTCTCTGCCTGCGTGCTGTGTGCGTGTGTGTCGATCAGGGTCTCTGCCTGCGTGCTGTGTGCGTGTGTGTGTCGATCAGGGTCTCTGCCTGCGTGCTGTGTGCGTGTGTGTCGATCAGGGTCTCTGCCTGCGTGCTGTGTGTGTGTGTGTCGATCAGGGTCTCTGCCTGCATGCTGTGTGCGTGTGTGTGTCGATCAGGGTCTCTGCCTGCGTGCTGTGTGTGTGTGTGTCGATCAGGGTCTCTGCCTGCGTGCTGTGTGTGTGTGTGTCGATCAGGGTCTCTGCCTGCGTGCTGTGTGTGTGTGTGTCGATCAGGGTCTCTGCCTGCGTGCTGTGTGTGTGTGTGTGTCGATCAGGGTCTCTGCCTGCGTGCTGTGTCGATCAGGGTCTCTGCCTGCGTGCTGTGTCGATCAGGGTCTCTGCCTGCGTGCTGTGTGTGTGTGTCGATCAGGGTCTCTGCCTGCGTGCTGTGTGTGTGTGTCGATCAGGGTCTCTGCCTGCGTGCTGTGTGTGTGTGTCGATCAGGGTCTCTGCCTGCGTGCTGTGTCGATCAGGGTCTCTGCCTGCGTGCTGTGTGTGTGTGTCGATCAGGGTCTCTGCCTGCGTGCTGTGTGTGTGTCGATCAGGGTCTCTGCCTGCGTGCTGTGTGTGTGTCGATCAGAGTCTCTGCCTGCGTGCTGTGTGTGTGTCGATCAGAGTCTCTGCCTGCGTGCTGTGTGTGTGTCGATCAGAGTCTCTGTGCACTAAGGGCCTAATGATTAAGGCGTTGGTCCCCGAGTGTGTGTGGGTGTATCATGTGACTTACGTGGAGTCGGAGTCTGCGTTGCACTGCAGGAAGAAGCCAACACTCTTCTGGTGCGGCCGGTCTGGGTAGAAGCGAGGCATCACCATGATCTTCCAGGGCAGGTTCCTGACGAAGCAGGACGGGCTGAGAACAGACTCACTCAGCCGGCTGAACCTCTCCACCACAAAACGACATGTCGCCTCCGACCGCCAGCTGGTATCTAGATACACAGGAGAGGAGGGTCAGTGTGTGTGTGTGTGTGTGGCCATCAGTGTGTGTGTGTGTGTGTGTGTGTGTGTGGCCATCAGTGTGTGTGTGTGTGTGTGTATCAGTGTGTGTGTGTCAGTGTGTGTGTGTGTATCAGTGTGTGTGTGTATCAGTGTGTGTGTGTATCAGTGTGTGTGTGTGTGTGTGTGTGTGTGTGTGTGTGTGTGTGTGTGCAGGTGAGTCCTCCTCACCATCCTCCATGTCCTCCTCTGTGTTGTGTCCGTCTGCCATGGCAACGTTGCCGTTAATCACCGGGTTGGCTGGGATTCTCGGGGGATCGTCTGTGTCCCCAGCTGCACATACACCACACAGAGAGGAAGACGATCGTCAGATAAACAGACAGAGATATCAGGGCTGGAAGACACCAGCATGGAGATACTCGTTAGTATCAAGGTCAAGGAAACAAAACGCGAGGTGGATTTAACTTGTTTAGGAAAACAGCCCTGATGTTAGAAACAATCATCATTATGTTGTCATCCAGAGTCATGTATTTTCCAAGCTACATCACATTGTCATTTTAAAAACCTGCTGTAGTCTGGTTCGTGGTTTCATATACAGGCATCGTCCCGGGCCTAACAGAAATATGTTGTTTCTCACTGTTATGATGAAGGGGAAGATGCACACAGTCCACTAGCGAGGAACGATCCTGTTCAAATAGAGGCTCAACATCTACCAGCATGTTATTTCAGCATGATGCCCAACAGACACAATACAAACATCCAAAACTAGAAAAGGTGCAGAGAAACATTTTGGTTCCTGAAACATCAGTGTCTTCTGTTTATAGTTCTGATGACTGGGTCCATTTAAAACACAGATCTGTTTAAAGTTCTGATGACTGGGTCAGTTAAAATCACTGATCTGTATTAGTTCTGATGACTGGGTCAGTTAAAATCACTGATCTGTATTAGTTCTGATGACTGGGTCAGTTAAAATCACTGATCTGTATTAGTTCTGATGACTGGGTCAGTTAAAATCACTGATCTGTATTAGTTCTGATGACTGGGTCAGTTAAAATCACTGATCTGTATTAGTTCTGATGACTGGGTCAGTTTAAATCACTGATCTGTTTAAAGTTCTGATGACTGGGTCCGTTAAAATCACTGATCTGTTTAAAGTTCTGATGACTGGGTCAGTTAAAATCACTGATCTGTTTAAAGTTCTGATGACTGGGTCAGTTAAAATCACTGATCTGTTTAAAGTTCTGATGACTGGGTCAGTTAAAATCACTGATCTGTTTAAAGTTCTGATGACTGGGTCAGTTAAAATCACTGATCTGTTTAAAGTTCTGATGACTGGGTCCGTTAAAATCACTGATCTGTTTAAAGTTCTGATGACTGGGTCCGTTAAAATCACTGATCTGTTTAAAGTTCTGATGACTGGGTCAGTTAAAATCACTGATCTGTTTAAAGTTCTGATGACTGGGTCAGTTAAAATCACTGATCTGTTTAAAGTTCTGATGACTGGGTCAGTTAAAATCACTGATCTGTTTAAAGTTCTGATGACTGGGTCAGTTAAAATCACTGATCTGTTTAAAGTTCTGATGACTGGGTCCGTTAAAATCACTGATCTGTTTAAAGTTCTGATGACTGGGTCCGTTAAAATCACTGATCTGTTTAAAGTTCTGATGACTGGGTCAGTTAAAATCACTGATCTGTTTAAAGTTCTGATGACTGGGTCAGTTAAAATCACTGATCTGTTTAAAGTTCTGATGACTGGGTCAGTTAAAATCACTGATCTGTATTAGTTATGATGACTGGGTCAGTTAAAATCACTGATCTGTATTAGTTATGATGACTGGGTCAGTTAAAATCACTGATCTGTTTAAAGTTCTGATGACTGGGTCCGTTAAAATCACTGATCTGTTTAAAGTTCTGATGACTGGGTCAGTTAAAATCACTGATCTGTTTAAAGTTCTGATGACTGGGTCAGTTAAAATCACTGATCTGTTTAAAGTTCTGATGACTGGGTCAGTTAAAATCACTGATCTGTTTAAAGTTCTGATGACTGGGTCAGTTAAAATCACTGATCTGTTTAAAGTTCTGATGACTGGGTCAGTTAAAATCACTGATCTGTTTAAAGTTCTGATGACTGGGTCAGTTAAAATCACTGATCTGTATTATAGTTCTGATGACTGGGTCAGTTAAAATCACTGATCTGTATTATAGTTATGATGACTGGGTCAGTTAAAATCACTGATCTGTTTAAAGTTCTGATGACTGGGTCAGTTAAAATCACTGATCTGTTTAAAGTTCTGATGACTGGGTCAGTTAAAATCACTGATCTGTATTAGTTCTGATGACTGGGTCAGTTAAAATCACTGATCTGTATTAGTTCTGATGACTGGGTCAGTTAAAATCACTGATCTGTATTAGTTCTGATGACTGGGTCAGTTAAAATCACTGATCTGTATTAGTTATGATGACTGGGTCAGTTAAAATCACTGATCTGTATTAGTTATGATGACTGGGTCAGTTAAAATCACTGATCTGTTTAAAGTTCTGATGACTGGGTCAGTTAAAATCACTGATCTGTATTAGTTATGATGACTGGGTCAGTTAAAATCACTGATCTGTATTATAGTTATGATGACTGGGTCAGTTTAAAACACTGATCTGTATTATAGTTCTGATGACTGGGTCAGTTTAAAACACTGATCTGTATTATAGTTCTGATGACTGGGTCAGTTTAAAACACTGATCTGTATTATAGTTCTGATGACTGGGTCAGTTTAAAACACTGATCTGTATTATAGTTATGATGACTGGGTCAGTTAAAACACTGATCTGTATTATAGTTCTGATGACTGGGTCCGTTTAAAACACTGATCTGTATTATAGTTCTGATGACTGGGTCAGTTTAAAACACTGATCTGTATTATAGTTCTGATGACTGGGTCAGTTAAAATCACTGATCTGTATTATAGTTATGATGACTGGGTCCGTTTAAAACACTGATCTGTATTATAGTTATGATGACTGGGTCCGTTTAAAACACAGATCTGTATTATAGTTATGATGACTGGGTCAGTTTAAAACACTGATCTGTATTATAGTTATGATGACTGGGTCAGTTTAAAACACAGATCTGTATTGAAGTTATGATGACTGGGTCAGTTTAAAACACTGATCTGTATTATAGTTATGATGACTGGGTCAGTTTAAAACACTGATCTGTATTATAGTTATGATGACTGGGTCCGTTTAAAACACAGATCTGTATTATAGTTATGATGACTGGGTCAGTTTAAAACACTGATCTGTATTATAGTTATGATGACTGGGTCAGTTTAAAACACAGATCTGTATTGAAGTTATGATGACTGGGTCAGTTTAAAACACTGATCTGTATTATAGTTATGATGACTGGGTCAGTTTAAAACACTGATCTGTATTATAGTTATGATGACTGGGTCAGTTTAAAACACTGATCTGTATTGTGGTTTCCTTGTGACGTCTGTGTTTAATATTTAGAACAGAAGTTAATTTCCCTGCGATCTAAACATGCTTTCCGCATCCAAAATAGCATCCTATTCCCTACATAGGGCTCTGGTCTAAAGTAGTGCACTATGGGCCCAATTCCCTATATAGTGCCCTACTTCTGACCAGGGCCCTATTTAGGATGCGGACACTGTCTCGTCATCTTTAACCATCAGGAAGAACACTGTAGTGCTGAGGCAGTGTCGCAGCAGCAGCAGCAGTGTGTGTGGCAGTCGACTACAGCAGTCTGGTAATTAGTAACAATGAAGGATTAAGCTGTGAGCTCCTCTGACACACACAAGCCTGTGTAGCTGCTTTAGGAAGGGGACAGGAGAAACTCAGGCAGGTAATTACCCAGACAAAGAGCCTGGGACTAGTCTCATCAATCACAACTAAGATGCCTACTGAAGAAGAACACAGGAAGTCTGTATCTCAAACGGCACCCTATTCCCGATATAGTGCACTACTTTTAACCAGAGCCCAATGGCACACTATTCCCTACATAGTGGACTACTTTTAGCCAGGGCCCCTAGGGAAGGTGTAGAGAATAGGGTGTCATTTGAGAGTCAGACTAATAGTGTGAGAGTCAGTGAAGTATACCTTGTCTCTGTTAGCAATTCTACAGTCAGTTTGAATGACAGAAAAGTATCTCATACATACATATATATATATATATACAGTGTGTCCTTACCTACCCTAGCAGTATGCGTGTCATCTCTTCCCAATGCATGCCCTTCTGTGTCTGTGTGAGAGCCTGGTTGCATGTACTGAGTCTGTGTGTATGTATATATACGGAGCCCCAGTGAGCCACGCTCACGAGACTGGCCTCATTTTTCCAAGTGGATTACAGGCAGCTAACGACATGTGTCCCTCAGCCTGCGTCCCCTCAGCCTGCGTCCCTGATGACTCCCTATTCCAGGGATCCTCAACTAGATTCAGCCGCGGGCCCATTTTTTTTCTTGCGTGGCTTTTCAGGGGGCCAGGCTGCCGAGTGTGCTCCCAGGTGGCGTAGCGGTCTAAGGCACTTCATCTCAGTGCTAGAGGCGTCACTACAGACCCTGGTTCAATCCTGGGCTGGATCACAACCGGCCGTGATTGGGAGTCCCATAGGGTGGTGCACAATTTGCCCAGCGTCGTCCGGGTTTGGCCGTCACTATAAATTTAGAATTTGTTCTTAACTGACTTGCCTAGTTAACCTGTTGGGTCTAGGGGGCAGCATTTGCACGTCTGGATAAAAAAAATGTACCCGATTTAATCTGGTTACTAATCCTACCCAGTAACTAGAATATGCATATACTTATTATATATGGATAGAAAACACTAAAGTTTCCAAAACTGTTTGAATGGTGTCTGTGAGTATAACAGAACTCATTTGGCAGGCAAAACCCTGAGACATTTTCTGACAGGAAGTGGATACCTGATGTGTTGTATTGACTTTAAACCTATCCCATTGAAAAACACAGGGGTTTAGGAATATTTTGGCACTTCCTATTGCTTCCACTAGATGTCACCAGCCTTTACAAAGTGTTTTGAGTCTTCTGGAGGGAGATCTGACCGAACAAGAGCCATGGAACGGTGATGTCCCATTAGACACCTGGCGCGCTACTTCATGTTGGGTACCCTCGTTCCAATACGTTATAAAAGACTATGCATTCGTCCACCTTGAATATTATTCATGTTCTGGTTAAAAAAGGCCCTAATGATTTATGCTATACAACGTTTGACATGTTTGAACGAACGGAAATATATTTTTTCCCCTCGTTCATGACGAGAAGTCCGGCTGGCTTACATCATGTGCTAACGAGACGGAGATTTTTGGACATAAATGATGAGCTTTTTTGAACAAAACTACATTCGTTATGGACCTGTGATACCTGGAAGTGACATCTGATGAAGAGAATCAAAGGTAATGGATTATTTACATAGTATTTTCGATTTTAGATCTCCCCAACATGACGTCTAGTCTGTATCGCAACGCGTATTTTTCTGGGCACAGTGCTCAGATTATTGCAAAGTGTGATTTCCCAGTAAGGTTATTTTTAAATCTGGCAAGTTGATTGCGTTCAAAAGATGTAAATCTATAATTCTTTAAATGACAATATAATATTTTACCAATGTTTTCTAATTTTAATTATTTAATTTGTGACGCTGACTTGACTGCCGGTTATTGGAGGGAAACGATTTCCTCAACATCAATGCCATAGTAAAACGCTGTTTTTGGATATAAATATCAACTTGATAGAACTAAAAATGCATGCATTGTCTAACATAATGTCCTAGGAGTGTCATCTGATGGAGATTGTAAAAGGTTAGTGTATCATTTTATCTGGTTTTATGGTTTTGGTGACCCTGTCTTTGACTTGACAAAACATTACACACAACTCTTGTAAATGTACTGTCCTAACATACTCTAAATTTATGCTTTCGCCGTAAAACCTTTTTGAAATCGTAAAACGTGGTTAGATTAAGGAGATGTTTATCTTTCAAATGGTGTAACATAGTTGTATTTTTAAAAAATTTGAATTTTGACATTTATTTGGATTCAAATTTGCCGCTCTTGAAATGCACCTGCTGTTGATGGAGTGCACCACGGGTGGCACGCTAGCGTCCCACCTAGCCCCAAGAGGTTTTAAATAAAATAAAAATATACTTACAAATAATTTTTAGATTGCAAATTGAATGCAAGAAGCACAAACAGATGTTTTACTAAAACTTAACCATTTCAAACCTTGCTTAGATTTGTAAACGATCACGTCTCTATTATGCGTGGGAATACCTGGGAACAGATTTCTTAAATAGTTATTTACTCGGAGCTGATTTCCTGGTGTTTTTACAGTATTTTAAGTCCAACAAATAAAATAAATTAAAGGGGGGGGGGGGTCCCTCCTATAATTCTTATGTTGAAGGATGAAGAGCTCCAATGGCACCCTATTCCCTCAGTTCTAGTGGCTTTTTAAAAAAGGACATTCTACTCAAATGAATGAAAATGAGTATGCCGACACCATCTAAAAATGGAATGCCCACCTCCAAAAACTTGCCCAATAACACATTGGTAAAATGATTTGTTAAAATTATTAACAGATTGTACCATGTTCAGTATATGAAATGGGGGGCAGGTCTAGTGTTTATAGCATTGGACTAGTAACCAGAGGGTTGCAAGATCGAATCCCCGAGCTGACAAGGTAAAAACCTGTCCTTCTGCCCCTGAACAAGGCAGTTAACCCACTGTTCCTAGGCCGTCATTGAAAATAAGAACGTTCTTATCTGACTTGCCTAGTTAAATAAAGGTTAAATAAAAAATATATTAAAAAAATCTAGCCTATGCATGGTCCATATTATCAGGTATGCTATTAGAAATAAACAACTTTAGCCCAACTGATGCAGCAAAGTGCAAATAAATAGGCTGAAGCATTGGGTTGGCTACCTGCATTCACCCCCCTTTATTTAACTAGGCAAGTCAGTTATGAACAAATTCTTATTTACAATGACGGCCTACCCCAGACGACGCTGGGCTAATTGTGCGCCGCCCTATGGAACTCCCAATCACGGACGGTTGTGATGCAACCTGGATTCGAACCAGGCACTGAGATGCAGTGCCTTAGACGGCTGCGCCACTCGGGAGCTTATCATTACCAGATCTCATATGTAATCTTTTAACTAGTTATTATCATATTGACACATTTTATGTCCCAAAAAAACTTGCATAAACACAGAATATCATGTAGGGTAACTTGGGGTAAATCGCCACCCGGGGTAATAAGCCCCCTGCGTGTACTTCTCACAGAACCACTTTGTCACTATCCCCCCAAAACTTTCCCTGGTTTCCACTACTCTTGCTCAACAAAAAATATTATCTGTCTCAAAAAATTGTAAGTCATTCCAAAGAAATTAAATTGGAGGTAGAGAGACGTTGTACCCCAAGTCACCCTACAATTGACAGACGTTACATTTAGCCCCACTCTCCCCGAGGCACATGCCAGTGTTAACATGCTTCTGCTAAAAATCCTGGGTTTAAAATGGCGCAGTTCGCGCATATTTAGGAGTTGAGAAATGAATAAAGTAGGACTGGAAAGCTAGGATTTCTCTCTTTTGAACAAAAGCCATTAAAACTGCTGTTTTTGAGATTGCAAGAATTGTTATGCATTCTGACAAGAAGTCAATGCACGTTTCCCTCCCTATGGCACTGAGAACAGGAATGAGCCACGAAAGGAATATTTATCTAGCATAGAAAAACAAGCTGACAAGGTAAATAGATAAACTATTCTACTACGGGGTTGTTAGATTTTCTTATTATTTACTTGTTTTGTTTGCAGAGGAAAAGTACATGTGGAATGATATCGCATCTACAAAATGCGCCTCCGCAGAAATATTTGTTCATGTTCCATATTTTTTTGTTGTTGTGTGGTGGCAATGATTTTTCCGTGGCACAGCACCACAGCAAAACGAGCGAAGCGGAAACATTGGAGCAATACCTTTGACCAGGTCACATAGTGAGTGCACTGCCTTTAGGTCTACCCTATGGGAATGGCCCAAAAGATTTTGCAATGAAAAGTTAAGCATTAGATCACTTCTTTTGGTATTGCCTCCATGTAGCTTGTTTGTGGCCACAGGTTGAATAATGGCTGAAAAATCTGAACATTCATCTAAAATTAACCCTACAAATAGCGCTGTTGGGAGAGTCAGAAAACCATAAATCAAGCAATATTTTTGCTAAAAGTATTATATGATCATTAACCTCAGGTTCAGAATTTATATGAAACATCACAGCAGTTGAAAAATATATGGCACCTGGAAATCACAAGAGGGCGGTTTACAGAGATAGGTGGGATCGGGCATAAAATGTTCTTTTTGGACCACCAGCCACTGCAGCAGGTAGATAATTAAAAAAATCTGCGATTCATTTAATTGCTATACATTTTTTTTTAAAAACAGCAGAAATACTTTGAAAAAACCTACTGCAGCATTTATTTAGCAATAAATGTGATAAAACTTCACAATTTTTTACTCACAAATGCAGGTGAAATGCTCACACTGGAGCTTTGACCACCCGCCAATATGGCTGGTGAAATAGACATCTTACCCACCAATGCCAAAATCTACCCACATTTGGCAGGTGTTAATTTTAGGCCCTGGGTGGGACGGACTGAGAGTAGCTGGGGGCGGGGTTTAAAAGCTCACCTTCTATAACAGTTATGATTGAAAATACAATGTATAATATAAGTACATCAAAATATGGACTCATCAACCCAAAGGGTGGCTACTTTGAAGTATCTCAAACATAAAATATATTTTGATTTGTTTAACACTTTTTTGGTAATTACATGATTCCATATGTTATTTCATAGTTGATGTCTTCACTATTATTCTACAATTTAGAAAATAGTAAAAAATAAAGAAAAACCCTTGAACTGGTAGGTGTTTCCGAACTTTTGACTGGTACTGTATATGTAACAAAAGAAAACGCTTTAAAAACGTTTTTATTTGTCCCCAGAAGTGTTTGTCCTGCATCTCAGTAGGAGTGCTGCTCTGGGATCAGTTTCTCCTGCATCTCAGTAGGAGTGCTGCTCTGGGATCAGTTTGTCCTGCATCTCAGTAGGAGTGCTGCTCTAGAATCAGTTTGTCCTGCATCTCAGTAGGAGTGCTGCTCTAGGATCAGTTTGTCCTGCATCTCAGAGTAGGAGTGCTGCTCTAGAATCAGTAGGAGTGCTTACCACTGGTGCTAAATGAGGTACATTTAGTAAGAGTAGTGCATGGCTATTAGGCTAGTATTCAGCAGCTGGGATGGGAAAGGGGCCAGGCCAGAAATAACTACTGGTGTTAAGTTAGGTACATTTAGTAAGACGTTAAATTAAAATGGTTATAAGAATGACAAGGTGCCAATGTAAACCAACTGGTTGATGTGTATGACTATTACAGTGGAAGGCCTCTTGTCCATCCACCTCAGCTAGACCTGAATCTGCTCATCCAAACATCAGTTGTGTAAATAAATCAAACAGAGATTATATCAGTTGGACTAATGCCCCTGTGGTAATGATGAATGATATGTAATCTTCATCATGTGCATCACAATTGATCAAAGTGCTAAAGAGCATGCTATTGACGAAAATATTTCTTAACTGTCAGAAATGTTGTTGACTGTCCCAACAAATGGGGATCATTAAAAATGGCGAGCCACACGCGTTGTCTTCATACAATGAAGCAGCAAATCCCCGCGCGCTGGCTGTGTCGATGCAACCTCCACATGCAGGCCTTGCCGCAGAAACATAAACCCCGCACTGCCACCCACCTCGAGTTCTTATGTTGGCTGAATCCCAAACTTGGCTAAACGCCATCTATCTAGCTGTGCTCCATTAAATATTTCTGGGCATCTTTTGGGCACTAGTGCATATTTCAGTAACGTTAGTTCGCCAGCTAGCTTAGACTATCGTTGATGTATGGCAAACCAAATTGACGCATCTGTGTTGATTAACTGAATTGTAAGCTAGCTAGTACCTCTTTGCTAGCTAATGAAGTAGGTCTTTCAGCTAGATATCACCACTGCTAAATTAGTTAGCCATCTAGCTAGCTACATGATTATTTCCTGTATAGCTAGCTCATTTGAAAATGCGAGTCTCAATGACGATGATGCAAACCATTCCTTTATAAAAAACGTAAACAAACAGGTAAGGCCTTGCTTCAAATTGATCGCTTTAAAATGCTAGCTAAGTAACCACCATCTTGGAATCGCCACACACCCCCGTCCACCGAGAGGCCTGCTATAACGTCACTAAGCGCTAGCTAAGGCTAACCATTTTCAGTTAACAAATCATAATACAGCAAAACAATTATATTACAAATACACGTTATTAAATTATACATATACTGTTTACAACAAAACTGAGTGACGCAATGAATTTGGACCACTGAGTGATCGCACCTTGTTACCTGGTTACTGTAGCATGGCTAACGTTCGCGGATTCGCGGCTAAGCAGAGCTGGCGTTAGTTAGCTAATTACAAATACATTACACAGGCTAGTTAACAAACAAATAGTAAACGCACAGTAGCCATGAGATCACTGTAAAAAACCTAACTACCAATTGGTCAGTCAAAGGTGTAAGTAAATAGCAACATTTGCCTAATACTGCTGGGTCATTAATAGCCATTGTTAAAACTGCATGCGTAGGCTCAAAGAGTCAAGTGAAACGAGCTAACTTTAGCTAAGTGGGCTACTGTTTACAAACATGAACGGGGGTGTTACATTCAGACTAAAATTGTGTTAACATAACCCCTGTGACCGCGCACAAACGATTTATTTGGTAGTGTGAGTGAGCTATTGAGTCGGTTTATTTGGCAACTAGCAGGTTGGCTAGCTAACCGCGATGAATGAATTTTACATGCTATTGCTAACTAGCCAACTGATCAAAATATAATCAATCTAAGTTAGCTTGTTAGGTGACATATGGCGGTTGTAAATATACTGTAAAACATGTGGTTTATGTAATGTTTCACTCAAGTTGGCTTACGTTAAACCCAAACGGATGTTTTGACCATCGGTAGCTACCTAACGTTAGCTACCAAGTTGACTGCGCCACGTTTATCACGCCAACTTGGCTAGCTAGGTAACGTCAGACAGTGAGAGTGCAAGAAATCAGTCCGTGAATGTGCTAACCTGCCAGTTGCATGTGTGATGTAGTTAGCGAGTCTCGGCTAGTTACCGGGTTGTCCAACGTTAACTAACTAGTTACATCCATGACGCTGGTATTTGACATGTCAACAACACTAACTTAGCTAGCTAACGTTGGCTACTGACTAAACGAGCGAACGAGGTCAGATGCTGCTGCAATGGGCGCATCATCAGCAAAATGAGTTATGACCATTGTGGCAGGCCTTGATGTTTACAGGAACGATACATCAGTTCACGCTAGCTATGCACTTTTTTACATTACATTTTCATGTAATTGTTTTAGTTTTGTCCCTTCCCGTGGCATTTTACCTTCCATCTCCATATCCTCGGGCTCGCTAAGTTGTTGCTCGCCGGCTTTCTGCTGCTGTTGTTGAGTGTGGTGGTGGTTCATGTTGGCAACTGTTGTGAAGGGATGATGCCTGTTGTCTTTGTTCCCCTCGAACTTGTGTGTTGCTGGTTCCGCGGGGAGCCGGTTTCTGGGTTGTTGGTGAGGTGTTGGAGGTTGCGGAGGTGGAATAGACAGGTCGAACCTTGGCGGCTGGGCCTGTTCTAAAACAACCTCGGCCTCTTCTCCCGTCAGCGCCGGGGATTGAGGGGAGGAGGTCGGTGGGGGAGCAGGCAGAGAAACGCGGACGTATTTGCTTGCTATTCGCCCAATCTCGGCGCCTTGATGGGTGCAAGTCGCCGACGGTAGTGATGACTACGGCTCCAAAAAGGGAGACCCGTTGAATTAAATAAATCCGACTTTACCCCAGGTAATATGGGGCAATTGGCGAAGTGAGAAAGACAACTCACGACCTGCAGCCTGAGAAACAAATACTGTTGCCCTGCTTTAAAGCCAACTGGCACAATGCAGCCAACTAACGAAAGGAGTCAAACAGGGAAAACAAATGTTCATAAACGATCGATGCACATTGAAATACAACTTTCCCTTCGATATTCCCAGTCCGTGTGCTCCTCCGATTGTCCCTCGTCTGGGGGAGAGCAGAGAAAAAAGCTATCCATTCAAACCTGCTTCTAATTTGGAATCGCAGTAATTTAGAAGTTTAGGGTGATAGCGATGCCACAGCCCGATATCGACTTTCCCACACATTAAACCACCGTATTACTATTAGCAACAAAATTCAGCACCTTGTCGCATTTCAAACGTCTGTTCAATTAAGAAATGTGCCCGGTCACAGCCAGAGCCTCTCACCCGCTTCCTTGGTTTGTGATGTTGAGTTTGAGGTAAAACTCAAAATGGCGGTCGCGCTCTTCTCTGAAATGTCACATCCGCATGGAGATCTAAACACTCCCGCACACAGCACAATCGCTGGGTCGCTCGCTGACTGACTGTGTATTTTTCATTAACCAATATACTGGTCAGCAATCATAGGTTACAACTCATGGCATTAAAAAAATATATAATCCTAGGTAATATTTTGGTTAGTTGGTATAAGGGGTTATAGCAGAGGTGTCAAAATAATTTTGCTCCGGGGGCCGCATTCGGTCTTCAACGAGGTCCGGAGGACCGCACTGAAAATTGGTTATATTTCCACGCCGTCAAAATGTGCCAAAAATTGTTCTCTATCCCTCGTTTTTTTAATTTTCGATGCTCCCTGACTGTCTAGCCTAAATGTTGGTGATTATTAGCAAGCTGGACACAGTCAAGACACTGTATGAATGTAAGTCAATTATAATTGACAAAGTTTCAATTTGGTTGTAGTCATTTTAACGTAAGCCTATATTAAGTATGTTCCTTCGTCTCCCCCCCCCCCCCCCAAAAAAAACACACTTGGGCCGGATTTTGACACCCCTGGGTTATAGCGTTTACCCGAAATAGGAGTGTACTGGATGCACTTAAAGGGCCCATTTTCTTTAAAAGAATTGCAACAAGCCACTGCAAACACATAACATAAGTTTTATTCTCCAATGCTATGGATATGAGTTGTATAAATTGTATTATTTTTCCCGCTTTGAAGTATATTCTGTTTTAAGGATATATGATGAGTCAATATCACAGTGTAAAAACTGAGTGAAAGGGCCCAACATAATTTTTTGTCTCTAAGCTTCAATTTTCCAATCCAAATAAATTCTCTGGACAACTGAACATTGCAACATTTTGACACAATACACTGATATAAGGCTGTATCACAACCGGCCGTGATTGGGAGTCCCATAGGGCTGCGCACAATTGGCCCAGCATCGTCCGGCGTAGGCCGTCATTGTAAATAAGAATTTGTTCATAACTGACTTGCCTAGTTAAATAAAGGGGGTGAATGCAGACAGCCAACCCCATGCTTCAGCCTATTTATTTTCACTTTGCTGCATCAATTGGGCTAAAGTTGATTGTTTATTTCTAATAGCATACCTGATAATATGGACCATGCATAGGCTAGATACTGTACATGGCACAATATGTTAAAATCCTATAAAACTGGTGTTAGCTGCACTATTTACTGCATTGTTATGGGACTGTTGTAAAATGCAGTAAACTTGAAAGGTTCACAGGAATGAAATGATATCTCAAGCCTCGTAGTGGACCCACACACTCATACATTGTTATGGGACTGTTGTAAAATGCAGTAAACTTGAAAGGTTCACAGGAATTAAATGATATCTCAAGCCTCATAGTGGACCCACACACTCATACTGAATTTGTTTAGTACGTTTTTAATACATAGCTAGTATGTTTGTTATTGTTGTAGCTATTAGCTATAATATGAAGAGTATCCTTCCCTCCTATCATAGATGAAGCAATATGAACTGAGTGATGAGAGATGTTCTGTTTGTAGGAGAACAGCGCCCTCTAGTGGAGAGATAGGGGAAGGGTGCTGAAAGTTGCTGTAGTGAGGTACAACAGCTTTTCAGCTGACTCATCCAAAGCTATTGGAATGTCTTGTTCATCTACCTCCACCCACACACAGGAACACACACACACTGGCCTAACCCAGTCTTGACCAACAAGCTGCCATGATTACCATAGATATCATACCAGACACATCACTTGTAATGTCCTGCTGTTTAAGGAAAGTGGCCTATTAAATAATTATATAGCTACGTTGTGAAGAATCAAATCAAAATCAAATCAAATTGTATTTGTCACATGCGCCGAATACAACAGGTGTAGGCCTTACCGTGAAATGCTTACTTACAAGCCCTTAACCAACAATGCAGTTAAGAAAATTCCCCCAAAAAGTAACAAATAAAAGTAACAAATAATTAAAGAGGAGCAGTTTAATAACAATAGCGAGGCTATATACAGTGGGTTCAGGTACAGAGTCAATGTGCGGGGGAACCAGGTAGTCAAGATAATTGAGGTAATATGTACATGTAGGTAGAGTTATTAAAGTGACTATGCATAGATAATAACAGAGAGTAGCAACAGCGTGGAAGAGAGGGAGGGCCGCTGGCAAATGTGTAGTGAGCTGGCATTTGCCCCAAAATTTGGGATAAAAATTTAACAAAAAAGTGTTGAAAATAGGGACAAAGTACTATTGTTTAGACTGATTTGCCTCATGATTTGTCAACTCGTGCACAATAAATCTGTGCTTCTGTCTGATCAACTGTAGCCTACTGATAACAACCACAGCTGCATGTAGCCTAGAGAAGCCTATGAGCTCTGATCCCCTCTGGCCAGGGGAAAGGAAGCGGTAACTTCATGTATTTATAGCCTAAAATAGGCCTATTTATTTGTGTTAAGAGAAAAAAGTTTATATTCAAACTTTGGGTGGTCCCTTATCAATTAATCAATCAACACAGTGATGACATACAATGTGAGTAACTTTTTAATTACAGATGCAAAGACCTACATGATGCAACCCTGCATAAAGCCCTGTTAGTTCTATTGTCCAATCGCAGTTGTTCTCTAGTTTTCTTTTAACCATGATGCGAACAACTCTGGTCCTATCATAGCCCATATAAAACTATTTTACACCTGATTTATTACTATGTCATACCCTACAACTAGGGTCCCAAGTTTTACCTGGTTAGGTTAGTCTACCAGAACTGGAAAAACTCTGGACCCCAGGAAACCAACCCCCCCAGCTTTTTCTCGGTACTCCCTGTTTCAATGCGTTTTCTTTTGTGTGGTGTGTAATGAACCCGACCCAGGGCTGAGCCCATTGCTGATCGAACACCTTCAAGGCTGGAGGCAGACAGGTGTGAATCTAGGGGACCTGTCCTCAAGTAAAGGGAACCCCAGTTTGTGTAACAACATGGACTGAGTGTTAAGTTAATTAATTAAAACATTTAGCAGCTCAGCTATGTTTACAAGACAAAGTTTGAGTAACTTTTAATCAAATGGCTACAGACTATTTGCATTGCCCCCCTGCGCTGATCTTTGCAATGTGGGTAGATGGAAACCAAAACATAATGCTACAAATTAAGAAACATATCCTATATGCATGTTCTACTTTCTCTAAATGTCGAGTTAGTATCTTGAAATTTTGAGTTAGCATCTTGAAATGTTGACTTACGTATTTCAACATTTTTAGTTAGCATCTCCAAATGTTGACTTACTATTTCGAAATGTTGACTTAGTGTCTTTACATTTTGAGATAGCATAAAAAAAATGTAGATAGTACCTAAAAAAATTTAGCTAGTAGCTCTAAATGTTTCGATAGTATTAACATTTCAAAATGTTTTTGGTGGCGGGAATGGGCTTCCATAAATTTTGAATGCTATAAATTTGAGTGGAAACCTAAAAGCACAGCTTTTTACTTCTCACACAAGCTTAAGTAGCTAAGAATTTTCGTGGCGTTCCTTTATGTCATTTCTATGACAGATGTTTCTGTGGTCCACTGAAATCTTCAGCAAAAATCTGAAGCCACGACCTAGAGCCATACTAGCCAATCACTGCTTGAAATAGAGGCGGAGTAGAAACGACAACACGGTAGTATGACTTTTATATAGGCGGACGTCGGCAACGTCCAAACTAGTTGAAGAGTCTTTTCAGACCGAGTAGTCGGTTTGAGAAACAGCTATTAAGTAATAACAAAATTAATGAATTCACTAACGGACATTTATTCGCATCGCCAAGTAATTTATTAATCGACATACTAAGTTGTAATCTACCTGAGGTTTTAGCGTGGTAAATGGAGGAGAAGAAGAAAGACGGAGACCCGGAGATTCAGGAACACGGACCCGAACATTGGTTCTCAAAATGGGAGCGGCAGTGTTTGGCCGAAGCGGAGCAAAGGGAGTCAAACGAGGAGGAGGCCGATAACGACCAGGATAAATTATGGCATCTCTTCCAGAATTCCGCCACTGCTGTGGCTCAGCTCTACAAAGGTCCGAGACAAGACCAGAACTAGCTAACTAACGTTAGTCGGCTGCCACCCCTGTGCCTTGTTACTGAGCTTGCTATGCTACTCAGTCACTGTTAGTGGCGGTGGGAACTAGCTAATGTTAGCTACCTAGCTAGTAGCCAACTAGCTAGTTTACCAGCTCAGCTGATCAGCTGGTTAGCTAGCTACTGTACTGTAGCAACTGTTTGCCGTCTTAAGTCAAGACATCCCGTAATTATAGTTTGCTCGTTTTTTTGTGTTAGTAAAACAGAACACATAAAATGTATCTTTATGAAACTAAACTATTTCTTAAACGTTACAGTAGTTTGAGCTGGCTGTTGTTCGCCAACGTCTATCTAACTAACGTTATCGTCTAGCTAGTTAACGATAACTGCCAAACAACATAACCAGCCAACACACTTTCGGTAGAACTAATATAGTTTGTACTGTTACTGAGTTAACCATCTGGTTAGAGAAACTGCGAGTCCGACAATGTCAGTGAACAAGTAACTAACGTTAAACGCTGTTGAGTGCATGTATTAGAGAAACAAAATGGCGATGGAAACAACAATCATCGCTACGCGACATTCCCTTGTGACAGATTGCGTCTTTCAGTGTTGCCTTTTTGTTAGGTGTGTGGGGCTAATATTACTTACCATAGATATACATGAAAGTTATATTATCCGTTTTGGTTTGTCTACAATCAACGAATAACCCGAGTTGTTTTATCAATGCATACTGAAAATTAAACAAAATGGCGAAGATTTACTATTGGCTTTGGGGTTATTGAGAATTCTTACCTGCTACTGTAATACTTCTCATAGATATACTGAAGTATCGTAACCATAAATTCTTTAGTTACTAAGGTATTTATAATTTACGACTGCAACTTTCCTGCTGAAAGGGCAACTTTAGTTGGTGCGTTATGCACTCGTGCTCATAACCTGTCGAGTTGGCCATCTAGTGCTGGCTGACAGTTATTTTTATTCCAAAGCCCGCCTGCAACTCTACATGCAAGACAAAATGGCGAATAAAAACAGTCCTGTAATCAAGACGCTTTCAGTCTCATGTGTTGCCTTGTATCATGTACTACTAAAGTGGGAATACTGTACAATAATTGGGGCCTAACTTGCTATTTATGTCAATTGTTGTCAACCAGGCTATTTATGTAAATTGTTGTCAACCAGGCTATTTATGTAAACTGTTGTCAACCAGGCTATCTATGTTAGTAGGAAATTCCAACAAACCTGTAATGTATTTGGTGGTGTGTTGTCTCGACAGACCGAGTATGTCACCAACAGGGGGGGCTTTCTTTGTGGGTGCCGTTTCAGAACGCTGCCACCGCCGTGACCAACCTGTACAAAGGTAGGTGTCAGGGACACTTTCTTGTCTTCTAATTTGCTTTCACGACAGTATAGGATCATCATAAGTCTATAGGCTTTTCATTATCTTTCTGCTGTATTCTAAGCATGTATTGATTTGTACAGTAGTTGTCAAGGTACTTGGCCTACCACAGGGGGTAGGGTACTTCAGAAGACTCAAAAAAGGGTAATCGGGACAGAGCAGAATGTACAGTAGCCAAAAAAAGGTTGAGGGCCAAGGGCTCATAATAAAAGTCCATAGGCTTTCCTTTGTCATTCTGCTGTAAACAGCACATGTATTGATTAGTAGATTGATAGAAACTTGTAAGCAATCAAGGGCCTGTTCTAGTCACCTGAATATTGACCATCTCACAGTTTACAGCCGTCCTCTCAAGTTCTGGTCCTGGAGAGCACCGCAGGGTGTTCAGCCTAACTCTCAGACTCTAGTCGGCATTCTGCCTTCTCCCTACAGTTTTTAGCCACCACCTTCGCCAACGACTGGCTCATGTGAACTACAATCCCGACGCTGTATTTTTAAGGTTTAGAAAAGTCAATAATCATCGCTTGGATACAGCTGTCGAAACGCCCTTATCTTTCATCAGTGAGAGAGAAAAATTATACACTTACTGTAGCGGTTACAGATCCACACAGCTATGGGTGCCTCATCAAATGAAACTACACTTGTGCTGCACTTCCCGAGTTGTGTACACAGGTGTTCGGAGCACATAGCTAATTAGCACAGGTGATGGCCTCTGTAACATGGAGATATGGCCGTGTGGGAACCCTAAAAAGGTGTGTATCAATTATACCTTTTTGTTTATTGGAAATGATTTCTTGCTGATATGAAAGATATATAGTTTTGGAAGCATACAGACCTTACCTCAAGTGATGCATGTTAATGTTCAGACTGAGTGCCGAGGCTCTTATCAACCCTCCCCCTACAGAAGACCCCTTAGTCCAATAACTAATGTGTATTGGAACAGAGTCATGTTTAACGGCTAGTTCCAGTCCAGCACTAACACATCTGATTCAGCTGATCATCAAGAGTCCCTGTAGATAGTTGAATCAGGTGTGTTAGTGCTGGACTAGGACAAAAGCCTCCATACCCTGTGGCTCTCCAGGATCATGATTCCAGCATCTGCTGTCTGACTGGCAACCTCTGGAAGGGGGGGCTGCCTGCGGGGGACCAGTACGGGAAAAAAAATTATGAAATGTATGCATTCACTACTGTAAGTCGCTCTGGATAAGAGCGTTTGCTAAATGACAAAAAAAAAAAAAATGTAAATGTTGCTCTATAGTGAACTGTCAACTGTTAGTCACACGTTTCACTCAGGCTACATAAAGGAACCTTCAGCCAAGTCTCATCACATGTTCTCTCTTTCTCACACACACACTTTCTCTCACACACTCTCCTTTCTCTCTTTCTGCCCCCCCCCCCCCCCCACAGAGTCCGTGGAGGCCCACCAGCGTAGCTATGACCTAGGTATACAGATCGGCCACCAGCGTCGCAACAAGGATGTGCTGGCCTGGGTGAAGAAAAGGAGGAGAACCATTCGGCGAGAGGACCTCATCAGCTTCCTGTGTGGCCGGGCCCCACCCCCCCGGAGTTCCAGAGCCACCCTCACCCCAGGACACAGACTGACCATGGTCTCCCCTAACCGGCCTCCCCCGGCCCCTGAGACTGACTCCTCTGTGGAGGCTGACCTTCAGCCCTTCAGAGAGGCCATCGCACTGCATGGTAAATACACAGATATACAGTGGGGTCTAAAATTGACAGCCTTGATAAAGGTGAGCAAAAATGACTGTATAAAATCAACAATTTGAGTACTGAGCTATATTTTATGGTTAATAAAATGGGGAAGTTACACTACCGGTCAAAAGTTTTAGAATACCTGCTCTTTCAAGGTTTTTTTTCTTTTATTTTTACTATTCTCTACATTGTAGAATAATAGTGAAGACATCAAAACTATGAAATAACACATTAAGTAATTAAGTGTTAAACAAATCAAAATATATTTTATATTTGAGGTTCTTGAAATAGCCACCCTTTGCCTTGATGACAGCTTTACACACACTTGGCATTCTCTCATCCAGCTTCATGAGGTAGTCACCTGGAATGCATTTCAATTAACTTTGTGGAATTCTTCCCGTAATGCATTTGAGCCAATCATTTGTGTTGTGACAAGGTAGGGTTATACAGAAGATAGCAGCCCTATTTGGTAAAAGACCAAGTCCATATTATGTCAAGAACAGCTCAAATAAGCAAAGAGAAACGACAGTCCATCATTACTTTAAGACAAGAAGGTCAGTCAATATGGAAAATGTCAAGAACTTTGAAAGTTTCCACAAGTGCAGTTGCAAAAACCATCAAGCTCTATGATGGAACTGGCTCTCATGAGGACCGCCACAGGAATGGAAGACCCAGTTACCTCTGCTGCAGAGGGTAAGTTCATTAGTTACCAGCCTTTGACATTGCAGCCCAAATAAATGCTTCAGAGTTCAAGTAACAGACGCATCTCAACATCAACTGTTCTGAGGAGACTGTAAATCAGCCTTCATGGTCGAATTGCTGCAAAGAAACCACTACTAAAGGACACCAATAAGAAGAGACTTGCTTGGGCGAAGAAACATGAGCAATGGACATCAAACTAGTGGAAATGTGTCCTTTGGCCTGGAGTCCAAATTGGAGATTCTTGGTTCTAACTGCCGTGTCTTTGTTTGCTGTGTGGGTGAACGAATGATCTCCGTATGTGTATTTCCCACTGTAAAGCATGGAGGAGGAGGTGTTATGGTGTGGGGGTGCTTTGCTGGTGACATTGTCTGTGATTTATTTAGATTTCAAGGCACACTTAACCAGCATGGTTCCACAGCATTCTGCAGTGATACGCCATCTCATCTGGTTTGCGGTTAGTGGGACTATCATTTGTTTTTCAACAGGACAATCACCCAACACACCTCCAGGCTGTGTAAGGGCTATTTGACCAATAAGGAGAGGGACGGAGTGCTGCGTCAGATGACCTGCCCTCCATAATCCCCCGACCTCAACCAAATTGAGATGGTTTGGGAGGAGTCGGAGCGCAGAGTGAAGGAAAAGCAGCCAACAAATGGTCAGCATATGTGGGAACTCCTTCAAGACTGTTGGAAAAGCATTCCAGGTTGAGATATTGTCAAGCGCGTGCAAAAGCTGTCATCAAGGCAAAGGGTGGCTATTTGAAGAATCTCAAATATAAAATATATTTTGATTTGTATAAAACTTTTGGTTACTACATGATTCCATGTGTAATTTCATAGTTTTGATGTCTTCACTATTCTACAATGTAGAAAATAGTAAAAAATAGTAACTTTTGACCGGTAGTGTATCATTTTATTCTAATACAATTGAGCAGAGAGATTTGGTTCAACTGTTTTCTCTCAGGGATCAAAATTGTTGACGCCCCTGTTTTCAGAACCTTTCAATGCCTTGCAAGGGTAACGACACTAAGCCTTTTTCTGATATGTTTTGAGTTGGAGAAACCGTTGGGAGGGATCTTAGACCATTCTGCCATACAGAATCTTTCCAGATCCTTCGTCTGCGATTATGGACTGCCCTCTTCAATTTAAACCACAGGTTTAAATGGGTTTCATGTCTGGTGACTGAGATGGCCATTACTAAATGTTGATGCTGTGGCCAATCAACGATTTCTTTGTGGGTTTTGACGTGTGCTTATTCTGGAACTTGGCTCCAAGTCAAATACAATTTTATTCGTCAACAACCGGTGTAGACTAACAGTGAGATGTTGACTTACGAGCCCTTCCCAACAATGCAGAGAAAGAAAATAGAGAAATAATAGAAAAATAAAATGCGTAATAATAAATACACATTTCACGTTTTAGTCATTTAGTAGATGTTCTTATCCACAGCTACTTACAGTAGTGAGTGCATACATTTGAAACTATTTGTTACTGGTCCCTGTGGGAATCTAACCCACATCCCTGTCAATGAGTAACGATAAATTGGCTATGTATACTGGGCACCAGTACAGAGTGGATATGCAGGGGTACGAGGTAATTGAGGTAGAGATGTACATATAATTAGGAATAAAGTGACCGATTATAAAGAGTATTGGCAACGTATGTGATGGGTCAATGCAGATAACCAATAGCTACCTGGACTAACTATTTAGCAGCCTTATGGCCTGGGGATAGAACTTGTTCAGGGTCCTGTTCGTTCTAGACTTGGTGCATCGGTACCGTTTGCCGTGCAGTAGCAGAGAGAACAGTGACTTGGGTGGCTGGAGCCTTTAACAATTTTTAGGGCCTTCTTCTGACACCGCCTGGTGTAGAGGTCCTGGATGGCAGGGAGCTCGGGTCCAGTGACGTACTGGGCTCTACGCGCTACCCTCTGTAGCGCCTTGCAGTCGGACGCCAAGCAGTTGCCATACCAAGTGTTGACGCAGCCAGTCAAGATGCTCTCAACGGTGCAGCTGTAGAAGCGTTTGAGAATCTGAGGGCTCATGCCAAATCTTTTCAGCCTCCTGAGGGACCACTGTCCTGTTGTCGGCAAACTTAATGATGGCTTTGGAGTTGTGCCAGGCCACGCAGTTGTGGGTTAACAGGGAGTACAGGAGAGGACAAAGCACACACCCCTGAGGGGCCCCATGTTGAGGGTCAGTGTGGCAGATGGTGTTGGCTACACTCACCACCTGGGGATGACCCATCAGGAAGTGCAGGATCCAGTTGCAGAGGGAGGTATTTAGTCCCAGGGTCCATAGCGTAGTGATGAGGCAGCGCAATAGTCATTTAGACAGGTTACCTTGGCATTCTTGGGCAAAAGGACTATGGTGGTCTGCTTGAAACATAGCAGAGCAAAAACCAAGCCATGAGGTCGAAGGAATTGTCCTTAGAGCTACAAGACAGGATTGTGTCAAGGCACAGATCTGGTTAAGGGTACCAAAAAAAATGTCTGCAGCATTGAAGGTCCCCAAGAACAGTGGCCTCTTAAATGGATTAAGTTTGGAACCACCAAGACTCTCTTCCTAGAGCTGGCCACCCGGCCAAACTGAGCATTCGGGGGAGAAGGGCTTTGGTCAGGGAGGTAACCAAGAACCTGATGGTCACTCTGACAGAGTTCCTCTGTGGAGATGGGAGAACCTTCGAGAAGGACAACCATCTCTGCAGCACTCCACCAATTAGGCCTTTATGACCAGACAGAAGTCACTCCTCAGTAAAACTGCTTGGAGTTTGCCAAAATGTACCTAAAGACTCTGACCATGAGAAACAAGATTCTCTGGTCTGCTAAAACCCAGATTGAAATCTTTGGCCTGAATGACAAGTGTCCCGTCTGGGGAAAACCTGGCACCATCCCCACGGTGAAGCGTGGTGGCAGCATCATGCTGTGGAGATGTCTTTCAGCAGCAGGGACTGGGAGACTAGTCGGGATCGAGGGGAAAGCTGAACGAAGCAAAGTTCAGAGATCTTTAATGAAAACCTGCTCCAGAGCGCTCAGGACCTCAGACTGGGGCGACGGTTCACCTTCCAGCAGGAAAACAACTGTAAGCACACAGCCAATGTAGGAGTGGCTTTGGGAAAAATGTCACTGTCCTTGAGTGGCCCAGCCAGAGCCCGGACTTGAACCCGATCGAACATCTCTGGAGGATTAGTGTTGGTCATTCAGAGGCAGAGTCCTAAACTGCACCCTATTCCCTACATCAGGGAGGGGCAACTTCGATTGGGGTGGGGGCCAAAACGAATCTGAACTAGTCACGAGGGGCTGCAGTTTCTTGCGAGTCTGCGTACCCACATCAATACCCCTTAACACACATTGCGAGCAAAACACTTGTGGCCCCGCTCTTGACAGCAGACAATGTTTACATTTTAGAGTTAATTTTGTGCAATTCTAGACTTTGCCATGGGGTGTAGAGAAAATGTTGCTGTTTTTAGATCAAGTTTACTGTAATTCTACACATTTTGCCATGTGGCTTTCATAATATGAGTAATTTGACCATGATAACTTTAGGTAGCTGGCTGCATTACTAGCTTTGCAATCACAAAAAATGTGTTGCTGACATGGGCCATTACTATCAGTGACTTACATAATGAGAGAAACAGCTGAGGCGCAATCACATTTTGAAATTGCACGTTGTGTATTCTACTATTATAAGTTGTGACCACGACTGAGTTCCAAAAGTATTTTTTTAAATAATTAACACTTTTGATCCGAGGACCTCATGTGGCCCGCGGGCCGCCAGTTCCCCATCCCAGCCCTTCATAGTTCACTACCTTGTTGACCAGAGCCCTATGGACCCTGCTCCAAAGTAGTGCTTATATAGGGACTATGATGCCATTTGGGGATGTACCTTTGTGCCCCATGGCCTGAATGCATCCTAGACAGACTTCCTTGTTATTTCATGTCATCTCTGAGTCAGGCTTCGATGACTGAGTTTGACCTTGTGGTGGTGTTTTTCTTTCCTTCTCCCCTCCCTACCTTATCCTTCCCCTCCTCCCCCTCTCCAATCTGTCCTCTCCTCTTCTCTCCAGGTCTAAGTGGGGCTATGGCCAGCATCAGTGTTCGTTCCGGTACCCCAGGCTCTCCCACCCACGTGGGGGGTGCTGCTGGTGGTGGGGGTGGGTCGACTCCGGTGGGGCGTCGGCGTAACGGTCTCCATGATGTGGACCTGAACACTTTCATCTCCGAGGAGATGGCCCTGCACCTGGACGCTAACCCCAGGAAACGCAGCTCCGCCCAGTGCAATGATGTCATAACAGACTCCCCCACCCATAAACGCAACCGGATGATCTGATTGGGCTGGCAGCCCAGCCCCAGGGAGGGTTAAGTGACCTTTGTGGGAGGGGGGGGGGGGGGGTGAGTTCTTGAAACAGACTGAAGGATGTATGGCTGTGGAGTGAACTGGGGTTGAGGACTAAGGAGGCCTTCCATTTAGTTGAGTGGGTGGTGTCCTCCTGTCCTTGTCTCCTTTCCTAGTTGAGAGCACTGGTCTAAACTGAAAGCATGCTTGTTGGAAACCTGTCATCAAGCCTTCCTAACCCCGTTAGGCTGCGTCTACACAGGTAACCTAATTCAGATCTTTTCCCACTAATTGGGCCTTTTGACCAATCAGATCAGTTCTTTTCCCAATAATCGGGAAACAGACCAGAATTGGGCTGTCTTTGTAAATGCAGCCTTAGTGATCAGTGCTTGTGACTGTGAGGAACGGAAGCGAGGACAGAAAGGCATCAAGGAGGTTGGGATGCAGCCCCCTTTCAGAGGAGAAATGCACTGTGCTGATTTGAAATAAAAAGAAGCCACTTGATCCTCTACACTTGTTGCCCCCTCTCCCACCCCATCCTCACCCCTCCTCCCTTCCTAAGGAAACGAGGGCCGTGGAGAACATGTTACTCAGTGAACTAGATAATGATTGATGCCAGAAGTGGTTCTGTTGGAGAGATGCCTTCTTTGCTAGGACTTATTGCTTTGTGTTAGTCATCCTGCTCAGTGGACATTGATGCTCTCTGTGATGATGAAGAGGAGGACATCCCTCACTTGAGATTTCCTGGCTGTGTCCCAAATGGCACCCTTGTCCCTACACAGCACCCTAGTCCCTACACCATAGCCCCTACACCCTAGTCTCTACACACCACCCTAGTCCCTACATGGTACCCTACTATATTACAGCATAGGGCCCTTTTGAAATGTGTTGCACTATACAGGGTGTTGTTTGGGAGCAGCCCTGCTCTCTCCTGTGTCTAGTTTCATGGCTGTGGGGTCTTGGGGATGATTCTCCCAATAGCAGGCTGTTGATATTTGATTGTATAGGCTTCCTTTCTGTCTGACAACTGTGCTTCAGCAGTCATGTTAGTTTTGAGTTGCAAGTGCAACTGACCCACAGGGTCAGCGTCCCAAAATCGCACCCTATTCCCTATATAAAGTGAACTACTTTTGCCTATAGGTCACTCTGGTCAAAGTAGTACACTATGTAGGGAATAGGGATGCTATTTGCTACACTAACCCCAGAGTTCATGTTCAGGTTTGTATCCCTCTGCTGCAGTTGGTTCATTTATACACCGCCTTGCTTTTTCTGTTGAGGGGTATTTCAAAGTTCAGGAATTATCTGTGTTACTTAATGCTTGGATAATATCTGACTGTTGCCAGACTAACCCTCCAGTCAGTGATGTAGTGTGGAAACAGATAGGAAGGTAAACTATGATCACCGTTCACAGTGAGTAAATGTAATGCTCCCTAAACTTTCAATGCATTTTTTTAATGTAAAAGATGGGACAGGTAAACGCTCCCGCAAAATAACCTGTGTTTCTACTCCACTACACCTCTGCCCCCTTCTGAGTGTGTTGAAGATGTTTTCTGAGTATTCTGTTCAGTGTGGTTGTGTTCACCATATTACCAGAGTTGGAATAATGATTTTGCACTTAAGCTTCTTTCACATCTAAACTCATGCAAGTTGATCTTCCATCAGAACCAACCAGGCAGTCCATCCTCCACCTAAGGTATTCAATCAGAGACCACCACCTTCACCTCCCCACCCTCTGGAACTGGTGGGGGTTCACCTGCCACCAAACGGAAGAGAAACAAACTGAAATGTTTTTCTACTCTGTGCCGTAATGAACATGCCCCAAACCAGAAGAGAAACTCCTGTTTGTTTTTTCTGTTGCAAAACGTTTTGCTATGCTGTGCCATACTGAACACCACCCAGATTAAGAGATGTGGTTGGAGCTAAAGTGGAGGCCCCAGAAACAAACTGACAGAATTGTTCTTTTAGTGAGGGGTCTACATCCCAATGTCCACACTACTGTTTAGTATGCCGTATGAATGGCCAATCCAGTGCATCGCTCCATACTAAGTGATATTGTGACGTAGTCTGTCTTCTAATGGGTGTTCATTATTGACTTGTGTTGATGTGAAAAGATGCAGTTGCCTGACTATTAAAGCTGAAAGGGATAGTTTACCTGAATTATTAGAAAATGCCGTTGGTTTCCTTGCCCTGTATAGATGAGGAATACAGCAATCCATGCTTTGATTTTTGTTTACATGTGCTGCGTTTAGTACCAAAAAAAACATAATTGAAAGGAACCGGTGCTGTACCCGTTTCCAGTTGATAAACAGGGAGGGTTTGGGTTGTGGGGGTAAGTAAACAGGGAGGATTTGGGTTGTGGGGGTAAAAAAAAATCTGCTTCCCTTTAAATAGGTCTCTCGCTGCCTTAAGCCACACCCCGGCACACTCGCCGAACGCAGTAAACACATCTCAGCCTGTTAAAGAACGTTTTGGAAAAACGCGTCGTACAGTACAAACCGTTCCACATTCTCAGAAAACGTTGAAGCGAACTGAACGCACCCCTGGCCGTGGTCTCCAAATGCCAACTTTGTAGCATTATTGTCCAACCCCAATGCAACCAAGTCATTATCCCTGATATTAGCATTTTTTGTCACATTTCATGTCAGACAAATTTTGTTATTTGTGTGAACTATCCCTTATGTGACAGATTGAGGTTGTTCCTAAACTCTGATCTAGGATCAGCTAACATGAACCCGTTTTAACCCTGATACAGAGCTCTACAGTGTCACCAATTTACTTTCATACACTGAAATATTTTGCTGTGCCACCTGGAATTGTTTATTTAGGAGCACCAGTGAGCCTAGAAAAATTAAGTATTCTAGCTTCATTACCTACAATAATGTAGATTGTGCTCCTACATTTCTTTGTGTTGGCCTATATTTTTCAACTTGTAAATTAAAAATAAGTACATTTAAAATCAGCATAGAGCCCTGGCTTAACCAATAGGTCAGAAAGCAGGACCCATATTCACAAAGCTGATCCCAGTAGGAGTGCTGATCTAGGATCAGTTTGACCTTTCAGATCATAATGAGTACCGTCATATAGACAGGGGGGAGGGGTCATACTCTGAGACACGTTATGAATATGGGACCTGATCAGAGATCAGTTCTTAGGGCCACTTCATCCTATTCTGGTTGCTTATTCAAACCAAGAGGGAGCACAGTTACCTGATCAGAGATCAGTTCTTAGGGCCACTTCGTCCTATTCTGGTTGCTTATTCAAACCAAGAGGGAGCACAGTTACCTGATCAGAGATCAGTTCTTAGGGCCAAACGGGTACCCTATTCTCTACATGGTGCAGTATTTCTGACCAGGGCACATGGGGATGAAGATATGTTTGTAGAACATTTAGGATGTAGGTACGGGGTGGCCGCGCCCCAATAATAGCTCCTTTCTCTTGAAGTGTACACTCGTTCACTACTTCGTACAAATCTAAAAGCATAGGCGGAGTTTCCCACCATGTTTCTGTTTCCAGTCATTTCCTTTTAAATCAGTGACAGGAAGTGAACAAGTGCACACTGGGAGGAATGGGACATAGCCATTCTTCGTATTCTCTCTCCTTGTCGCCTTCTGAACCCCTATTGGATGAGAAATCAAGGAAATGCAATTGAGATTGTCCCCATGTTCTCCTGCCATGCAGAATAGGAGGTCCATGCCTTTCTGCCGTGTTCAGCCCACTGAGTAGACCTCTGACTTTCAGAATATAGACAGGTCAGAGTCCAGAACAGAT
Organism: Salmo salar; assembly: GCF_965601325.2. Lineage (NCBI taxonomy): Eukaryota > Metazoa > Chordata > Actinopteri > Salmoniformes > Salmonidae > Salmo > Salmo salar. Next base: position 9,113,944 of record NC_138296.1, on the reverse strand, counting down.
CTTATTCCCAGAGGCACTTCTTGTAGAGCTGAAAGAATGTGATAGGTAAACATTTTCAGCCTATTGCTTACAGCTTTCCAATCCCTTCAGCTCTACATGAGTGTTTGGTGACGGGAAATACTCTAAACCAGGGGTGGGTAACTCCGGGAAGAGGGTTGGACAGCCCTGCTCTAAACCAGGGGTGGGCAACTCCAGGAAGAGGGTTGGACAGCCCTGCTCTAAACCAGGGGTGGGTAACTCCAGGAAGAGGGTTGGACAGCCCTGCTCTAAACCAGGGGTGGGCAACTCCAGGAAGAGGGTTGGACAGCCCTGCTCTAAACCAGGGGTGGGCAACTCCAGGCCCTTGAGGACCTGATTGGTGTCACACTTTATCTCCATCCCTAGCAAACACAGCTGATTAATCACATTGAATTCTACAATGATGATTAGGTGATTATTGGAGTCAGGTGTGTTAGCTGGGGCAAAACTGTGACACCAATCAGGCCCTCGAGGACTGGAATTGCCCACCACCCTGGGTTAGAGCATCTGACTAGGGATTATTTGCCCGGGGTTTAATACCTGCTATAGTTATTATTGTACTTTTTTTGACGTATTCTAAAATGGTTTAGATAGAAATAGAATGAATAGAAATGACACGATTCCATCTGACATAATCATTTCCATCTGAACTGACACGATTCCCTATTCTATCTGACAGAATCATTTCTATCTGAACTGACACGATTCCCTACTCCATCTGACAGAATCATTTCTATCTGAACTGACATGATTCCCTACTCCATCTGACAGAATCATTTCTATCTGAACTGACACGATTCCCGACTCCATCTGACAGAATCATTTCTATCTGAACTGACACGATTCCCGACTCCATCTGACAGAATCATTTCTATCTGAACTGACATGATTCCCTACTCCATCTGACAGAATCATTTCTATCTGAACTGACACGATTCCCGACTCCATCTGACAGAATCATTTCTATCTGAACTGACACGATTCCCTATTTCTACCTGACAGAATCATTTCTATCTGAACTGACACAATTCCCTATTCTACTTGACAGAAGCATTTTTATCTGAAATGACACGATTCCCTATTCCCCTGACAGAATAATTTCTATTTGAACTGACACGATTCCCTATTCTATCTGACAGAATCATTTCTATCTGAACTGACACGATTCCCTATTCTATCTGACAGAATCATCATCCTCCTGAACTGGTGTCTGGGCGGGGCTGAGGTTCTGTCTGTCTGTCAATCAACCAGTGAACGGCCTCCATCCTTGCACCCATATCACATGACTAGATAACCCTATTTTTCCATCCCAAATGGAACCCTGTTCACTGTGTATTGCATTATGTAGGGGTTAGGGTGACATTATGTAGGGGTCAGGGTGACATTATGTATGGGTTAAAGTGACATGTAAGGAATAGGGTGACATGTAGGGGTTAGGGTGACATTATGTAGGGAATAGGGTGACATGTATGGGTTAGGGTGACATTATGTGGGGAAAAGGATGACATTATGTAGAGGAATAGGGTGACATTATGTAGGGGTTAGGGGGACATTATGTAGGGAATAGGGTGACATTATGTTGGGAATAGGGAGACATAATGTAGGGGTTAGGGGGACATTATGTAGGGAATAGGGTGACATTATGTAGGGAATAGGGTGACATGTAAGGGTTAGAGTGACATTATGTAGGGAAGAGGGTGACATTATGTAGGGGTTAGGCTGACATTATGTCGGGGTTAGGGTGACATTATGTAGGGAATAGGGTGACATTATGAAGAGAATAGGGTGACATCATGTAGGGAATAGGGTGACATTATGTACTGGTTAGGGTGACATTATGTAGGGGTTGGGCTGACATTCTGTAGGGAATAAGGTGACATTATGTTGGGGTTAGGGTGACATTATGTAGGGGTTAGGGTGACATTATGTAGGGGTTAGGGTGACATTATGTAGGGGTTAGGTTGACATTATGTAGGGAAGAGGGTGACATTATGTAGGGAATAGGGTGACATCATGTAGGAAATAGGGTGACATTATGTAGGGGTTAGGGTGACATTATGTAGGGAATAAGATGACATTATGTAGGGGTTAGGGTGACATGTAGGGGTTAGGTTGACATTATGTAAGGGTTAGAGTGACATTATGTAGGGAAGAGGGTGACATTATGTAGGGAATAGGGTGACATTATGTAGGGAATAGGGTGACATTATGTAGGAAATAGGGTGACATTATGTAGGGGTTAGGGTGACATTATGAAGGGGTTAGGGTGACATTATGTAGGGAATAGGGTGACATTAGGGGTTAGCGTGACATTATGTTGGGGTTAGGCTGACATTATGTAGGGGTTAGGGTGACATTACGTAGGGGTTGGGCTGACATTATGTAGGGGTTAGGGTGACATTACGTAGGGGATAGGGTGACATTATGTAGGGGTTAGGGTGACATTATGTAGGAAAAAGATGACATTATGTTGGGGTTAGAGTGACATTATGTAGGGAAGAGGGTGACATTATCTAGGGGATAGGCTGACATTATGTAGGGAATAGGGTGACATTATGTTGGGGTTAGGGTGACATTATGTTGGGGTTAGGGTGACATTATGTCGGGGTTAGGGTGACATGTCGGGGTTAGGGTGACATTATGTAGGGGTTAGGGTGACATTCTGAAGGGGTTAGGGTGACATTATGTAGGGAATAGGGTGACATTAGGGGTTAGCGTGACATTATGTAGGGAATAGGCTGACATTATGTAGGGGTTAGGGTGACATTATGTAGGGGTTAGGGTGACATTATGTAGGGGTTAGGGTGACATTATGTAGGGGTTAGGGTGACATTATGTAGGGGTTAGGGTGACATTACGTAGGGGTTAGGGTGACATTATGTCGGGGTTAGGGTGACATTATTTAGGGGTTAGGGTGACGTTATGTAGGGAAAAGGGTGACATTATGTAAGGGTTAGGGTGACATTATGTAGGGAAGAGAGTGACATTATGTAGTGGTTAGGGTAACATTATGTAGGGGTTGGGCTGACATTATGTAGGGGTTAGGGTGACATTATGTAGGGGTTAGGGTGACATTATGTAGGGGTTAGGGTGACATTATGTAGGGGTTTGGGTGACATTATGTAGAGGTTAGGGTGACATGTAGGGGTTTGGGTGACATTATGTAGAGGTTAGGGTGACATTATGTAGGGAATAAGATAACATTATGTTGGGGTTAGAGTGACATTATGTAGGGAAGAGGGTAACATTATGTCGGGGTTAGGGTGACATTATGTTGGGGTTAGGTTGAAATTATGTCGGGGTTAGGGTGACATTATGTCGGGGTTAGGGTGACATTATTTAGGGGTTAGGGTGACATTATGTAGGGGTTAGGGTGACATTATGTAGGGGTTAGGGTGACATTATGTAGGGGTTAGGGTGACATTATGTAGGGGTTAGGGTGACATTACGTAGGGGTTAGGGTGACATTATGTCGGGGTTAGGGTGACATTATTTAGGGGTTAGGGTGACGTTATGTAGGGAAAAGGGTGACATTATGTAAGGGTTAGGGTGACATTATGTAGGGAAGAGAGTGACATTATGTAGTGGTTAGGGTAACATTATGTAGGGGTTGGGCTGACATTATGTAGGGGTTAGGGTGACATTATTTAGGGGTTAGGGTGACATTATGTAGGGGTTAGGGTGACATTATGTAGGGGTTAGGGTGACATTATGTAGGTGTTTGGGTGACATTATGTAGAGGTTAGGGTGACATGTAGGGGTTTGGGTGACATTATGTAGAGGTTAGGGTGACATTATGTAGGGAATAAGATAACATTATGTTGGGGTTAGAGTGACATTATGTAGGGAAGAGGGTGACATTATGTCGGGGTTAGGGTGACATTATGTTGGGGTTAGGTTGAAATTATGTCGGGGTTAGGGTGACATTATGTCGGGGTTAGGGTGACATTATTTAGGGGTTAGGGTGACATTATGTAGGGGTTAGGGTGACATGTAGGGGTTAGGGTGACATTATGTAGGGAATAGGGTGACATTATCTAGGGGTTAGCGTGACATTATGTAGGGAATAGGGTGACATTATGTAGGGGTTAGGGTGACATTATGTAGGGGTTAGGGTGACATTATGTAGGGAATAGGGTGACATTATGTAGGGGTTAGGGTGACATTATGTACGGGTTAAGGTGACATTATGTCGGGGTTAGGCAAACATTATGTCGGGGTTAGGGTGACATTATGTTGGGTTTAGGTTGACATTATGTAGGGGTTAGGGTGACATGTAGGGGTTAGGGTGACATTATGTAGGGAATAGGGTGACATCATGTAGGGAATAGGGTGACATTATGTCGTGGTTAGGGTGACATTATGTAGGGGTTGGGCTGACATTATGTAGGGGTTAGGGTGACATGTAGGGAATAAGGTGACATTATGTTGGGGTTAGGGTGACATTATGTAGGGGTTAGGGTGACATTATTTAGGGAATAGGGTGACATTATGTTGGGGTTAGGGTGACATTATGTCGGGGTTAGGGTGACATTATGAAGGGGTTAGGGTGACATTATTTAGGGAATAGGGTGACATTAGGGGTTAGCGTGACATTATGTAGGGAATAGGCTGACATTATGTAGGGGTTAGGGTGACAGTATGTAGGGAATAGGGTGACATTATCTAGGGGTTAGCGTGACATTATGTAGGGAATAGGGTGACATTATGTAGGGGTTAGGGTGACATTATGTAGGGGTTAGGGTGACATTATGTAGGGAATAGGGTGACATTATGTAGGGGTTAGGGTGACATTATGTACGGGTTAAGGTGACATTATGTCGGGGTTAGGCTAACATTATGTTGGGGTTAGGGTGACATTATGTTGGGGTTAGGTTGACATTATGTTGTGGTTAGGGTGACATGTCGGGGTTACGGTGACATTATGTCGGGGTTAGGGTGACATTATGTCGGGGTTAGGGTGACATTATTTAGGGGTTAGGGTGACATTATGTAGGGAATAGGGTGACATTATGTAAGGGAATAGGGTGACATTATGTAGTGAATAGGGTTACATTATGTAGGGGTTAGGGTGACATTATGTTGGAAATAGAGTGACATTATGTAGGGGTTAGGGTGACATTATGAAGGGGTTAGGGTGACATTATGTAGGGAATAGGGTGACATTAGGGGTTAGCGTGACATTATGTTGGGGTTAGGCTGACATTATGTAGGGGTTAGGGTGACATTACGTAGGGGTTGGGCTGACATTATGTAGGGGTTAGGGTGACATTACGTAGGGGATAGGGTGACATTATGTAGGGGTTAGGGTGACATTATGTAGGAAAAAGATGACATTATGTTGGGGTTAGAGTGACATTATGTAGGGAAGAGGGTGACATTATCTAGGGGATAGGCTGACATTATGTAGGGAATAGGGTGACATTATCTCGGGGTTAGGGTGACATTATGTCGGGGTTAGGGTGACATTATGTAGGGGTTAGGGTGACATTCTGAAGGGGTTAGGGTGACATTATGTAGGGAATAGGGTGACATTAAGGGTTAGCGTGACATTATGTAGGGAATAGGCTGACATTATGTAGGGGTTAGGGTGACATTATGTAGGGGTTAGGGTGACATTATGTAGGGGTTAGGGTGACATTATGTAGGGGTTAGGGTGACATTACGTAGGGGTTAGGGTGACATTACGTAGGGGTTAGGGTGACATTATTTAGGGGTTAGGGTGACATTATGTAGGGAAAAGGGTGACATTATGTAAGGGTTAGGGTGACATTATGTAGGGAAGAGAGTGACATTATGTAGTGGTTAGGGTAACATTATGTAGGGGTTGGGCTGACATTATGTAGGGGTTAGGGTGACATTATTTAGGGGTTAGGGTGACATTATGTAGGGGTTAGGGTGACATTATGTAGGGTTTAGGGTGACATTATGTAGGGGTTTGGGTGACATTATGTAGAGGTTAGGGTGACATTATGTAGGGAATAAGATGACATTATGTTGGGGTTAGAGTGACATTATGTAGGGAAGAGGGTGACATTATGTCGGGGTTAGGGTGACATTATGTTGGGGTTAGGTTGAAATTATGTCGGGGTTAGGGTGACATTATGTCGGGGTTAGGGTGACATTATGTCGGGGTTAGGGTGACATTATTTAGGGGTTAGGGTGACATTATGTAGGGGTTAGGGTGACATGTAGGGGTTAGGGTGACATTATGTAGGGAATAGGGTGACATTATGTAGGGAATAGGGTGACATCATGTAGGGAATAGGGTGACATTATGTCGTGGTTAGGGTGACATTATGTAGGGGTTGGGCTGACATTATGTAGGGGTTAGGGTGACATGTAGGGAATAAGGTGACATTATGTTGGGGTTAGGGTGACATTATGTAGGGGTTAGGGTGACATTATTTAGGGAATAGGGTGACATTATGTTGGGGTTAGGGTGACATTATGTCGGGGTTAGGGTGACATTATGAAGGGGTTAGGGTGACATTATTTAGGAAATAGGGTGACATTAGGGGTTAGCGTGACATTATGTAGGGAATAGGCTGACATTATGTAGGGGTTAGGGTGACAGTATGTAGGGAATAGGGTGACATTATCTAGGGGTTAGCGTGACATTATGTAGGGAATAGGGTGACATTATGTAGGGGTTAGGGTGACATTATGTAGGGGTTAGGGTGACATTATGTAGGGAATAGGGTGACATTATGTAGGGGTTAGGGTGACATTATGTACGGGTTAAGGTGACATTATGTTGGGGTTAGGCTAACATTATGTCGGGGTTAGGGTGACATTATGTTGGGGTTAGGTTGACATTATGTTGTGGTTAGGGTGACATGTCAGGGTTACGGTGACATTATGTCGGGGTTAGGGTGACATTATGTCGGGGTTAGGGTAACATTATTTAGGGGTTAGGGTGACATTATGTAGTGAATAGGGTGACATTATGTAAGGGAATAGGGTGACATTATGTAGTGAATAGGGTTACATTATGTAGGGGTTAGGGTGACATTATGTTGGGGTTAGGGTGACATTATGTAGGGAATAGGGTGACATTATGTAAGGGAATAGGGTGACATTATGTAGTGAATAGGGTGACATTATGTAGGGGTTAGGGTGACATTATTTAGGGGTTAGGGTGACATTATGTAAGGGAATAGGGTGACATTATGTAGTGAATAGGGTGACATTATGTAGGGGTTAGGGTGACATTATGTAGGGGTTAAGGTGACATTATGTAGGTGTTAGGGTGACATTATGTCGGGGTTAGGCTAACATTATGTCGGGGTTAGGGTTACATTATGTCGGGGTTAGGTTGACATTATGTTGGGGTTAGGGTGACATTATGTCGGGGTTAGGGTGACATTATGTCGGGGTTAGGGTGACATTATGTAGGGGTTAGGGTGACATTATGTAGGGGTTAGGGGGACATTATGTAGGGGTTAGGGTGACATTATGTAGGGAAGAAGGTGACATTATGTAGGGGTTAGGGTGACATTATGTAGGGAATAGGGTGACATTATGTAGGGGTTAGGGTGACATTATGAACGGGTTAAGGTGACATTATGTAGGGGTTAGGGTGACATTATGTAGGGGTTAGGGTGACATTATGTAGGGAAGAAGGTGACATTATGTAGGGGTTTGGGTGACATTATGTCGGGGTTAGGCTAACATTATGTCGGGGTTAGGGTGACATTATGTCGGGGTTAGGTTGACATTATGTTGGGGTTAGGGTGACATTATGTCGGGGTTAGGGTGACATTATGTCGGGGTTAGGGTGACATTATGTCAGGGTTAGGGTGACATTATTTAGGGGTTAGGGTGACATTATGTAGGGAATAGGGTGACATGTAAGGGAATAGGGTGACATTATGTAGTGAATAGGGTGACATTATGTAGGGGTTAGGGTGACATTATGTTTGGGGTTAGGGTGACATTATTTAGGGGTTAGGGTGACATTATGTAGGGAATAGGGTGACATTATGTAGGGGTTAGGGTGACATTATGTAGGGGTTAAGGTGACATTATGTAGGTGTTAGGGTGACATTATGTAGGGGTTAGGGTGACATTATGTAGGGGTTAGGGGGACATTATGTAGGGAATAGGGTGACATTATGTAGGGAATAGGGAGACATTATTTAGGGGATAGGGGGACATTATGTAGGGAATAGGGTGACATTATGTAGGGAAGAGGGTGACATTTTGTAGGGGTTAGGGGGACATTATGTAGGGAATAGGGTGACATTATGTTGGGAATAGGGAGACATTATGTAGGGGTTAGGGGGACATTATGTAGGGAATAGGGTGACATTATGTTGGGAATAGGGAGACATTATGTACGGGTTAGGGGGACATTATGTAGGGGATAGGGTGACATTATTTAGGGAATAGGGTGACATTATGTAGGGAATAGGGGGACATTATGTAGGGAATAGGGTGACATTATGTAGGGAATAGGGTGACATTATGTTGGGAATAGGGAGACATTATGTACGGGTTAGGGGGACATTATGTAGGGAATAGGGTGACATTATGTAGGGAATAGGGTGACATTATTTAGGGAATAGGGTGACATTATGTAGTGGTTAGGGTGACATCATGTAGGGGTTGGGCTGACATCATGTAGGGGTTAGGATGACATTATGTAGGGAATAAGGTGACATTATGTTGGGGTTAGGTGACATTATGTTGATGTCCTATGTTTCATAAAAATAAATAAAAATCCATGCTTTTACATTTGGGGTATTCTCTCTTTTTTTTGTCCTTCTGGTTTTCAAGTTCAAGTTTAATGTATTTCCCATTTGTCTTTAGATTAGCTCAATTGTGAAAAGGTTACATATACAGTACCAGTCAAAAGTTTGGACACACCTACTCATTCAGGGGTTTTTCTTTATTTTTACTATTTTCTAAAACACCTACAAACTATGAAATAACACAAATGGAATCATGTAGTAACCAAAAAAGTGTTAAACAAATCAAAATATATTTTTGATTCTTCTTGATTCTTTTGCACACTCTTGGGTTTATCTCAAGCAGCTTCCCCTGGAATGCTTTTCCAACAGTTTTGAAGGAGTTCCCACATTTGCTGAGCACTTGTTGGCTACTTTTCCTTCACTCCGCGGTCCAAGTCACCCCAAACCATCTCAATTTGGTTGAGGTCGGGGGATTGTGGAAGGCAGGTCATCTGATGCAGCACTCTATCACTCTCCTTCTTGGTCAAATAGCCCTTACACAGCCTGGAGGTGTGTTGGGTCATTGTCCTGTTGAAAAACAAATGATCGTCCCACTAAGCGCAAACCAGATGTGATGGCGTATCGCTGCAGAATGCTGTGGTAAATCAAATCAAATTGTATTGGTCACATACATGTGATTAGCAGATGTTATTGCAGGTGTAGCGAAATGCTTGTGCTTCTCACTCCAACAGTGCAGTAATATCTAACAAGTAATATATAACAAATTACACAACATATACCCAATACACACACATCTAAGTAGGATTTAATTATGAATATATACATATGGATGAGCAATGTAAGAGCGGAACGGACTAAGATACAGTAGAATAGTATAGAATACAGTATATACATATGAGATGAGTAATGCAAGATATGTACATTTTATTAGCCATGCTGTTTAAGTGTGCCTTGAATTCTAAATAAATCACTGACAGTGTCACCAGCAAACCACCCCCACACCATCACACCTCCTCCTCCATGCTTCATGGTGGGAACCACACATACAGAGATCATCCGTTCACCTATTCTGCAACTCACAAAGACACAGCGGTTGGAACCAAAAATCTCAAACTTGAACTCATCAGACTTAAGGACAGATTTCCACCGATCTAATGTCCATTGGTCATGTTTCTTGGCCCAAGCAAGTCTCTTCTTCTTATTGGTGTCCTTTAGTAGTGGTTTCTTTGCAGCAATTCGACCATGAAGGCCTGATTCACACAGTCTCCTCTGAACAGTTGATGTTGAGATGTGTCTGTTACTTGAACTCTGTGAAGCATTTATTTGCACTGCAGTCTGAGGTGCAGTTAACTCTAATAAACGTATCCTGTGCAGCAGAGGTAACTCTGGCTCTTTTCCTGTGGTGGTCCTCATGAGAGCCAGTTTCATCATAGTGCTTGATGGTTTTCACGACTGCACTTGAGTGTGCAAAGCTGTCATCAAGGCAAATACCACCATAATGAATTCCCTACATAGTGCCCTAGTTCCAACCCAAATACCACCCTAATGAATTCCCTACATAGTGCCCTAGTTCCAACCCAAATTAATTCCCTACATAGTGCCCTAGTTCCAACCCAAATGAATTCCCTACATAGTGCACTAGTTCCAACCCTAGTGAATTCCCTAAATAGTGCCCTCGTTCCAACCCTAGTGAATTCCCTAAATAGTGCCCTCGTTCCAACCCAAATGAATTCCCTACATAGTACCCTAGTTCCAACCCTAATGAATTCCCTACATAGTGCACTAGTTCCAACCCTAATGAATTCCCTACATAGTGCCCTAGTTCCAACCCAAATACCACCCTAATAAATTCCCTACATAGTACCCTAGTTCCAACCCAAATTAATTCCCTACATAGTGCCCTAGTTCCAACCCTAATGAATTCCCTATATAGTGCCCTAGTTCCAACCCAAATTAATTCCCTACATAGTGCACTAGTTCCAACCCTAATGAATTCCCTACATAGTGCCCTAGTTCCAACCCTAATGAATTCTCTACATAGTGCCCTAGTTCCAACCCTAATGAATTCCCTACATAGTACCCTAGTTCCAACCCTAATGAATTCCCTACATAGTGCACTAGTTCCAACCCTAATGAATTCCCTATATAGTGCCCTAGTTCCAACCCAAATTAATTCCCTACATAGTGCACTAGTTCCAACCCAAATTAATTCCCTACCTAGTGCCCTAGTTCCAACCCAAATTAATTCCCTACATAGTGCCCTAGTTCCAACCCTAATGAATTCCCTACATAGTACCCTAGTTCCAACCCAAATTAATTCCCTACATAGTGCACTAGTTCCAACCCAAATGAATTCCCTACATAGTACCCTAGTTCCAACCCAAATTAATTCCCTACATAGTACCCTAGTTCCAACCCAAATGAATTCCCTACATAGTACCCTAGTTCCAACCCAAATGAATTCCCTACATAGTACCCTAGTTCCAACCCAAATTAATTCCTTACATAGTACCCTAGTTCCAACCCTAATGAATTCCCTACATAGTGCCCTAGTTCCAACCCTAATGAATTCCCTACATAGTACCCTAGTTCCAACCCAAATGAATTCCCTACATAGTACCCTAGTTCCAACCCTAATGAATTCCCTACATAGTACACTACTTTGACCAGGGCATGTAGTTCCACTATGTAAGGAATAGGGTGTCATTTGGGACCAATAGGTTCTGTCTGGTCTGCATTACTGTACTTATCTTGTTGCAACACCACTTCACGCCACCAGATGGCGGCAGAGCAGCAGCTCTGGACTGGGAGGACCTCTTTTACAGAGAAACGGAGATTGAGGCATCTGATCCATCGGTTGATTGATTGATCGATCAATAGACTGGGAGGACCTCTGCTGCAGAGGAACAGGGATAGAGTCATCTGATCGATTGATTAGGTTTATGGTCCGTTAAGAGGAAGATTCTCTCCACTGCTCACCATAACCAATAGCGTAAATACTGAACTTGGCGGAACAGTTAAGGTGTTGGCTTGATAGTTGCTAAACCCGGGTTCTAATCTTGGTTGGGGCTACCCACCGAATTCACTACAATATACTTCCATGGTTGGTTTCATTGTATCTCCCCTTTAAATCTGGAATCTTCCATGGTTGGTTTAATTGTATCTCCTCTTTAAATCTGGAATCTTCCATGGTTGGTTTCATTGTATCTCCTCTTTAAATCTGGAATCTTCCATGGTTGGTTTCAATGTATTTTCTCTTTAAAGCTGGAATCTTCCATGGTTGGTTTAATTGTATTTCCCCTTGAAAAGCTGGAATCCTTAATTGAAACAATAACTAAGCGGGCACCCCACCTGTGTTTTGGTAAAAAGCTGAGGGATGGGCCTGGAGAAATGTAACCACTCTTAATAAATTCAAAGCAAGAGATATGTATGCAAGGACTGACCATCCATGATATCAAAATTCTAGTTTTAACTATGATTTTAGGATATATACCGTGTTTGTTTACATTTACTCTGTTTACAAACATTTGAGTATAACAAGCTTATATTTGGGGTTCTGATGAGGTACGAGAGTTTAACCAATAGTAAAACATACATTAGTATCTAACTATGTACGACGACTGACCTTAAAACATACAACTTCAAGTCATCAGTCCTTGACCCTCGAAGTAACCTGTAACCAATCCCTGTCAAGCAACCCACACGTTGTCAGTGGGCGAGTTCGTTTTGCATGGCCCGATGCCCCGGTTTGGTGAAGATTTTTAAAGAACAATGCAATGGTTTAAAAAATGAAACTCTGCACCCTGGGCACCGGGCCTTGTTAAACGCGCTTTCCCAGTGTGGTTGATAGTCCGGCAGTCTGATAGGGTGAATCACGTCAACACCCACAATGCACCTACAGTCACGGCGTTCAGATCCAATCAGATGCCAGTAGTGATATGTTGGCGGCGCCGCTGTAGTTTCCTCCTCCAAGGCAGAGCAGCCCAGCCGCAGTGTGTGATCCCTGCTTGTGTCAACTTGACGAGTCGAGATGGCTAATGTGTTGAGAAATTCCGCTAAATTCGGGTTTTCAGGTATGTGAACTTACCTGACATTGAGTAAGAACAGCAGGAAGAGTTTAATAGCTATTTCTCATGAGTTTCGAGGGCCATTTCGAGAGCAAACAAGAATATCAGTGGTTAGATTGCATGGCTAAGTAGTTACCTAGCTAGCTAGCCTCCCCTTCGCTGGTCAATACTTTCAGAAACTAGAGCAAAGTTCACAGAACGCTTGTGTCCTTATGCCGCGTAATGTCACATTATGTCAGTTTGCGTGGGCTATCTAGGAACTATCAAGTAGTTAACTATATCAACTAGCTAATATATCGTAGCGAGTTGTTGTCATATAAGAACATATCTAACATGATTACAGAATCACACATATCATACCCCCCCCCATAAATGCTAACCTACCCTGTTTTGTAATGGTGAGAGGTTAGCATGTCTTGGGGTTATGATATAAAATGCTAACCTATCCTGTTATTGTAATGGTGAGAGCATGTCTTGGGGTTATGATGTAAAATGCTAACCTATCCTGTTATTGTAATGGTGAGAGCATGTCTTGGGGTTATGATATAAAATGCTAACCTATCCTGTTATTGTAGTGGTGAGAGCATTTCTTGGGGTTATGATATAAAATGCTAACCTATCCTGTTATTGTAAGTGGGCTGTCGGGAGAGCACCTCCGTGGGGTGGGCTTCGGGGTTATGATATAAAATGCTAACCTATCCTGTTATTGTAGTGGTGAGAGCATGTCTTGGGGTTATGATATAAAATGCTAACCTATCCTGTTATTGTAGTGGGCTGCGGGGAGAGCACCTCCGTGGGGTGGGCTTCGGGGTTATGCTATTTGTGTGTCTAACTTTACTAATCATTTATTCATGATTCATTCATCATTATCATGGTAGCATCCACATTAATGTTGAAGAGTTCAGAAACAATCTATTTTTATTTACAATAAAAGTGACTCCAAAATGGCTCAATACATTATTTACCATTTCATTTCTATTGGGCACCAAATAATCTGAAACACAACCTAAAAAAACAGCAAATGTATCCAACCAATTTGTAGTCGCAAGCTTGATGTAGTCATTGCATGCTATGACTATGGGACCAAATACTACACTTTTTACTTCTTTAATTGACATAAGTGAATTTGTCACAATACTTTTGGTCCCCTAAAATGGGAGGACTATGTACACGAAGTGCAGTAATTTCTTAACAGTTGACCCGATATGGATGACAATACCCTCAAAATTAAAGCCAACGGTCTGCACTTTAACCTCATAGTCATTATATCATTTCAAATCCAAAGTGCTGGAGTACAGAGCCAAAACATCATGTCACTGTCCCAATACCTTTGGAGCTCACTGTACATAGTGAATAGGGTTCCATTTCAGACACAGCCATGGTCTTATAATACAGGGTCACATCGTTTCAGTGACAATGTCAACTATCAGGGGGGGAATCGTTATTCTAAAACCTTTTCCAATGGAAACCCTTTACTGCAAATGGGAAGAGTTTTGCCCCCCAAGTTTATTGGACAAACATTGTTCACTAACTATGTTTAATTGTCCTTCGTGCTGTTGGCACAACTTTCCTTTTGTTCTAAAGAGAGAAGGTTCCTGACTCCTCTTCCCCCAGAATACACCTGCAGGTCATAAGATTTCTTTGTATTTTATTAGGATCTTCATTAGCTGTTGCAAAAGCAGCAGCTACTCTTCCTGGGGTCCACAAAATATGAAACATAATACAGAATGATAAAGAACATCAATAGACAAGAACAGCTCAAGGACAGAACTACATACATTTAAAAAAAAAAAAGCACATTGTTTAGGGGACAAGGTGTACATTTGACCTCCATCATCTAGGATGTGACAATGGTTAATAAAATCTCTCAATTTCTGCCCATTTTTTTTGTGTGGTCTTGCATGCCTTCTAGTGCAGCTGCAACTGTAAATGCATTTGTAAATCAAGACCTTTCTTGAGTTGGGATCTGGGATGGTGCAATTGTTGAGAATGTGAGCTTATGGTTGTGTGGGGGGAAAGGGTTGAGTGTGTGTGGGTGTATGTGTGTATCCCACAACTGTTGCGAAGGAGTAAAATATGTTAGGGACAATAGAGGATGATCCACAGCTTTATATAATACAAATCGAGGTGAGGGCGATGGAAATGCATTTGGCAATTGATTTACTTCAATTCGGTAAATGGCACTGTGTGCTCTTTTGGAAGGATGGATCCCAGTCTGTTCAGGGCTATGTGATACGGGGGATCGGGGGTGGTCTGCCGGGCATTGGGATGACAACCCAAGTAGGGATGAGGAGGGCTTTTAGCGGGTGGAATAGTAGGGACCAATTGGAGGTTTACTTAGTAGCAATGCAAATATCATGGTACAGCTATATAGACACTCAATCATCATGTTACTTTTTAATGGTACGTTTACAAACATATGTTTTCATAAATAGAATTTAAAGTTGTGTCTCATTATGGTAAGTGGTGAAATAAGTATAGCCAGTTACAATTGTAATGGCCTAGCAAATAATAAGAAAAGACGATCAGTATTTACCTGGCTAAAAGAGAAGGAATATAATATCTATTGTTTACAGGAAACACATTCAAACATTTTAGATTAAGTTTTGTGGAAAAAGAACTGGGGGGGCGAAATATATTTCTCCCATGGGCAAAGAAATTCAAAAGGGGTGATGGTTTTAATTAACAGTAATGTTGATTTCAAATGTGCAAATTGTCCAAACAGGTTATCAAGGTAGATGGATTATTTTAAATATGTTATTGGACAATAAACAGATATGACTTATTAACCTATACGGTCCGAATAATGATGATCCAAGCTTCTTTGAAAATATATATAAGAATTTATAAACTCTACAAGCAACACTAGACTATTATTATGGTGTGAGATTTTAATACGGTCTTAAATACCTCTATGGACCGGAAAGGAATCACACTACAAACTATCGCCCTCAGGCACTTAAGGAAATCATGAATGTCATGGATTTTTTAAAATGTATTTCACCTTTATTTAACCAGGTAGGCTAGTTGAGAACAAGTTCTCATTTACAACTGCGACCTGGTCAAGATAAAGCATAGCAGTTAGACACATACAACACAGAGTTACACGTGAAATGAACAAAAACATAGTCAATAATACAGTAGGGAAAAAAGAAGTCTATATACAGTGAGTGCAATTTAGGTCAAATAAGGGAATTAAGGCAATAAATAGGCCATGGTGGCAAAGTAATACAGTATGGCAATTAGACACTGGAATGGTAGATGTGCAGAAGATGAATGTGCAAGTAGAGATACTGGGGTGCAAAGGAGCAAGATAAATAAATAAATACAGTATGGGGATGAGGTAGATAGATGGGCTGTATACAGACGGGCTATGTACAGGTGCAGTGATCTGTGAGCTGCTCTGACAGCTGGTGCTTAAAGCTAGTGAGGGAGATATGAGTCTCCAGCTTCAGAGATTTTTGCAGTTCGTTCCAGTCATTGGCAGCAGAGAACTGGAAGGAAAGGCAACCAAAGGAAGAATTGGCTTTGGGGGTGACCAGTGAGAGATACCTGCTGGAGCGCGTGCTACGAGTGGGTGCTGCTATGGTGACCAGTGAGCTGAGATAAGGCGGGGCTTTACCTAGCAGAGACTTGTAGATAACCTGTAGCCAGTGGGTTTGGCGACAAGTATGAAGTGAGGGCCAGCCAACGAGAGCGTACAGGTCGCAGTGGTGGGTAATGTATGGGGCTTTGGTGACAAATCGGATGGCACTGTGATAGACTGCATCCAGTTTGTTCAGTAGAGTGTTGGAGGCTATTTTATAGATGACATCACCGAAGTCGAGGATCGGTAGGATGGTCAGTTTTACGAGGGTGTGTTTGGCGGCATGAGTGAAGGATGCTTTGTTGCGAAATAGGAAGCCGATTCTAGTTTTGATTTTGGATTGGAGATGCTTAATATGAGTCTGGAAGGAGAGTTTACAGTCTAGCCAGACACCCAGGTATTTGTAGTTGTCCACGTATTCTAAGTCGGGGGCGTCCAGAGTGGTGATGCTGGATGGGCGGGCAGGTGCGGGCAATGATCGGTTGAATATCATGCATTTTGTTTTATTTGCGTTTTAAGAGCAGTTGGAGGCCACGGAAGGAGAGTTGTATGGCATTGAAGCTCGTCTGGAGGTTTGTTAACCTGTTATGGCTAGGGGGCAGTATTTTCACAGCCGGATAAAAAACGTACCCGATTTCATCTCATTATTACTCCTGCCCAGTAACTAGAATATGCATATAATTATTGGCTTTGGATAGAAAACACCCTAAAGTTTCAAAAACTGTTTGAATGGTGTCTGTGAGTATAACAGAACTCATATGGCAGGCAAAAACCTGAGAAGATTCCAAACAGGAAGCGCCCTCTCTGACAAGTTGTTGTTCATCTTGGCTCTTTTTATTGAAGACTGAGGATCTTTGCCGTAACGTGACACTTCCTACGGCTCCCATAGGCTCTCAGAACCCAGGAAAAAGCTGAATGATATCGAGGCAAACACATTATCGCGTTTGGATAGTGGCTGGTCAGAGTACTCTGAGACTCACGCTCGTGCACGAGGGCACGAGATGTATTTATTTTCTCTCTCTTTGTACGTATACAGGCTTTCCCGGTCTGAATATTATCGCTTTTTTACGAGAAAAATTGCATAAAAATTGATTTTAAACAGCGGTTGACATGCTTCGAAGTACGGTAATGGAATATTTAGACATTTTTTGTCATGAAATGCGCCATGCTCGTCACCCTTATTTACCCTTTCGGATAGTGTCTTGAACGCACGAACAAAACGCCGCTATTTGGATATAACAATGGATTATTTGGGACCAAACCAACATTTGTTATTGAAGTAGAAGTCCTGGGAGTGCATTCTGACGAAGAACAGCAAAGGTAATAACATTTTTCTTATAGTAAATCTGACTTTGGTGAGTGCTAAACTTGCTGGGTGTCTAAATAGCTAGCCCTGTGATGCCGGGCTATCTACTGAGTATATAGCAAAATGAGCTTTCACCGAAAAGTTATTTTAAAATCGGACATATCGAGTGCATAGAGGAGTTCTGTATCTATAATTCTTAAAATAATTGTTATGTTTTTTGTGAACGTTTATCGTGAGTAATTTAGTAAATTCACCGGCAGTGTTCGGTGGGAATGCTAGTCACATGCTAATGTAAAAAGCTGGTTTTTGATATAAATATGAACTTGATTGAACAAAACATGCATGTATTGTATAACATAATGTCCTAGGGTTGTCATCTGATGAAGATCATCAAAGGTTAGTGCTGCATTTAGCTGTGGTTTGGGTTTATGTGACATTATATGCTAGCTTGAAAAATGGGTGTCTGATTATTTCTGGCTGGGTACTCTGCTGACATAATCTAATGTTTTGTTTTCGTTGTAAAGCCTTTTTGAAATCGGACAGTGTGGTTAGATTAACGAGAGTCTTGTCTTTAGTTTTTGCATTTTTGAGGTATTTGAATATCGCGCCACGGGATTACACTGGCTGTTGAGTAGGTGGGCGCAGCGCCACGTAGCCCATAGAAGTTAAGGGATTAGAAATCCGTGGCTTAAAAACGAAGGTGTCATTGTACGCCGATGATTCATGTTTTCTTTTAAAACCACAATTAGAGTCTCTCCACGGCCTCATAGAGGACCTAGATAATTTTGCTATCCTCTCTGGATTAAAACCAAATTATGATAAGTGTATTACGTATTGGATCACTTAAAAATGCAAATTTTACATTACCATGTAGTTTACCAATTAAATGGTCTGACGGAGATGTGGATATACTCGGTATACAAATCCCAAAAGAAAGAAATTATCTCACTCCAATACATTTTTATAGAAAGTTAGCAAAAATAGATTAGATCTTGCTACCATGGAAAGGAAAATACCTGTCTATTTGTGGGAAAATCATGCTGATTAACTCTTTAGTCATATCACAGTTTACCTATTTGCTTATGGTTTTGCCTACACCTAGTGACCTGCTTTTTAAATTATATGAACAAAAAATATTCAATTTTATTTGGAACGGCAAGGCAGATAAAATTAAAAGGGCCTATTTATATAACAAATATGAATTCGGAGGGCAGAAATTATTAAAGCATTAGACCTTTCACTAAAGGCATCAGTCATACTAAAGTTATACTTAAATCCAAACTGGTTTTCTAGTAAATTGGTACGAATGTCTCATCCTATGTTCAAGAAGGGCCTTTTTCCCTTTATTCAGATTACACCTGCCCACTTTCGGTTGTTTGAAAAGGAAATAATCTCCAAAATATATTTTTTAAACAAGCCCTAGAAAGTTGGTTGCAATTTCAGTTTAATTCACCTGAAAAGACAGAACAAATAATACAACAAATATTGTGGTTAAATTCAAATATAGTTATTGATAAAAAAACTGTATTTTTCTAAGAAATTAAAAAAAAAAAAAAAAAAAGGTATAATTTTAGTGAATGATATTATAAATAGGACTGGTGGAGTGATGTCACACATGCAGCTAACACTGACATATGGAAATGTCTGCTCTACGCAAAATTACAACCAACTAATTGCAGCATTACCACAAAAATGGAAGAGGCAAGTGGAAGGGGAAAAAAGTAAGGAACTTGTATGTCGGCCCTGTATTAAAGAACAGAAATGGTTAAAGAAAAGTGTGATAAATAAAAACATATACCGATTTCATTTGAGGACAAAAAAACTGACAGCTGTGCCATATAAATTGCAGAATGGTTGGGAGGAGATTTTCGATGTACCAATTCCATGGCACATGGTTTATGAATTGATACGCAAAACAACGCCGGATTCAAAACTTATTACTATACAAAATTCTTGCAGATAATAGAATGTTGTATATATGGGGGATACAATCTTCCCAGCTCTGCAGATTCTACTGTGAGGAGGCAGAGTCATTAGATCATTTATTGTGGTATTGTCCATATGTAGCTCGTTTTTGGTCACAGGTCCAGGAATGGCTGAAGAATTGCAACATTTGCCTAGAACTAACGCTGCAGATAGCAATACTGGGTGATTTGAAAAGCCATAGTCAATCAATCAATAATATAATAACTATTTTAGCAATCTGTAGAAGCTATGAGAATAGAAAGGTTCAATTGTTTGGTGAAGCGTCACAGCACAGTTGAAAAATATATGGCAAATAGAAATCCCAAATGGATGATGTTGAGAGATAGATGGGAGGGGTTGAATGGAGCTGAAGGGTGGGACTATTAACAAGATAAACAATGGAAACATAAGGGGTCTGTAAAATATATATAGTTTCAGAACTTTTGAAATGGCACAGTTACAAATAGAAATCAAACTGGATGGACATCAGAAATAGAGGAAGGACTAAAAACAAACAAAAAAGAACTATTGTAAAATAGACTGTGTCTTAAATGTGTATAAGATGAATAAATTGAAGGTAAAAGCTGAAGTGTTTATTAGTTTACTCCAATTGGGGGTCGGTGGTAGGGTTTGCAGGGAATAATAAAGGTATATTCTTTAAAAAAGTGTGTATGTCTATATAGGTATGTGTATGTATATATGTGTATGCGTGCGTGTATGTGTATATTTACCCCCCAAAATATGTGGGGGATTGGAAATGATGCAGACAATTACATTGATGGAAGCAATATTCTTTCTGCAATATTAAGCTGATCCACCCCTTAGAAGAAAAAAAAGCACACGTAGCCTACATAGCAATACATACACACAAACTATCTAGGTCAAATCGGGGAGAGGCGTTTGCTGTTTATTTGAGCAATATGAGATGGAACAGAGTTCCATGCAATAATGGCTCTATATAATACTGTACGCTTTCTTGAATTTGTTCTGGATTTGGGGACTATAAAAAGACCCCTGGTGGCATGTCTGGTGGGATAAGTGTGTGTATCAGAGCTGTGTGTGTGTGTGTGTGTGTGTGGAAGTTGACTATACAAACAATTTGGGATTTTCAACACATTAATGTTTCTTATAAAAATAAGTGATGCAGTTAGTCTTTCCTCAACTCTTAGCCGAGAGAGACTGCCATGCATAGTACTAATATTAGCCCTCTGATTACAATTAAGATGGAGAAGGTGGCTGTTTCCTGATTAGTGCTGAGCGATTAGTGCTTTTTGAGGGCAGTTCGGTTTCAATGATTAAAAAAAAAGAATCACTATTTTCAGTTTCATTAGTACATGTAAAATAATAATTAGAACATGAAATGCATTATGTGGGTTGAATGCTGTAACAACACAGGTAAAGCGATTTAATAAAACTCCCATGATGGTGGTGACAGCCCATTACTGCTTATCACTTATTAACCATCACTTATTCACTTTACTTTAATAGAATATTTCAGTTGTTGTGTATGCTACATTAGTATTTTTGGATGACTTATCTCATTCCAAGTCATCTCATCTCTATAGAGCTGCTGCCTGACAAAATCACTACTTTAGTAGTTCTTCACAGTAAATAAGGCAGACTTTT
This sequence comes from Salmo salar, assembly GCF_965601325.2. Taxonomy (NCBI): domain Eukaryota; kingdom Metazoa; phylum Chordata; class Actinopteri; order Salmoniformes; family Salmonidae; genus Salmo; species Salmo salar. The sequence continues at coordinate 9,092,680 of NC_138296.1, read as the reverse complement.
ATGACTGCTGAATACTATTACCTCGCCAAGCAACATCTCTCAGTTTCCCCTCTTGATCACGCTTTCTCCTCTTATGTAGCAGGCATAAAAGAAACAGACAGGACAAGTAGCTGCGCAATGGATTATGGTCATTGTAGTTAATTATCACTTTTTCCTGGGGTAAACTATGTAGAACATTGGCATGTTGGAAAATACAAGTCCCTACTACATCGCACAGTTCAGGCATGATTGGATTTATCTCTAGAGAAACTGCAGTGCGATGACAGAACGAAAATGGAATTCAAATAATTGAACAGACGTCGGTCAATTGGTTTTTTTAAAAGCTGAAAAATAACCAACATTTCGGGTAATCGCTGTCTATACACAGTAAACATGATGTGTGTTATATTATGTTTATATTGTTTTATACCGTGGCGTTTTTGAATACTCCTTTCTGGTTGGCTTGAAGGGCGTTCTAGAGTGGGGATTATTTCCCTATTACACACTGTATATTGTTATTATTAAGTTAATTTGTTATATTATATTGTTATAGTGTTATTGTATTGTTATATTATTAAGTTAATTTTTTATATTGTTTTATTATATTGATATTGTATTGTTTTATTATATTGTTATATTATTAAGTTCACTTGTTATATTATATTGTATTGTTTTATTATTATATTGTTATATTAAGTTCATTTATTATATTGTTATATTGTTTTATTATATTGTTGTTATATTGCTGTTCTTTGGCAGGCGTGTTGTCCCAGTTGTCCATCCACAGTAGACATGGGAGAGAGTGTGTGTCGCCGTGCTTCTCTCTGCAGCAGAGGAACAACTCTACCTCACCTAAGATCAAGGTGGATCTGGACAGCAGTACAGGTAAACCCATGCACAGCTTCTTTACCTCCCTGTCCCCTACATCAGGGTAGACAGCCCTGGTCCTGGAGGCTACAGGTACTGTTTACATCAGGGTAGACAGCCCTGGTCCTGGAGGCCACAGGTACTGTTTACATCAGGGTAGACAGCCCTGGTCCTGGAGGCCACAGGTACTGTTTATATCAGGGTAGACAGCCGTGGTCCTGGAGGCCACAGGTACTGTTTATATCAGGGTAGACAGCCCTGGTCCTGGAGACTACAGGTACTGTTTATATCAGGGTACACAGCCCTGGTCCTGGAGGCTACAGGTACTGTTTACATCAGGGTAGACAGCCCTGGTTCTGGAGGCTACAGGTACTGTTTACATCAGGGTAGACAGCCCTGGTCCTGGAGGCTACAGGTACTGTTTACATCAGGGTAGACGGCCCTGGTCCTGGAGGCTACAGGTACTGTTTACATCAGGGTAGACAGTCCTGGTCCTGGAGGCTACAGGTACTGTTTACATCAGGGTAGACAGCCCTGGTCCTGGAGGCTACAGGTACTGTTTACATCAGGGTAGACAGCCCTGGTTCTGGAGGCTACAGGTACTGTTTACATCAGGGTAGACAGCCCTGGTCCTGGAGGCTACAGGTACTGTTTACATCAGGGTAGACGGCCCTGGTCCTGGAGGCTACAGGTACTGTTTACATCAGGGTAGACAGTCCTGGTCCTGGAGGCTACAGGTACTGTTTACATCAGGGTAGACAGCCCTGGTCCTGGAGGCTACAGGTACTGTTTACATCAGGGTAGACAGCCCTGGTCCTGGAGGCTACAGGTACTGTTTACATCAGGGTAGACAGCCCTGGTCCTGGAGACTACAGGTACTGTTTACATCAGGGTAGACAGCCCTGGTCCTGGAGGCTACAGGTACTGTTAACATCAGGGTACACAGCCCTGGTCCTGGAGGCTACAGGTACTGTTTACATCAGGGTAGACAGTCCTGGTCCTGGAGGCCACAGGTACTGTTTACATCAGGGTAGACAGCCCTGGTCCTGGAGGCCACAGGTACTGTTTACATCAGGGTAGACGGGCCTGGTCCTGGAGGCCACAGGTACTGTTTACATCAGGGTAGACGGCCCTGGTCCTGGAGACTACAGGTACTGTTTACATCAGGGTAGACGGCCCTGGTCCTGGAGGCTACAGGTACTGTTAACATCAGGGTAGACAGCCCTGGTCCTGGAGGCTACAGGTACTGTTTAATCAGGGTAGACAGCCCTGGTCCTGGAGGCTACAGGTACTGTTTAATCAGGGTAGACAGCCCTGGTCCTGGAGGCCACAGGTACTGTTTACATCAGGGTAGACAGCCCTGGTCCTGGAGGCCACAGGTACTGTTTACATCAGGGTAGACAGCCCTGGTCCTGGAGGCCACAGGTACTGTTCAATCAGGGTAGACGGCCCTGGTCCTGGAGGCTACAGGTACTGTTTAATCAGGGTAGACAGCCCTGGTCCTGGAGACTACAGGTACTGTTTACATCAGGGTAGACAGCCCTGGTCCTGGAGACTACAGGTACTGTTTACATCAGGGTAGACAGCCCTGGTCCTGGAGGCTACAGGTACTGTTTACTCAGGGTAGACAGCCCTGGTCCTGGAGGCTACAGGTACTGTTTAATCAGGGTAGACGGCCCTGGTCCTGGAGGCTACAGGTACTGTTTAATCAGGGTAGACAGCCCTGGTCCTGGAGGCCACAGGTACTGTTTACATCAGGGTAGACAGCCCTGGTCCTGGAGGCTACAGGTACTGTTTACATCAGGGTAGACAGCCCTGGTCCTGGAGGCTACAGGTACTGTTCAATCAGGGTAGACGGCCCTGGTCCTGGAGGCTACAGGTACTGTTTAATCAGGGTAGACAGCCCTGGTCCTGGAGGCCACAGGTACTGTTTACATCAGGGTAGACAGTCCTGGTCCTGGAGACCACAGGTACTGTTTACATCAGGGTAGACAGTCCTGGTCCTGGAGGCTACAGGTACTGTTTTCATCAGGGTAGACAGCCCTGGTCCTGGAGGCTACAGGTACTGTTTACATCAGGGTAGACAGCCCTGGTCCTGGAGGCTACAGGTACTGTTTACATCAGGGTAGACAGCCCTGGTCCTGGAGACTACAGGTACTGTTTACATCAGAGTAGACAGCCCTGGTCCTGGAGACCACAGGTACTGTTTACATCAGGGTAGACAGTCCTGGTCCTGGAGACCACAGGTACTGTTTACATCAGGGTAGACGGCCCTGGTCCTGGAGACCATAGGTACTGTTTACATCAGGGTAGACAGCCCTGGTCCTGGAGGCTACAGGTACTGTTTACATCAGGGTAGACCAGGGGTGTGGAATTTAGGAAATCACTGAACTGATATATTGTTGTAATTACACCCAGAAAATCTAAATGTCTTAGATTTTCCCCAGACCTCAGAAATGGTCTCCTGATGTAGTTTAAGTGTTGTTGTGGACTTCCAATATATATATATTTTTTCTATCAAACAAATGTGATTGAGAGTGAAAACCTGAAATTGTTCTTTTTTTTTTTTACATTTAAGTCATTTAGCAGACGCTCTTATCCAGAGCGACTTACAAATTGGTGCATTCACCTTAAGATATCCAGTGGAACAACCACTTTACAATAGTACATCTATATCTTTTTTTTTTGGTGGGGGGGGGGGTTAGAAGGATTACTTTATCCTATCCTAGGTATTCCTTAAAGAGGTGGGGTTTCAGGTGTCTCCGGAAGGTGGTGATTGACTCCGCTGTCCTGGCGTCGTGAGGGAGCTTGTTCCACCATTGGGGTGCCAGAGCAGCGAACAGTTTTGACTGGGCTGAGCGGGAACTGTGCTTCCTCAGAGGTAGGGAGGCGAGCAGGCCAGAGGTGGATGAATGCAGTGCCTTTGTTTTGGTGTAGGGACTGATCAGAGCCTGAAGGTACGGAGGTGCCATTCCCCTCACAGCTCCGTAGGCAAGCACCATGGTCCTATTCCCTACATAGTGTACTATTTTAACCACAGCCCTATTTATTTATTTTATTTATTCAACCTTTATTTAACTAAGTCAGTTTTAAGAACAAATTCTGGTTTACGATGACGGTCTACCGGGCCAGACCTGGACGACGGGTTAGGGTTTGCACCACAGAGATTAGGCTTCCATTTGTTGTCTCCTTCTCAGCTCGCTCCCCCTCCTCCTCCCTCTCTAGGTGTAGCAGTGTTGAGGATGCAGAGTCCCCCTGTCAACAGTCTGAGTCTGGACTTCCTCACTGAGTTCTGTATCAATCTGGAGAAACTAGAGATGGATAGGAGTTGTAGAGGTCTGATCATCACCTCGGTCAGTACACACACACACACACACACACACACACACACACACACACACACACACACACACACACACACACACACACACACACACACGTCCTGTCACAACCATGATACACACTATAACTCCCCCCATGTGTGTGTTTGGTGTCCCAGTCCCTCTCCAAGGTGTTCTCTGCAGGGCTAGACATCATAACTCTCCCTGTGTGTGTGCCTGGTGTCCCAGTCCCTCTCCAAGGTGTTCTCTGCAGGGCTAGACATCATAACTCTCCCTGTGTGTGTGTTTGGTGTCCCAGTCCCTCTCCAAGGTGTTCTCTGCAGGGCTAGACATCATAACTCTCCCTGTGTGTGTGTTTGGTGTCCCAGTCCCTCTCCAAGGTGTTCTCTGCAGGGCTAGACATCATAACTCTCCCTGTGTGTGTGTTTGGTGTCCCAGTCCCTCTCCAAGGTGTTCTCTGCAGGGCTAGACATCATAACTCTCCCTGTGTGTGTGTTTGGTGTCCCAGACCCTCTCCAAGGTGTTCTCTGCAGGGCTAGACATCATAACTCTCCCTGTGTGTGTGCCTGGTGTCCCAGTCCCTCTCCAAGGTGTTCTCTGCAGGGCTAGACATCATAACTCTCCCTGTGTGTGTGTTTGGTGTCCCAGACCCTCTCCAAGGTGTTCTCTGCAGGGCTAGACATCATAACTCTCCCTGTGTGTGTGTTTGGTGTCCCAGACCCTCTCCAAGGTGTTCTCTGCAGGGCTAGACATCATAACTCTCCCTGTGTGTGTGTTTGGTGTCCCAGACCCTCTCCAAGGTGTTCTCTGCAGGGCTAGACATCATGGAAATGTATGGGAAAAGTCCGGAGCGCTGTGGAGAGTTCTGGAAGGCTGTTCAGGAGATGTGGCTCAAACTCTACGGGTCCAACATGGCTACCATAGCTGCCATCAACGTGAGTCAGCACACCCAGTCGTGTCTGTCTCTGTCTGTCTCTGTCTGTCTGTCTCTGTCTGTCTCTGTCTGTCTCTGTCTCTGTCTCTGTCTGTCTCTGTCTGTTTGTCTCTGTCTGTCTGTCTCTGTCTGTCTGTCTCTGTCTGTCTGTCTGTCTGTCTGTCTCTGTCTGTCTCTGTCTGTCTGTCTGTCTCTGTCTGTCTGTCTCTGTCTGTCTGTCTGTGTCTGTCTGTCTATAGGGTTCTAGTCTATTGGATGTGACTATAGGATAATGGCTGATAACCACCTCTGTCTCTCTGTCTATAGGGTTCTAGTCTATTGGATGTGACTATAGGATCATGGCTGATAGCCACCTCTGTCTCTCTGTCTATAGGGTTCTAGTCTATTGGATGTGACTATAGGATCATGGCTGATAACCACCTCTGTCTCTCTGTCTATAGGGTTCTAGTCCAGCAGGTGGTTGTCTCATGTCTATTGGATGTGACTATAGGATCATGGTTGATAACCCTCGCTACAGCATCGGACTCAACGAGACTCAGCTCGGCATCGTAGCTCCCTTCTGGTGAGACACACACACACACTAATATACACTAATATACACTAATATACACTAATATACACAAACTTACACACACACTAATATACATACACACACACACACTAATAAATACACACACACACACACACACACTAATATACACAAACTTACACACACACTAATATACATACACACACACACACTAATATACAGCCTGCTGGTCTGAGTGTTGATGTGTTGAATCTGCTCAGGGTTGTGGTTGTGATGCTTCATGGTCACTGTAGTGTGTGTGTGTGAGGTGCTGAATGTGGTTGTGTTCATGTTGTCTTTATGTTGTGGTCATGTTGCGGTCCAGGTTTAAGGACACTCTGGTGAACACGGTTGGTAACCGGGCAGCAGAGCTGTCGTTGGAGCTGGGTCTGTTGTACAGCGCTCCTGATGCCCTGAAGATCGGCCTGGTGGACCAGTTAGTACCTGAGGACCAGGTCCTCTCCACTGCACAGGACACCATGTCCAAGTGGCTGGCTATACCAGGTCAGAATACTCTCTCTCTCACACTGGCTGTACCAGGTCAGAATACTCTCTCACACTGGCTGTACCAGGTCAGAATACTCTCCCTCACACTGGCTGTACCGGGTCAGAATACTCTCTCTCACACTGGCTGTACCGGGTCAGAATACTCTCTCTCTCACACTGGCTGTACCAGGTCAGAATACTCTCTCTCTCACACTGGCTGTACCAGGTCAGAATACTCTCTCACACTGGCTGGACCGGGTCAGAATACTCTCTTTCTCACACTGGCTGTACCGGGTCAGAATACTCTCTCTCTCACACTGGCTGTACCGGGTCAGAATACTCTCTCTCACACTGGCTGTACCGGGTCAGAATACTCTCTCTCTCACACTGGCTGGACCGGGTCAGAATACTCTCTTTCTCACACTGGCTGTACCGGGTCAGAATACTCTCTCTCTCACACTGGCTGTACCGGGTCAGAATACTCTCTCTCACACTGGCTGTACCGGGTCAGAATACTCTCTCTCTCACACTGGCTGTACCGGGTCAGAATCCTCTCCCTCACACTGGCTGTACCGGGTCAGAATACTCTCTCTCACACTGGCTGTACCGGGTCAGAACACTCTCTCACTTTATAGTTTATCATCCTAGACATCTCTCTCCTGCCCCCAGACCAGGCCAGACAGACATGAACATCAGTCACCATCTCTCTGACTGGATCCACAACCCTATACATTATCCTATATATACACTAACCAATATGTTATCCTGTATATACGCTGACATGTATACATTATCCTATATATACACTAACCAATATGTTATCCTGTATATACGCTGACATGTATACATTATCCTATATATACGCTGACATGTATACATTATCCTATATATACACTAACCAATATGTTATCCTGTATATACGCTGACATGTATACATTATCCTGTATATACGCTGACATGTATACATTATCCTGTATATACGCTGACATGTATACATTATCCTGTATATACGCTGACATGTATACATTATCCTATATATACACTAACCAATATGTTATCCTGTATATACGCTGACATGTATACATTATCCTGTATATACGCTGACATGTATACATTATCCTATATATACACTAACCAATATGTTATCCTGTATATACGCTGACATGTATACATTATCCTGTATATACGCTGACATGTATACATTATCCTATATATACACTAACCAATATGTTATCCTGTATATACGCTGACATGTATACATTATCCTGTATATACGCTGACATGTATACATTATCCTATATACAGTACCAGTCAAAAGTTTGGACATGCCTCCTCATTCCAGAGTTTTTATTTTTACTATGTTCTACATTGTAGAATAATAGTGAAGACATAAACTATGAAATAACACATATGGAATCATGTAGTAACAAAAAAAGTGTTAAAGCAGTCAAGATATATTTTAGATTATTTCGAAGTAAGAAAAATAAGAAACCTGCACACTGCTCTGGCTGGCGTCACTGCTCTGGCTGGCGTCACTGCTCTGGCTGGCGCCACTGCTCTGGCCGGCGTCACTGCTCTGGCTGGCGTCACTGCTCTGGCTGGTATCACTGCTATTTAATAAGCTATATGTATTGGCCTCACGGCCTTCGTCAGAGCTTTTGATTCTTCAAAGTAGCCACTCTATTAAAAATAATGAGAAACACTTGAATGAGTAGGTGTCCAAACTGTTGACTGTTACTGTATATAAACACTAAACTATACACCTCTCCCTCTAGACCATGCCAGACAGATAGATCAGTGTGTATATATTATATATAACACCTCTCCTCTCCCTCTAGACCATGCCAGACAGATGGATCAGTGTGTTATATCTGTGTGTATATATTATATATAACACCTCTCCTCTCCCTCTAGACCATGCCAGACAGATAGATCAGTGTGTTATATCAGTGTGTATATATTATATATAACACCTCTCCTCTCCCTCTAGACCATGCCAGACAGATAGATCAGTGTGTTATATATGTGTGTATATATTATATATAACACCTCTCCTCTCCCTCTAGACCATGCCAGACAGATAGATCAGTGTGTATATATTATATATAACACCTCTCCTCTCCCTCTAGACCATGCCAGACAGATAGATCAGTGTGTTATATATGTGTGTATATATTATATATAACACCTCTCCTCTCCCTCTAGACCATGCCAGACAGATAGATCAGTGTGTTATATCTGTGTGTATATATTATATATAACACCTCTCCTCTCCCTCTAGACCATGCCAGACAGATAGATCAGTGTGTATATATTATATATAACACCTCTCCTCTCCCTCTAGACCATGCCAGACAGATAGATCAGTGTGTTATATCAGTGTGTATATATTATATATAACACCTCTCCTCTCCCTCTAGACCATGCCAGACAGATAGATCAGTGTGTTATATCTGTGTGTATATATTATATATAACACCTCTCCTCTCCCTCTAGACCATGCCAGACAGATAGATCAGTGTGTTATATCAGTGTGTATATATTATATATAACACCTCTCCTCTCCCTCTAGACCATGCCAGACAGATAGATCAGTGTGTTATATATGTGTGTATATATTATATATAACACCTCTCCTCTCCCTCTAGACCATGCCAGACAGATAGATCAGTGTGTATATATTATATATAACACCTCTCCTCTCCCTCTAGACCATGCCAGACAGATAGATCAGTGTGTTATATCTGTGTGTATATATTATATATAACACCTCTCCTCTCCCTCTAGACCATGCCAGACAGATAGATCAGTGTGTATATATTATATATAACACCTCTCCTCTCCCTCTAGACCATGCCAGACAGATAGATCAGTGTGTTATATCTGTGTGTATATATTATATATAACACCTCTCCTCTCCCTCTAGACCATGCCAGACAGATAGATCAGTGTGTTATATCTGTGTGTGTATATATTATATATAACACCTCTCCTCTCCCTCTAGACCATGCCAGACAGATAGATCAGTGTGTATATATTATATATAACACCTCTCCTCTCCCTCTAGACCATGCCAGACAGATCACCAAGTCCATGATGCGGAAACAGACCATTGACAAGCTGCTGTCCAACAGGGAAGCTGACATCACCAACTTTGTGAGCTTCATCACTAAAGACTCCATCCAGAGGTCCCTCCGCATGTACCTGGAGATGCTCAAGAGTAGAAAGGCCTAGTCTGGGGCCCGAACGGCTCCCCGGTCCCCTTTAGGGCTTCTAACGGCTCCCCGGTCCCCTTTAGGTCTTCTAACGGCTCCCCGGTCCCCTTTAGGGCTTCTAACGGCTCCCCGGTCCCCTTTAGGTCTTCTAACGGCTCCCCGGTCCCCTTTAGGGCTTCTAACGGCTCCCCGGTCCCCTTTAGGTCTTCTAACGGCTCCCCGGTCCCCTTTAGGGCTTCTAACGGCTCCCCGGTCCCCTTTAGGTCTTCTAACGGCTCCCCGGTCCCCTTTAGGGCTTCTAACGGCTCCCCGGTCCCCTTTAGGTCTTCTAACGGCTCCCTCCTCTCCCTCTAGACCATGCCAGACAGATAGATCAGTGTGTATATATTATATATAACACCTCTCCTCTCCCTCTAGACCATGCCAGACAGATCACCAAGTCCATGATGCGGAAACAGACCATTGACAAGCTGCTGTCCAACAGGGAAGCTGACATCACCAACTTTGTGAGCTTCATCACTAAAGACTCCATCCAGAGGTCCCTCCGCATGTACCTGGAGATGCTCAAGAGTAGAAAGGCCTAGTCTGGGGCCCGAACGGCTCCCCGGTCCCCTTTAGGGCTTCTAACGGCTCCCCGGTCCCCTTTAGGTCTTCTAACGGCTCCCCGGTCCCCTTTAGGGCTTCTAACGGCTCCCCGGTCCCCTTTAGGTCTTCTAACGGCTCCCCGGTCCCCTTTAGGGCTTCTAACGGCTCCCCGGTCCCCTTTAGGTCTTCTAACGGCTCCCCGGTCCCCTTTAGGGCTTCTAACGGCTCCCCGGTCCCCTTTAGGTCTTCTAACGGCTCCCCGGTCCCCTTTAGGGCTTCTAACGGCTCCCCGGTCCCCTTTAGGTCTTCTAACGGCTCCCCGGTCCCCTTTAGGGCTTCTAACGGCTCCCCGGTCCCCTTTAGGGCTTCTAACGGCTCCCCGGTCCCCTTTAGGGCTTCTAACGGCTCCCCGGTCCCCTTTAGGGCTTCTAACGGCTCCCCGGTCCCCTTTAGGGCTTCTAACGGCTCCCCGGTCCCCTTTAGGGCTTCTAACGGCTCCCCGGTCCCCTTTAGGTCTTCTAACGGCTCCCCGGTCCCCTTTAGGGCTTCTAACGGCTCCCCGGTCCCCTTTAGGGCTTCTAACGGCTCCCCGGTCCCCTTTAGGGCCCTGGTCAAAAGTAGTGCACTGTATCGGGAATAGGGGGCTACGTCCCAATTATCTCTCCTTTCTCCTGTGTGAACTTGTTCTCTTCCCTTCACGGATTTGAAAGGACATTTTTGTGGGGAACGAGTGCACCCTTCAGGAGTTAAGGAGAGATTATTGGAACGCAGCCATCCTTGAAGAGGATGTCTTCTGAAGCCCAGGCAAACATGTGAAAGTAACCTGGGGTTGAGTCTCAATAGTCTGGCTCCCTCTGCTTGTCTCCTTTCACTTATTGAGAGACACCCACTGGTTACATCCCAAATAGCACCCTAATTCCCTATATTGTGCACTACCCCTATAGGCCCTGGTCAAAAGTAGTTCACTATATAGGGAATAGGGTGCCAGTTGAGACGCTACCCTGTCATATTCATATACGTTTTGGCCCGTTTGGATCCTAATGAACACACCCCCGGCCTTATTTCCCCTGCCACAATGTTTGACTGTTTAGACTGAAACACAGAGCGCTGTTACGATGTAGGTGATTGTACAGTATGTCATCTTGCCTTTATCTGTGAACATAATGTTTGTTTTCGTATAATCTTTTCCTCTACTGTTGGTTTGCAAGTAAACATCTTTAAAATACCTTCCATGGAATGTGTGTTGAGTTTTATGTTCTATGATGTCACTAGTTTGGGGCAGGGTTTCACAAATTCTGTCCTGCCCCCCCCCCCCCCCCCCCCCCCACACACACACACACACACACACACACACACACACACACACAGGTGTTTTCTTTTTTGCACTACACAGCTGATTGAAATAACCAACTCCTCACCAAGCTTTGATTATTTAAATCTGCTGTGTAATGCTAGTGCACAAAATTCAACATGCACCCGGGTGGGGCGCCAGGACAGAGTTTGGGGAACCCTGGTTTAGAGTGACCGTTAAGTGTAAAGCGTCTCAGAGTAGGAATGTTCAACCAGGATCAGGTCCCCCTCCTCCCCCCCTCTATTCATAGTGTCTCAGAGTAGGAATGTTCAACCAGGATCAGGTCCCCCTCCTCCCTCCTCTATTCATAGTGTCTCAGAGTAGGAATGTTCAACCAGGATCAGGTCCCCCTCCTCCCCCTCTATTCATAGTGTCTCACAGTAGGAATGTTCAACCAGGATCAGGTCCCCCTCTATTCATAGTGTCTCAGAGTAGGAATGTTCAACCAGGATCAGGTCCCTTGATGAAATGTAGGGGAGAGTGTGATGGAAGAGGTGAAAGGTAGAGATGGAAGAGGTGAAAGGTAGAGAGATGGAAGAGGTGAAAGGTAGAGAGATGGAAGAGGTGGAAGGTAGAGAGATGGAAGAGGTGAAAGGTAGAGAGATGGGAGAGGTGAAAGGTAGAGAGATGGGAGAGGTGAAAGGTAGAGAGATGGGAGAGGTGAAAGGTAGAGAGATGGGAGAGGTGAAAGGTAGTAGAGAGATGGGAGAGGTGAAAGGTAGTAGAGAGATGGGAGAGGTGAAAGGTAGTAGAGAGATGGGAGAGGTGAAAGGTAGGAGAGAGTGATGGGAGAGGTGAAAGGTAGGAGAGAGTGATGGAAGAGGTGAAAGGTAGGAGAGAGTGATGGAAGAGGTGAAAGGTAGGAGAGAGTGATGGAAGAGGTGAAAGGTAGGAGAGAGTGATGGAAGAGGTGAAAGGTAGAGAGAGAGTGATGGAAGAGGTGAAAGGTAGAGAGAGAGTGATGGAAGAGGTGAAAGGTAGGAGAGTGATGGAAGAGCTGCAGGCTGGATTCCAACCCATGCTGTCAGTGGTACGTTGTACATGTGCTCCAGAGGCAGAGGCTTGGACCTCTAAACCACCTCAAGCCACATTTTTAGATTGTTGGCAAAGACAAAATCTGTAGAGAAGCAATCTTATAACCTTCAAATGGTTGGGTTTAATTGATCAAACAGTAGCCATATGTGTTTAATAGGTGTATCTGGTTGGATTGGACGTCATTCCACTGGTGTCTGAGCTGTTACTAAGGGGCTTACAGAACCAAACTCCAGCATGAATATAGAATTCATATGTGCTCTTCCATCTCTTATAAAGCACTTGTTTCAGCTTGAATGTTGGACACAAACAATAACAGGAGTACAGTTCTACTGAGTTTTATTGGAACAGGACATGTCGACACAAATGATAACAGGAGCACAGTTCCACTGAGTTTTATTGAAACAGATCATGTCGACACAAGATAACAGAAGCACAGTTTGAATGAGTTTTATTGAAACAGGCCATGTTGACACAAACGATAACATGAACACAGTTTAGCTGAGTTTTATTGAAACGGGTCATGGTGATGACACTCAACTGGCACCCTATTCCCTATAGAAGGCTCTTGTCCAAAGTAGTGCACTACAAAGCGAATAGGGTGCAATTTGAGAGTGTCTGAACACTTACTGGAGGCGGGCTCATGCAGCAGCGGCGTGACCAATCAGCTTCACCTCAACAGGATAGTGGTCGCTGACAGCCAATGCCTGAGAGCGGGAGAGAGAGTAGAGCTGTACCAGTAAGACACTATTACTCTACCTAGCTCAACACCAACCATTTAAAATGGGCTACTAAAATCATTCCAATCCTGATTAGAAGGCAAAATGCAAGTAGCTGTCTCCTATTGACTGAGGTGAATGTTAAGTCCTCTATTGACTGAGGTGAATGTTCAGTCTCCTATTGAATGAGGTGAATGTTCAGTCTCCTATTGACTGAGGTGAATGTTCAGTCTCCTATTGACTGAGGTGAATGTTCAGTCTCCTATTGAATGAGGTGAATGTTAAGTCTCCTATTGAATGAGGTGAATGTTCAGTCTCCTATTGACTGAGGTGAATGTTCAGTCTCCTATTGACTGAGGTGAATGTTCAGTCTCCTATTGACTGAGGTGAATGTTAAGTCTCCTATTGACTGAGGTGAATATTCAGTCTCCTATTGACTGAGGTGAATGTTCAGTCTCCTATTGACTGAGGTGAATGTTAAGTCTCCTATTGACTGAGGTGAATATTCAGTCTCCTATTGACTGAGGTGAATGTTCAGTCTCCTATTGACTGAGGTGAATGTTCAGTCTCCTATTGACTGAGGTGAATATTCAGTCTCCTATTGACTGAGGTGAATGTTAAGTCTCCTATTGACTGAGGTGAATGTTCAGTCTCCTATTGACTGAGGTAAATGTTCAGTCTCCTATTGACTGAGGTGAATGTTCAGTCTCCTATTGACTGAGGTGAATGTTCAGTCTCCTATTGACTGAGGTGAATGTTAAGTCTCCTATTGACTGAGGTGAATGTTAAGTCTCCTATTGACTGAGGTGAATGTTCAGTCTCCTATTGACTGAGGTGAATGTTCAGTCTCCTATTGACTGAGGTGAATGTTCAGTCTCCTATTGACTGAGGTGAATGTTCAGTCTCCTATTGACTGAGGTGAATGTTAAGTCCTCTATTGACTGAGGTGAATGTTAAGTCTCCTATTGACTGAGGTGAATGTTAAGTCTCCTATTGACTGAGGTGAATGTTAAGTCTCCTATTGACTGAGGTGAATGTTAAGTCTCCTATTGACTGAGTCAATTTTGCTTGTTTTTGCTGAGAGTTTTAAAATTGTGTAGAAATGCACAAACAGACTAGAGTTAAGAGTTTATTTACTGTTGAGGGGAAGCCTGGCTTGAGTTTAAGGTGAAATATGCAGAAATGGCTTCTCCATTTCCTGGTTGCTAAAATTCTAATAGTTCCCCTAATTTCATTGTATGTGACAAAACAAGCAAGTGTAGATCCTTGTACCATATAAACTGCTAAGAAATACATCTTCAACAACCCAAAATATCACACTTGAAGGTTAAAGGTAGACTCAGTGAGATGACGTTGCAATGAGCATCACCACATATTTTGAAATGAGCCCTTGCTGAGACTTTGCTCTGACACAGTCCCAAAAAGTATCTGCACATGTGCACAGGTGTGCTTCACGCTGCTACAACGTGGTAGCTACGGGACCAAAGCAGAAGAGAAGTTTAGGGCAGGTAGCCTATTGGTTAGAGCAGTGGTCACCAACCGGTCGATCGCGATCCACTGGTCGATCTTCAAGGCATTCCTAGTCGATCACCAAACATTTCTGTAGAAAAGCCAATGAAAAAGTGCTACTTTGTTTTTTGTATTCGTGTTGCCCTGTTGGCGATAGGTGCACTTGATCCAGAAGCCCTGTTGGCGGTTGGTGCACTTGATCCAAAAGCCCTGTTGGCGGTTGGTGCACTTGATCCAGAAGCCCTGTTGGCGGTTGGTGCACTTGATTCAGAAGCCCTGTTGGCGGTTGGTGCACTTGATTCAGAAGCCCTGTTGGCAGTTGGTGCACTTGATCCAGAAGCCCTGCGCACCGGGTAGGCAAAGGGTTTCCATTTTGAACCATTTCATTTGTCTGAAAAGACAAACTCTGCCTACCCAGCGGACCGGGAGATCTGTGGCTAAATTGAGTTCGCATACTGCGCTGGCCAATCGGATATCTCAAATCACCGTTCCTACAGCTTCCACGACCAAAAGTTGGTGACCACTGGGTTAGAGCATTGGTCCAGTAACCCAAATGTTGCCGGTTCGAATACCCGAGCTGACAAGGTGAAAAATCTGTCCATGTGGCCTTGAGCAAGGCACTTAACCCTGATTTGCTCCAGGGGCGAAGTACTACCATGGCTGACCCTGTAAAACAACACATTTCACTGCACCTATCCGGTGTATGTGACAATAAAATATACATATTGAACGTTTAGCCTCGCGCTTCAATGCTATCAGTTGTGGAAATTGACCCGATATTGTGTTTACTTCGTGCATGCAACATCATATGGCTGAGTCCACCTTTAAGGGTTAAGAGTTGTTACCATCATATGGCTGAGTCCACCTTTAAGGGTTAAGAGTTGTTACCATGCTGTGGCTGAGCTTCAGTTGTGTCATGTAGTTGAACACCTCAGCCGACCCAGGGACCACTCCTCTCATCATCTCAGTGGTGGCCACCACCCTTCACAACCAGATCAACAGTTAGTCTGTGAGTGAGTGAGTGTGTGTGTGTGTGAGTGTGTGTGTGAGTGTGTGTGTGAGTTTGTGTGTGAGTGAGTGAGTGAGTGAGTGAGTGAGTGAGTGAGTGAGTGAGTGAGTGAGTGAGTGAGTGAGTGAGTGAGTGATTGTGTGTGCTAGGTCTAACCTGTCATGGGGGCAGTTGGGGTGTGTGTGTGTGTGTGTGTGTGTGTGTTGTAAATGTGTGTTTGTAATTGTGTGTGTAAATGTGTGTATGTTGAAATTGTGTGTGTAAATGTGTGTGTTTGTAATTGTGTGTGTAAATGTGTG
This sequence comes from Salmo salar, assembly GCF_965601325.2. Classification (NCBI taxonomy): domain Eukaryota; kingdom Metazoa; phylum Chordata; class Actinopteri; order Salmoniformes; family Salmonidae; genus Salmo; species Salmo salar. The sequence continues at coordinate 9,076,786 of NC_138296.1, read as the reverse complement.
TGTTGAAATTGTGTGTGTAAATGTGTGTGTTGAAATTGTGTGTGTAAATGTGTGTGTTTGTAATTGTGTGTGTAAATGTGTGTTTGTTGAAATTGTGTGTAAATGTGTGTGTGTGTTGAAACCGAATGTGTACATGTGTGTGTCAATGTGTGTGTGTGTTGAAAATGTGTATATATATATATGTGTGTGTGTGTGTGTGTGTGTGTGTGTGTGTGTGTGTGTGTGTGTGGTTGCATGTGTATAGGTGCATGGGTGTCTCTGACCTGTCGTAGGGACAGTCGGTGTTGGAGACAGTGGTGTCAGCGTGGTCAGGTATCAGCCAGTGGTATCTGTCGTCTGTGAAGAGGTGTATCCGCTGCCAGTCTGATCCACTCATGTAGCGACAGCCTGCGTTGAAGTCCCCCAGCAGCACTATGTCCTGCCAATCAATTCATTAATCAATCAATCAATCAATCAATCAATCAAACCTTTGTGTGCAAGTCAAGTTTCATGTTTTAATGTTATGTGCACAAGAACAGTGAAATGCCTTTCTCTTGTAAACTCTAAAACCCAACAATGCAATATTCAATATCAAAGTAGTACAACACTGAACAAAAATATAAACGCAACATGCAACAATTTCAAAGATTTTACTGAGTTACAGTTCATATAAGGAAATGAATCAATTTAAATAAATTCATGAGGCCCTAATCTATGGATTTCACATGACTGGGAATACAGATATGCATCTGTTGGTCACAGATACCTTTAAAAAAAGTATGGGTGCGGGTCAGAACATCAGTCAGTATCTGGTGGGACCATCATTTGCCTCATGCAGCACGACACATCTCCTTCACATAGATTTGATCAGGCTGTTGATTGTGGCCGGTTGAATGTTGTCCCACTCCTCTTCAATGGCTGTTCAAAGTTGCTGGATATTGGTGGGACCTGGAACATGCTGTCGTACACTTCTACCCAGAGCATCCCAAACATGCTCAATGGGTGACATGTCTGGTGAGTATACAGGCCATGGAAGAACTGGGACATTCTCAGCTTCCAGGAATTGTGTACAGATCCTTGCAACATGCGGCCATGCATTATCATGCTGAAACATGAGGTGATGTCGGCGGATGAATGGCATGACAATGGGCCTCAGGATCTAGTCACGGTATCTCTGTGCATTCAAATTGCTATAGATAAAATGCAATTGTGTTCGTTGTCCATATCTTATGCCTGCCCATACCATAACCCCACCTCCATCATGGGGCACTCTGTCCACAACGTTGACATCAGCAAACCGCTCACCCACACAACACCATACACGCTGTCTGCCATCTGCCCGGTACAGTTGAAATCGGGATTCATCCATGAAGAGCACACTTCTCCAGAGTGGCAGTGGCAATCGAAAGTGAGCATTTGCCCACTGAAGTCGGTTACAATGCCAAACTGCAGTCAGGTCAAGACCCTGGTGAGGACGACAAGAATGCAGATGAGCTTTCCTGAAGCGGTTTCTGACAGTTTGTGCTGAAATTCTTCGGTTGTGCAGTTTCATCAGTTTCATTAGCTGTCCGGGTAGCTGATCTCAGACGATCCTGCAGGTGAAGAAGCCGGATGTGGAGGTCCTTGGCTGGTGTGGTTACACGTGGTCAGCTTTTTTTTTGAGGCCGGTTGGACTTACTCCTCCAATGTCTGAAACGACGTTGGAGGGGGCTTATGGTAGAGAAATTCAAATTGAATTATCTGGCAACATTTCTGGTGGACATTCCTGCAGCCAGCATGCCAATTGCACGGTCCCTCAAAACTTGAGACATCTGTGGAATTGTGTTGTATGACAAAACTGCACATTTTAGAGTGGCCTTTTATTGTCCCCAGCACAAGGTGCACCTGTGTAATGATCATGCTGTTTAATCAGTTTCTTGATATGCCACACCTGTCAGGTGGATGGATTATCTTGACAAAGGAGAAATGCTCACTGACAGGGATGTAAACAAATTTGTGCATTTGAGAGAAATAAGCTTTTTGTGCGAATGGAAAATTTCAGGGGATCTTTTATTTCAGCTCATGAAACACAGAACCAACACTTTACATGTTGCGTTTATATTTTTGTTCAGTGTACAGTATATATACAGGGTCAGTTCCAATACCATATTTACAATGTGCAGGGATACTGGAGTGATAGAGGTAGATACTGTATGTATAGGGGTAAGGTGACTAGGCATCAGGATATATAATAAACAAGAGTAGCAGCAGTGATTGTACGAAACATTTCCATGACAGGCACTTTGTTATATCCACTTTAATCACTGTCGATGAAGAGGTGGAGACAGGTTAAAGATGAAGGGGAGGAGACAGGTTAAAGATGAAGAGGTGGAGACAGATTAAAGATGAAGAGGTGGAGACAGGTTAAAGATGAAGGGGAGGAGACAGGTTAAAGATGAAGAGGTGGAGACAGGTTAAAGATGAAGAGGTGGAGACAGGTTAAAGATGAAGAGGTGGAGACAGGTTAAAGATGAAGAGGTGGAGACAGGTTAAAGATGAAGGGGAGGAGACAGGTTAAAGATTAAGAGGTGGAGACAGGTTAAAGATGAAGAGGTGGAGACAGGTTAAAGATGAAGAGGTGGAGACAGGTTAAAGATGAAGAGGTGGAGACAGGTTAAAGATGAAGAGGTGGAGACAGGTTAAAGATGAATGGGAGGAGACAGGTTAAAGATGAAGAGGTGGAGACAGGTTAAAGATGAAGAGGTGGAGACAGGGTAGCCCTTCCCTGCAGTCAAAGACCAACATCTCCCTCTTTGGCCTCATGGGTAGTAATAATAATATTCATATGACTAAATACAGTAATATTTTATTTATTTATTCATATTTTTTCATAATGAATAAAGATACATAATTACTAACGATGGAAATCTGGTGTTTCTATGTCAAACAGTTTTGTTATATTTCAGTCTTCTGTGATGAATATAAAGTGTAATATTGGGATTCAAACTCAACATGGAATACATGTTAACTCTATAACTCAATAGTATGAAGGTGTTCTTAATGTTTTGTACACTCAGTGTAAATGATTATTATATGTTTGTGTGGAGTCAGTATACGTGTGTGTGTGTGTGTCAGTGTGTGTGTGTGTGTGTGTGTGTGTGTGTGTGTGTGTGTGTGTGTGTGTGTGTCAGTGTGTGTGTGTGTCAGTGTGTGTGTGTGTGTGTCAGTGTGTGTGTCAGTGTGTGTGTGTGTGTGTCAGCGCTGTGTGTCAATGTGTGTGTGTGTGTCAGTGTGTGTGTCAGTGTGTGTGTCAATGTGTGTGTGTGTGTCAGTGTGTGTGTCAGTGTGTGTGTGTAGAGTCCATAGAGAGAAAATAAAATAAAAGCCAGTATTGAAGTCCCCTAGCAGAACTACTACAGAGGAGAGTGCGTGTGTGCGTGCCTGTATCTGTGTTTGTTTGTTTGTGTGTGTGTGTTGTATAGTCACATTGGTGTTCCAGCGAGCTCTGACGTCAGTGGCCACATCGTACAGAGCGTCAACCTCCTTCACTGCCGAGTCTGGAGACGTGTGTTGAGGTATCAAAACAAAGTTCCTCACAGCTAGAAGAGAGGGAGGGAGGGAGGGAGAGGGAGGGAGGGAGGGAGGGAGGGAGGGAGGGAGGGAGAAAGAGCGAGAGGGAGGGAGGTAGAAAGGGAGGAAGGGAGGCAGGGAGGGAGAAAGAGCGAGAGGGAGGGAGGTAGAAAGGGAGGAAGGGAGGCAGGGAGGGAGAAAAACAGAAAGAGGGGAATGGAGAATTAAAGATATAATGTCTTCATTAATCATGACAGTTCCAAAATGTTTTGCAGCAGTCAAGTTTTTCAAGATATTCAGCCTGGTCTCATAGACTAGATGGAACTGCAACGTGTACGCTGGGAGTCGGGAAGCAAGTTCAGGGAGTGTATTTAATAAATAAATGAACATAGAACAAAACAAGAAACACGGGCAGCGTACAGACATGAACACTGGAACAGAAACAACAATGCCTAGGGAAAGACCCAAAGGGAGTGACATACAATGCCTTTAAACAGCTTGGAAAAATCCAGAAAATTATGTCATGGCTTTAGAAGCTTCTGATAGGCTAATTTAAATAATTTGAGTCAATTGGAGGTGTACCTGTGGATGTATTTCAAGGCCTACCTTCAAACAAAAGTGCCTCTTTGCTTGACATCATGGAAAAATCAAAAGAAATCAGCCAAGACCTCAGAAAATTGTAGACCTCCACAAGTCTGGTTCATCCCTGGGAGCAATTTCCAAACGTCTGAAGGTTCATCTGTACAAACAATAGTACGCAAGTATAAACACCATGGGACCACGCAGCAGTCATACCGTTCAGGAAGGAGACGCGTTCTGTCTCCTAGAGATGAACGTACTTTGGTGCGAAAAGTGCAAATCAATCCCAGAACAACAGCAAAGGGCCTTGTGAAGATGCTGGAGGAAACAGGTACAAAAGTATCTATATCCACAGTAAAACGAGTCCTATATCAACATAACCTGAAAGGCCGCTCTGCAAGGAAGAAGCCACTGCTCCAAAACCGCCATAAAAAAGACAGACTATGGTTTGCAACTGCACATGGGGACAAAGATCATACTTTTTGGAGAAATGTCCTCTGGTCTGATGAAACAAAATAGAACAGTTTGGCCATAATGACCATCATTATGTTTGGAGGAAAAAGGGGGAGGCTTGCAAGCCAAAGAACACCATCCCAACTGTGAAGCACGGGGGTGGCAGCATCATGTTGTGGGGGTGCTTTGCTGCAGGAGGGACTGGTGCACTTCACAAAATAGATGGCATCATGAGGCAGGAAAATTATGTTGATATGTTGAAGCAACATCTCAAGACATCAGTCAGGAAGTTAATGCTTGGTCGCAAATGGGTCTTCCAAATGGACAATGACCCCAAGCATACTTCCAAAGTTGTGGCAAAATGGCTTAAGGACAACAAAGTAAAGGTATTGGAGTGGCCATCACAAAGTCCTGACCTCAACCCTATAGAGAATTTGTGGGCAGAACTGAAAAAGTGTGTGCGAGCAAGGAGGCCTACAAACGTGACTCAGTTACACCAGCTCTGTCAAGAGGAATGGGCCAAATTTCACCCAACTTATTGTGGAAAGCTTGTGGAAGGCTACCCGAAACGTTTGACCCAAGATAAACAATTTAAAGGCAATGCTACCAAATACTAATTGAGTGTATGTAAACTTCTGACCCACTGGGAATGTGATGAAAGAAATAAAAGCTGAAATAAATAATTATCTCTACTATTATTCTGACATTTCACATTCTTAAAATAAAGTGGTGATCCTAACTGACCTAAGACAGGGCATTTTTACTAGGATTATATGTCAGGAATTGTGAAAAACTGAGTTTAAATGTATTTGGCAAAGGTGTATGTGAACTTCCGACTTCAACAGTATATAGGGAAAGTAATTAGGAAGGTGAAGTCCAGGTGTGTCTCATGAAGCGCAAGTGCACGTAACGATGGTGCTAGGTGTGCGTAACGATGGTGTTAGGCGTGCGTAACGATGGTGCTAGGTGTGCGTAACGATGGTGCTAGGTGTGCGTAACGATGGTGCTAGGTGTGCGTAACGATGGTGCTAGGTGTGCGTAACGATGGTGCTAGGTGTGCGTAACGATGGTGGCAGGTGTGCGTAACGATGGTGTTAGGTGTGCGTAACGATGGTGCTAGGTGTGCGTAACGATGGTGGCAGGTGTGCGTAACCATGGTGGCGGGTGTGCGTAACGATGGTGCTAGGTGTGCGTAACCATGGTGGCAGGTATGCGTAACGATGGTGCTAGGTGTGCGTAACCATGGTGGCAGGTGTGCGTAACGATGGTGGCGGGTGTGCGTAACGATGGTGCTAGGTGTGCGTAACGATGGTGCTAGGTGTGCGTAACGATGGTGGCAGGTGTGCGTAACGATGGTGCTAGGTGTGCGTAACGATGGTGGCGGGTGTGCGTAACGATGGTGGCGGGTGTGCGTAACGATGGTGGCAGGGGTGCGTAATAATGAATAAACTGGTGACAACGAGCGCCAGAGAGGAGGAGCTGGAGTAGACGTCACAGTAACGTAGTAAAAGTACATTCGAGACACTCAAATTTGTACAATATGTTACATTTGGGACACACAAATTTGTACAATATGTTACATTTGGTTACATGACAAAGATGGTTATTTAAGACAAAAGTAGGGTGGTTGGACAAGGGCGAGTTTGAATCTCATTACATACAACTTTAGCATTTTAGCTAATTAGCAACTAGTTACAACCTTTTAGCTACTTTGCAAGTACTTAGCATGTCAGCTAAGACCTTCCCCTAACCTTAACCCCCAGCCTAGCTAACGTTAGCCAGCTAGCTAATGTTAGCCACCTAGCCACCTAGCTAGAATTCGTAACAAATCATACATTTTGTAGATTCATAACATATTGTACATTTTGCAAATTCGTAACATATAATACAAATTGTAATTTGTAACATACAGTGCATTCAGAAAGTATTAAGACCCCTTGACTCTTTCCACATTTTGTTACATTACAGCCTTATTCTAAAATGGATTAAAAAAATGTTTTGAATCATCATCAATCTACACACAGCACCCCATACTAACAAAGCGAAAACAGGTTTGTATACATTTTTGGTCATTTAAAAATAAATTGACAAAAAAAAGGTATTTACATAAGTATTCAGACCCTTTGCTATGAGACGCGAAATTGAGCTCAGGTGCATCCTGTTTCCATTGATCATCCTTGAGATATTTCTACAACTTGATTGGAGTCCACCTGTGGTCAATTAAATTGGTTGGACATGATCTGGAAATGCACACACCTGTCTATATAAGGTCCCACAGTTGACAGTGCATGTCAGAGCAAACACCAAGCCATGAGGTTGAAGGAATTGTCCGTAGAGCTCTGAGACAGGATTGTGTCAAGGCACAGATCTAGAGAAGGGTACCAAAACATTTCTGCAGCATTGAAGGTCCCCAAGAACATAGTGGCCTCCATCATTCAAATGGAAGAAGTTTGGATCCACCAAAACACTTCCTAGAGCTGGCCACCCGGCCAAGCCGAGCATTCGGGGGAGAAGAACCTTGGTCAGGGAGGTGACCAAAAACCTGATGGTCACTCTGACAGCACTCCACCAATCAGGCCTTTATGTTAGAATAGCCAGATGAAAGCTACTCCTCAGTAAAAAGCACATGACAACCCACTTGGAGTTTGCCAAAAGGCACCTAAAGACTCTCAGACCATCAGAAACACGATTCTCTGGTCTGATGAAACCAAGATTGAACTCTTTGGCCTGAATGCCAAGCGTCACGTCTGGAGGAAACCTGGCACCACCTCTACGGTGAAGCATGGTGGTGGCAGCATCATGCTGTGGGGATGTTTTTTAGCGGCAGGGACTGTGAGACTAGTCAGGATCGAGGGAAAGATGAACGGAGCAAAGTACAGACAGATCCTTGATGAAAACCTGCTCCAGAGCGCTCAGGACCTCAGACTGGGGCGAAGGTTCTCCTTCCAACAGGACAATGGCCCTAAACACACAGCCAAGACAACGCAGGAGTGGCTTCGGGACATGTCTCTGAATGTCCTTGAGTGGCCCAGCCAGAGCCCGGACTTGAACCCGATCGAACATCTCTGGAGAGAGCTGCAAATAGCTGTGCAGCGACACTCCCCATCCAACCTGACAGAGCTTGAGAGGATCTGCAAAGAAGAATGGGAGAAACTCCCCGAATACAGGTGTGCCAAGCTTGTAGCGTCATACCCAAGAAGACTCCAGGCTGTAATTGCTGCCAAAGGTGCTTCAACAAAGTACTGAGTAAAGGGTCGGAATACTTATGTTATGTAAATGTGACATTTCAGTTTTTTTATTGTAATAGATTTTCCTTAAATTTGAAAAAAAAAATGTTTTTGCTTTGTGATTATGAAGTATGTGTGTAGATTGATGCAATTCTTTATTTTTAAATCCATTTTAGAATAAGGCTGTAACGTAACAAAATGTTGAAAAAGTCAAGGGGTCTGAAAACTTTCCGAATGCACTGTATCATATGAAATGGGTGATGGACGTCCACAAATTAATACATACATATACTACATGGAGTGTCTCGGATTCATGTACAGAATAAAATAAGAAAAAGAAGAAGAACAAAGGAAAAGAAGAAGAACAACAACAACAAAGGAAAAGAAGAAGAAGAAAATAAAAAGAAGAAGAAGAAGAAGCAGAGAGTCACTTGTAACGTCATCAACAATCTAATCAAATCAAATGTAATTTTATTTGTCACATGCGCTGACAGGTGTAGGTAGACCTTACCGTGAAAATGGCTACTTACGAGCCTTTAACCAAAAATGCAGTTCAAGAAAAGAAGTAGACTTAAGAAAATGTTTACTAAATAAAGTAAAGTAACAATTTTTAATAAAAAGCAACACAATAAAATAACAATAACAAGGCTATAAACAGGGTACCGAGTCAATGTGCGGGTTAGTCTAGGTAATTTGTACATGTAAGTAAGGGTAAAGTGATACATAGACAATAAACAGTGAGTGGTATGGTACAAAACTAATGTAAATAGTCCGGGTGTCCATTTGATTAATTGTTCAGCAGTCTTATGGCTTGGGGTAGAAGCTGTTAGGGAGCCTTTTGGACCTAGACTTGGCGCCATGCGGTAGCAGAGAAAACAGTCTATGACTTGGGTGACTGGAGTCTTTGACAATTTTTTGGGCCTTCCTCTAACACCGCCTAGTATATAGGTCCTGGATGGCAGGAAGCTTGGCCCCAGTGATGTACTGGGCCGTACGCACTACCCTCTGTAGCGCCTTACGGTCGGTTGCCGAGCAGTTGCCATACCAGGCGGTTATGCAACCGGTCAGGATGCTCTCGATGGTGCAGCTGTATGATGCAAAATGCTTCATGACACTTTGCTTCTGTGTAACATTTGTCGTAGTGGAGAGAAGACCAATACGCAGCGGGAATGTGGATACTCATCTTTTTTTAATAAAACATGAGTAAAGCATCCACAGGAAAAAAACTATAAACAATACTCACGACACGAACAGTGTGGCAGGCTAAACAAAGCAGTGCTCACAAACAACTACCCACAACCCCAAAGAAAAACACACACCTGTTTATAGGACTCCCAATCAGAGGCAACTAGAAACACCTGCCTCCAATTGAGAGTCCAGCAACCCAACTTACACATAACGCAAAACCTCTGCCACATCCTGACCAAAACTAATACAATTACTCCCTCTGCTGGTCAGGATGTGACAGTACCCCCCCCCCCCTAAAGGTGCAGACCCTGAATGCACCTAAAAGAAAAGACAAAAACCCCCAAACACCAAAAAATATCCCCCTAAACTAAAGGGAGGGAAAGGAGGGTGGCTGCCGTCAACGACGGTACTGTGCTACACCCCCCCACCCCAACCCACCTATATAGGAGGCGGCTCAGGTGCGGGACGTGGACCTCGCTCCACCTTTGCCTGCTGACATGTAAAACATCTTGGGACTGACTGTATCAACAGTGGACTAATGAAAAAAAAACACGTTTTTTGAGTTAATAATTTTTTTATGTAAAGGAACCTCATATTTTTTCTCTCGCTCTCTCACACACACACTGAATCTCTCTCTCCCTCTCATTCCCCCTCTCCCTCCCCGCTCTCTCCCCATCACCATCTCCCTCCCCCTCCCACCTCTCCCCATCACCCCCTCCCTCTCCCATTCCCTCCCCCATCTCCCCCTCTCTACCTGTGTAGTTCGAGGAGAACATGACAATGAAGGGTTCTCTGATGAAGGTATCTGTACCGCAGGGCTCACAGCCGTCATCGTACGTGTAGTTCTTAGCCACAGAGACCGTATCCTCTCTATCATATAACAGGACAAACACACGCTTTAGGAGATGGTTTCAGTGTTTAGTGCAGCACAGAACGGCACAGTACAGAGCAGAACAGAGCAGAACAGAACCTGTACAGGTGGAGGTATCTCTCTGTATATTACCTGTACAGGTAGAGTTATCTCTCTGTATATTACCTGTACAGGTAGAGGTATCTCTCTGTGTATTACCTGTACAGGTAGAGTTATCTCTCTGTGTATTACCTGTACAGGTAGAGTTATCTCTCTGTGTATTACCTGTACAGGTAGCGGTATCTCTCTGTATATTACCTGTACAGGTAGAGGTATCTCTCTGTATATTACCTGTACAGGTAGAGGTATCTCTCTGTATATTACCTGTACAGGTAGAGGTATCTCTCTGTGTATTACAGTTCTACACCTGTTTTATTCGGCGCATGTGAAAAATAAAATGTGATTTGACTTGATATTTTGCACTACATTTGACCAGAAAAAGGTATTTTTATTATTATTATTTTTTTTTAATGTAATTTATCAGGGGGTGCTGCAGCACCCCTGCTATGGGAATTGGGCTTAAGATATGTACAGAGCCTAAAGAAAATATTCACACCCCTTGACTTTTTCCACATTTGAAAAATGTGTGTTACAAAGTGGGAATTTTTGTGTTACAAAACTTTTTGTGTTACAAAGTGGGAATAAATTGCTATTTTTTGTCAAGGCTGAAAGGTCAAATCAATTCAAATCAAATGTTATTGGTCGCATACACATGGTTAGCAGATGTTATTGGTCACATACACATGGTTAGCAGATGTTATTGGTCGTATACACATGGTTAGCAGATGTTATTGGTCACATACACATGGTTAGTAGAGGTTATTGGTCGCATACATGTGGTTAGCAGATGTTATTGGTCACATACACGTGGTTAGCAGATGTTATTGGTCACATACACATGGCTAGCAGATGTTATTGGTCACATACACGTGGTTAGCAGATGTTATTGGTCACATACACATGGTTAGCAGATGTTATTGGTCACATACACGTGGTTAGCAGATGTTATTGGTCACATACACATGGTTAACAGATGTTATTGGTCACATACACGTGGTTAGCAGATGTTATTGGTCACATACACGTGGTTAGCAGATGTTATTGGTCACATACACGTGGTTAGCAGATGTTATTGGTCACATACACGTGGTTAGCAGATGTTATTGGTCACATACACGTGGTTAGCAGATGTTATTGGTCACATACACATGGTTAGCAGACGTTGTTGGTCACATACACATGGTTAGCAGACGTTGTTGGTCACATACACATGGTTAGCAGATGTTATTGGTCACATACACATGGTTAGCAGACGTTGTTGGTCACATACACATGGTTAGCAGATGTTATTGCGAGTGTAGTGAAATGCTTGTGCTTCTAGTTCCGACAGTGCAGCAAAATCTAACAAGTAATATCTAACAATTCCACAACAAATACCTAGTACACACAGATCTAACTAAAGGAATGGAATAAGAATATATAAATATATATATATGGAGGAGCAATGACAGAGCGGCATAGGCTAAGATGCAATAGATAGTATAGAATACAGTATATACATATGAGATGAGTAATGCATAGACTAAGATGCAATAGATAGTATAGAATACAGTATATACATATGAGATGAGTAATACATAGACTAAGATGCAATAGATAGTATAGAATACAGTATATACATATCAGATGAGTAATGCATAGACTAAGATGCAATAGATAGTATAGAATACAGTATATACATATCAGATGAGTAATACATAGACTAAGATGCAATAGATAGTATAGAATACAGTATATACATATCAGATGAGTAATGCGTTACTAAAGTGCCATTATTAAAGTGACTAGTGTTCCATTTATTAAAGTGGCCAGTGATTTCAAGTCTGTATGTAGGCAGCAGCCACTCAATGTTAGTGAGGGCTGTTTAACAGTCTGATGGCCTTGAGATAGAAGCTGTTTTTCAGTCTCTCGGTTCCAGCTTTGATACACCTGTACTGACCTTGCCTTCTGGATGGTAGCAGTGTGAACAGGCAGTGGCTCGGGTGGATGTTGTCCTTGATGATTTTTTCGGGGCCTTCCTGTGACATCGGGTGCTGTTGTATTGGATTTGCCCGAAACATAACACTTTGTATTCAGCACAAAAAGTGAATTGCTCTGCCACATTTTTTGCAGTTTTACTTTAGTGCCTTGTTACAGACAGGATGCATGTTTTTGGAATATTTTTATTCTGTACAGGCTTCCTTCCTTTCTGTCACAAATCTGTGTTTGAAATGTACTGCTCCACTGAGGGACCTTACAGATAATAGTATGTGTGGGGTACAGAGATGAGGTAGTCATTAAAAAATCATGTTAAACACTATATTTGCACACAGTGAGTCCATGAAACTTATTATGTGACTTGTTAAGCACATTTTTACTCCTGAACTTATTTATGCATTTCCATAACAAAGGGGTTGAATAATTATTGACTTAAGACATTTCAGCTTTTCATTTTAAATACATTTGTTAACATTTCTAAAAACATTATTTAACTCACATTATAGAGTATTGTGTTCAGGCCAGTGAAAATCTCCATTTAATCCATTTTGAATTCAGGCTGTAACACAATAAAATGTTGGAAAAAGTAAAGGGGTGTGATTACTTTCTGAAGGCACTGTATGGTGTCCCGTAAGGGCCCTGATCAAAAGTGGTGCACCATTTGATTGTCTGTCTGAGAGGCAAGGTAGTTGCACTTGCAGTTGATAGTGTGTTGATAGCGGGAGCATCAGACCGGATATTGTTATTATCTAGTTATGTATACTAATAAAGAGTGGTAATAACTCATAATTTTTTTAAATAAATAATACATGTTAATTAATGAATTATGTAATAAATTGGGATGTTATTGTCCACCCAGGGCTGTACCTCCTCCCAGGTAATACTGGCCTGATGTTATTGTCCACCCAGGGCTGTACCTCCTCACAGGTAACACTGGCCTGATGTTATTGTCCACCCAGGGTTGTACCTCCTCACAGGTAATACTGGCCTGATGTTATTGTCCACCCAGGGCTGTACCTCCTCACAGGTAATACTGGACTGCTTTGGCCATAGACAGTGGCAGATCATCAGACTTTCATCTATTACTGTTGTGTCAACTGTATCAAAAATGATACAGAGGGATTTGACGTTAGGAAGGTGCATAAACAACTTTACTAGGGTTTCTTCCTCAGCCGAAAGGAGCATATTTTACTATAGGCTATGAATGTATACAGAGATGGGCAAAAGATGCATACAAATCTATCTTGTTAAGTACAAGATATTCTAAAAACCAATGTATCAAACTAAAATACAAAATACTTTTGCAAAGTATTGTATCTAGATAAAATACAAGTGTTTTTTCTTTTCAACCTTTTCAAAAATTTTAGAATATCTTGTACTTAACTATATATATATATATATATATATATATATATATATATATATATATATATATATATATATACATATATATATATATATAAAAGTATTTTGTAAATATAAATTAAAGGTCTGTATGTATCTTGTTACAAAATACATTGGATTGTAGTTCGGGACAGTGTAAAAAAAAAACATACTCAAGAGTAATTAAATACGTATTTAAAATACATGTAACAGAAATACTGCCTCTGTCTGAATGTATAGTATCTTACAATCATTTTGGGGAAATTAAACTACAAAACTATATCCCAGAGAAACTACATTTCCGCACACAAAGCTGAATGACTTCCGGAATGTGACATCACAGGAAGAAGCCAACTCGGCTAGTTGTCAAATTAGCAAAGCTGACTAGCCAGCTAATGTATTGGTGGGAGACCAGTGTCAGTGGTTTTCTGAATAGAGAGCAAATTTGGATTTTATCATGGTGTTTCCACTGTAGAAAACACTTCAAACGACACCCAAGGAATTTCCCCCCGCACCTTCCTCTTGTTCCAGCGCATAAACAAGGTAGGTTACAAAATATTTGAGCTAGCTAGCTTGTCGGTCAGCTAGCAAGAGACCTTGCTAGCTACCCAGCTAATTGTAGCCATTATCCTCTACTAACTTTTGAGCTGACATAGTTAGCGAAGTGTTGTCCAGTTATACTTATATTTCCTTTACTTATTTTGCCTGGAATCGTAGCTAAGTAGGTCGCTACGTCAGCTAGCGAACTCCCACAGAACTAGAAAGCTAGCTAGCTAGGTTAGCTAACTTTCTTGTTTTGACAACCAGTCAAGTCTAAATATCTAACGCTAGCTAAAGGGGGAAGGAATTTGCTAATAATGCATATTGTTTAGCTGAATTTACTGTGTAATGTCAACCAAACAACAGAGATATCAGTTTGCTAGCAGTGTTAGCTAGCTTGATAACATAGCACCTTACTAGTACTGCTGATTAGGTTGTTTTGGCATTTAACTTAGCTAGTTAGCTAACGTCAACCAACTAACTAGTTAGCATCATAAAGCACGTTCTCTTCATAGAGCACAGCAGTTCTGTTCAAATTTTAAACCTCTGGTTTTGTTCTCACCGATGACAGTTGCTACTGCCACCAGGGGCAGAATAGAGGTTTCAGAAGTTTGTTTGCCTGTCTAGCTATCATTCTCTGTCCCTCTCCATCCACTTTTGCCTCCAAAATGGCACCCTATTCCCTTTATAGTGCACTACGTTTGACCAGGCCCATAGAGCACAGGTCGAAAGTAGTGAATTATAAAGGTATTAGGGTGCCATTTGGGATGAAGCCTCATATCCAGGACCAAGGACAGTTAACCTGGCAATTTATTGACCAGGTAACTAACTATTTTAAAAGGACCAGGGACAGTTCACCTGGCAATTGATTTACCAGCTGGCTAACCATTTTAAAAGTTGTGTATAAATATATAAACAAAGTATGGCAGACAATGTTATAGAAGATTGATCCGTGTGATTGGTGTGTGTGATCTGTGATTGGTGGGTTGTAGGAGTTAATAACTGTATCTCTCCTGGCATTGGTCGTTTTCTAGGTGTGAATGACCGACGTGGTGCCCCCCACTGCGCTCAGCGAAGTCCAGCTCCGCCTCCTCTGCCACGATGACATAGACAGTGTCAAGCTGCTGTGCGGTGATTGGTTCCCCATCGAGTGAGTACTGCGCCACGCGGCCAATAGCAACACAAGATCGTATTGTGTTCAGTGGAGAGAGAACTGCGTGAAACTGTAGTGGTATTTTAACTTGTCTAATAAGAACAGATGTTCACTTTCCGTTTCAAAACGCTTTGCTATGTTGAGTCCCACTGAACACGACCCAGGGCACCTGTCCTCACCTGTACCCTGTTACCTTAATTAAGCTGAAGTCTACACCACCTATCCTCACCTGTCCCCTGTCACCTTAATACAGCTGAAGTCTACTCATTCTATTTGCCACCTGTCCTCTGTCACCTTAATACAGGTGAAGTCTACTCATTCTATTTGCCACCTGTCCCCTGTCACCTTAAAACAGCTGAAGTCTACTCATTCTATTTGCCACCTGTCCCCTGTCACCTTAAAACAGCTGAAGACTACTCATTCTATTTGCCACCTGTCCCCTGTCACCTTAAAACAGCTGAAGACTACTCATTCTATTTGCCCTGTCACCTTAATACAGCTGAAGTCTACTCATTCTATTTGCTACCTGTACCTACCTTAAGGCATATTAGGCCTACACTTTTACCCCAAGTGACTTAGTCATGCATTTTCCATATGAGTGGCCCCAGCAGGAATCTAACCTCTGAGCCTCACCTGTCCCCCTACAGGTACCCAGACTCATGGTATAATGACATCACATCCAATAAGAAGTTCTTCTCCCTAGCCGCCATCTTCAAGGGAGGCATCGTGGGAATGATCGTAGCTGAGATCAAGGGCCGGACCAAAGTACACAGAGAGGTACGGGTGCTGGGGTAGAGATGGTCCTGACTGACTGACTGACAGTACACAGAGAGGTATGGGTGCTGGTGTAGAGATGGTCCTGACTGACTGACAGTACACAGAGAGGTATGGGTGCTGGTGTAGAGATGGTCCTGACTGACTGACAGTACACAGAGAGGTATGGGTGCTGGTGTAGAGATGGTCCTGACTGACTGACAGTACACAGAGAGGTACAGGTGCTGGTGTAGAGATGGTCCTGACTGACTGACTGACTGACTGACAGTACACAGAGTGGTACGGGTGCTGGTGTAGAGATGGTCCTGACTGACTGACAGTACACAGAGTGGTATGGGTGCTGGTGTAGAGATGGTCCTGACTGACTGACAGTACACAGAGAGGTATGGGTGCTGGTGTAGAGATGGTCCTGACTGACTGACAGTACACAGAGAGGTACGGGTGCTGGTGTAGAGATGGTCCTGACTGACTGACTGACTGACTGACAGTACACAGAGTGGTACGGGTGCTGGTGTGGAGATGGTCCTGACTGACTGACAGTACACAGAGAGGTACAGGTGCTGGTGTAGAGATGGTCCTGACTGACTGACTGACAGTACACAGAGTGGTATGGGTGCTGGGGTAGAGATGGTCCTGACTGACTGACAGTACACAGAGTGGTACGGGTGCTGGTGTAGAGATGGTCCTGACTGACTGACAGTACACAGAGTGGTATGGGTGCTGGTGTAGAGTTGGTCCTGACTGACTGACAGTACACAGAGAGGTACGGGTGCTGGTGTAGAGATGGTCCTGACTGACTGACTGACTGACAGTACACAGAGTGGTACGGGTGCTGGTGTAGAGATGGTCCTGACTGACTGACAGTACACAGAGAGGTGCTGGGGTAGAGATGGTCCTGACTGACTGACTGTACACAGAGAGGTACGGGTGCTGGTGTAGAGATGGTCCTGACTGACTGACAGTACACAGAGAGGTATGGGTGCTGGTGTAGAGATGGTCCTGACTGACTGACTGACAGTACACAGAGAGGTACGGGTGCTGGTGTAGAGATGGTCCTGACTGACTGACTGACAGTACACAGAGAGGTACTGGTGCTGGGGTAGAGATGGTCCTGACTGACTGACAGTACACAGAGAGGTACGGGTGCTGGTGTAGAGATGGTCCTGACTGACTGACAGTACACAGAGTGGTATGGGTGCTGGGGTAGAGATGGTCCTGACTGACTGACAGTACACAGAGAGGTACGGGTGCTGGTGTAGAGATGGTCCTGACTGACTGACTGACAGTACACAGAGAGGTACTGGTGCTGGGGTAGAGATGGTCCTGACTGACTGACAGTACACAGAGAGGTACGGGTGCTGGTGTAGAGATGGTCCTGACTGACTGACTGACAGTACACAGAGTGGTATGGGTGCTGGGGTAGAGATGGTCCTGACTGACTGACAGTACACAGAGAGGTACAGGTGCTGGTGTAGAGATGGTCCTGACTGACTGACAGTACACAGAGTGGTACGGGTGCTGGGGTAGAGATGGTTCTGACTGACTGACAGTACACAGAGAGGTGCTGGTGTAGAGATGGTCCTGACTGACTGACAGTACACAGAGAGGTACGGGTGCTGGTGTAGAGATGGTCCTGACTGACTGACAGTACACAGAGAGGTACGGGTGCTGGTGTAGAGATGGTCCTGACTGACTGACAGTACACAGAGAGGTATGGGTGCTGGTGTAGAGATGGTCCTGACTGACTGACTGACAGTACACAGAGAGGTACGGGTGCTGGTGTAGAGATGGTCCTGACTGACTGACTGACAGTACACAGAGAGGTACTGGTGCTGGGGTAGAGATGGTCCTGACTGACTGACAGTACACAGAGAGGTACGGGTGCTGGTGTAGAGATGGTCCTGACTGACTGACTGACAGTACACAGAGTGGTATGGGTGCTGGGGTAGAGATGGTCCTGACTGACTGACAATATACAGAGAGGTACGGGTGCTGGTGTAGAGATGGTCCTGACTGACTGACAGTACACAGAGTGGTACGGGTGCTGGGGTAGAGATGGTTCTGACTGACTGACAGTACACAGAGAGGTGCTGGTGTAGAGATTGTCCTGACTGACTGACAGTACACAGAGAGGTACGGGTGCTGGTGTAGAGATGGTCCTGACTGACTGACCGTACACAGAGAGGTACGGGTGCTGGTGTAGAGATGGTCCTGACTGACTGACAATTGAACCTATTGTTGGAAGCTGAATGTTTTGACAGACAGTAGTTGTTTGTGGGGTCATATTAAAGTCAGGGTTGGGGTCAATCCCTTTTAAATTTCAGTCAATTCCGGAACAACACAGGAATTCCAATTGTTTTCAATTAGGATAATTTGGAATTGGAATTTGTATCACTATCTGAATTGACAGGAATGTAAATGGGTTTGAGGCCAGCCCTGATTAGTAGTTATGTTTCAAGTAGTGTAGTTAGTTCCATATCCCTGTCAGTCAGAGTTGTTAGGAACAGTCTGAAATGGAACACACTGACATTCTACATTCTGTTTATAGTCTCCTACTAATTAGACCTGAAGCAGCCGGAGGGGAGAGGAGGGTGGGGACGAGGAGGAGTGAAGGAGGTGGGGATGGACGTGTGGAGGAGAAAAGGAGGGTGGTCATTGAGGAGGGGGGCATGAGGTGGAGGGGTGTGGGAGATGGAGGGGTGTTGAAGAGTAATGGAGAGAGGGAGGGGGTTGTTTTGCTCGGTATACCGAAACTTCTGTACTTTTTCGATACTAGAACATGAAAAACGTTTCAGTACTAGAATGTTTGTTACTTTTGGTAGTACTTCTGTCAAATGTGTCTCACGGATGAAAGGGAATGAGGGAGACCTAGTCAGGTATACAACTGAATGCTTTCAGCTGAAATGTGTCTTCCTCATTTAACCCAACCCCTCTGAATCAGAGAGGTGCAGAGTCTGTCAGTGCAGCTGATGTCTCCCTTACAGCTCTAGTGCACCTTGCCTGCTCCACTCATGGGCTCCCGAGTGGCGCAGCGGTTCGAATCCAGGCTGTATCACAACTGGCCGTGATTCGGAGTCCCATAGGGCGGCGTACAATTGGCCCAGCGTCGTCCAGGGTTTGGCCGGTGTAGGCCGTTCTTGTAAATAAGAATTTGTTCTTAACTGACTTTATTAAGGTTAAATTAAAATGTTATAACAAAAAATCATGTTAGCTCTCCACTTAGCCTGCACTGGGAGTCTGGGCTGCATCATGTTAGATCTGCACTGGGAGTCTGGGCTGCATCATGTTAGATCTCCACTTAGCCTGTACTGGGAGTCTGGGCTGCATCATGTTAGATCTCCACTTAGCCTGTACTCCACTTAGCCCACTCATGCTGCACAGAAGTTAACATACTTGAATAATGCGACACGGCGTGTAGAAATGTTGAAACTGTTCATTACTGTTCGCAAAACAATGTCCCTACATCCTAGACTCTAGATTTCCTGGTGTTAGTCAGTGTTATAAGTATTAATAGCTGTGTATAACCTCTCCTCTCTGCAGGATGGAGACATCCTAGCCTCTAGATTTCCTGTGGACACCCAGGTGGCTTACATTCTGAGTCTGGGGGTGGTGAAGGAGTTCAGGAAACATGGAATAGGTAGGTACACTTAGGGCTGTTGTAGTGACCGTTTTACTGCCACACTGGTGGTCACGAGTCATGAAGGCAGTCAGATTCCACATGACCGTATAGTCACGGTAATTAGGCTTCGCCAAGCTCAGATGCTGCTGATGGTCATTCGTAGCCTACCAAACTTGCTAACAGCCTCGTACTCAGCACTCTATTGTCCCTCTAATCACTCTGACATCAATGCAAATGTATTCGAAAATCTAATCCAACACTTCATGAGTGCTCATGTTGCGCATCATTTCTATAGGCTATGCAATTGCGGGACAAAAAACAGAGTGATGGCCTCTAATAAAAAGAGGAGGATCCCATCAGCTTTCTATAGGCTAGTGCTTTTGCTGTTCGTTAGGCCTACTCATCTAGTTGGCTGATAAAATAAATGTGGACAGTTCTTCCAATATCTTCAATATGCACCTCGGAATTGGATAAGGACGCGCGCAGGTGCATCCCCGATGTGTCTGTCTTGACTTGTAGCCTGTGAGAAAGACCCGATCTCGTGACGGAGAGCCATGTGAGTGAGAGACACTTCAGATTGTGCAGCACACTCCGGGAGAAGGTCACAACGCAGCACTCCGGGCCACAAAGGGGATGCAGCTGTGAAATATGAGGCATTATCAAGTGCTTGTCAAATTGTGAATGAGAGACTATTGGAGTGTACAGCCTGCACAAAAAACAAAGCAGAGCTCATGCCTTTTTAAGCAACTTTTTTCAAATCATCATTAGTCTCATCATGCAGCCTTACAATGTATTAAAAATCAAAACATATAGCCCAACGTTTGTAGAACAACTAAAGTTACATTAATAACTCTAAATGAAGCATATAGGAGGACCTGTTTCTTTGCTAACCGCTCAACACAGAATAACCACATGTGCGCACTCCCTCAAATCGTTTGGAGAGAATATTTATATTTTATTCAGCTTTGTTCAAATGTATTCTTCGTATTATAAAATAATATAAAATAATGCCAGGGAATTCTAAGCATGTCTTGTTTGCTAAATGAACTAGTGTAGCCCACAGCCACATGGCATAGCCAGATCAGGGTCTAACATAAGGACAACTCAGAATATGCTATTCTGTTCTTCTGAAATAGACAACATTCTCTTCATATCATGCTTCTTCTTTGGACCTGTCTAAAATAAATAGTTAATTTATTGTGAAGGTGTAGGCTATTTTGCATGGATTTATTAGACTTTTAAAATGGCTTGTAGGCTGTGTGTGGGAGCCAGGAGAGGCTACATGTGTTTATGTTAATTAACGGTCACTTACCGTGAGACAGACAGTTATTTGCATGACAATCATCGGCTGACAATTTTGTGACCGCCACAGCCCTATGTGCACTCACAGTCACTCACTGTCCTGCTACCCTTCTCTTCTCCCCCTCCCAGGCTCCTTGCTGCTGGACAGTCTTAAGGAGCACATCTCCACCACGGCCCAGGACCACTGCAAGGCCATCTACCTCCATGTGCTGACAACCAACACCACGGCTATACACTTCTACCACAACAGGTAGGTAGGTAGGTAGAGACCTGCTATACACTTCTACCACAACAGGTAGGTAGAGACCTGCTATACACTTCTTCCACAACAGGTAGGTAGGTAGGGACCTGCTATACACTTCTACCACAACAGGTAGGTAGGTAGAGACCTGCTATACACTTCTACCACAACAGGTAGGTAGAGACCTGCTATACACTTCTTCCACAACAGGTAGGTAGGGACCTGCTATACACGTCTACCACAACAGGTAGGTAGGTAGGTAGGTAGGTAGGTAGGTAGGTAGGTAGGTAGGTAGGTAGGTAGGTAGGTAGGGACCTGCTATACACTTCTACCACAACAGGTAGGTAGGGACCTGCTATACACTTCTACCACAACAGGTAGGTAGAGACCTGCTATACACTTCTACCACAACAGGTAGGTAGGGACCTGCTATACACTTCTACCACAACAGGTAGGTAGGTAGGTAGGGACCTGCTATACACTTCTACCACAACAGGTAGGTAGGTAAGTAGGTAGGGACCTGCTATACACTTCTACCACAACAGGTAGGTAGGTAGGGAAGAGACCTGCTATACACTTCTACCACAACAGGTAGGTAGGTAGGGAAGAGACCTGCTATACACTTCTACCACAACAGGTAGGTAGGTAGGTAGGTAGGTAGGGACCTGCTATACACTTCTACCACAACAGGTAGGTAGATAGGGACCTGCTATACACTTCTACCACAACAGGTAGGTAGGTAGAGACCTGCTATACACTTCTACCACAACAGGTAGGTAGGTAGGGACCTGCTATACACTTCTACCACAACAGGTAGGTAGGTAGGGCCCGATATACACTTCTACCACAACAGGTAGGTAGGTAGAGACCTGCTATACACTTCTACCACAACAGGTAGGTAGGTAGAGACCTGCTATACACTTCTACCACAACAGGTAGGTAGGTAGGTAGGGACCTGCTATACACTTCTACCACAACAGGTAGGTAGGTAGGTAGGTAGGTAGGGACCTGCTATACACTTCTACCACAACAGGTAGGTAGGGACCTGCTATACACTTCTACCACAACAGGTAGGTAGGTAGGTAGGGACCTGCTATACACTTCTACCACAACAGGTAGGTAGGTAGAGACCTGCTATACACTTCTACCACAACAGGTAGGTAGGTAGAGACCTGCTATACACTTCTACCACAACAGGTAGGTAGGTAGAGACCTACTATACACTTCTACCACAACAGGTAGGTAGGTAGGTAGGTAGAGACCTGCTATACACTTCTACCACAACAGGTAGGTAGGTAGGTAGGGACCTGCTATACACTTCTACCACAACAGGTAGGTAGGTAGGTAGGGAGAGACCTGCTATACACTTCTACCACAACAGGTAGGTAGGTAGGTAGGTAGGTAGGTAGGGACCTGCTATACACTTCTACCACAACAGGTAGGTAGGTAGGGAGAGACCTGCTATACACGTCTACCACAACAGGTAGGTAGGTAGGGACCTGCTATACACTTCTACCACAACAGGTAGGTAGAGACCTGCTATACACTTCTACCACAACAGGTAGGTAGGGACCTGCTATACACTTCTACCACAACAGGTAGGTAGGGTCCTGCTATACACTTCTACCACAACAGGTAGGTAGGTAAGTAGGTAGGGACCTGCTATACACTTCTACCACAACAGGTAGGTAGGTAGAGACCTGCTATACACTTCTACCACAACAGGTAGGTAGGTAGGGAAGAGACCTGCTATACACTTCTACCACAACAGGTAGGTAGGTAGGTAGGTAGGGACCTGCTATACACTTCTACCACAACAGGTAGGTAGGTAGGGACCTGCTATATACTTCTACCACAACAGGTAGGTAGGTAGGGACCTGCTATACACTTCTTCCACAACAGGTAGGTAGGTAGGGACCTGCTATACACTTCTACCACAACAGGTAGGTAGGTAGAGACCTGCTATACACTTCTACCACAACAGGTAGGTAGGTAGAGACCTGCTATACACTTCTACCACAACAGGTAGGTAGGTAGGGACCTGCTATACACTTCTACCACAACAGGTAGGTAGGTAGGGCCCGATATACACTTCTACCACAACAGGTAGGTAGGTAGAGACCTGCTATACACTTCTACCACAACAGGTAGGTAGGTAGGTAGGGACCTGCTATACACTTCTACCACAACAGGTAGGTAGGTAGGTAGGTAGGGACCTGCTATACACTTCTACCACAACAGGTAGGTAGGTAGAGACCTGCTATACACTTCTACCACAACAGGTAGGTAGGTAGAGACCTGCTATACACTTCTACCACAACAGGTAGGTAGGTAGAGACCTGCTATACACTTGTACCACAACAGGTAGGTAGGTAGAGACCTGCTATACACTTGTACCACAACAGGTAGGTAGGTAGAGACCTGCTATACACTTCTACCGCAACAGGTAGGTAGGTAGGTAGGTAGGGACCTGCTATACACTTCTACCACAACAGGTAGGTAGGTAGGGAGAGACCTGCTATACACTTCTACCACAACAGGTAGGTAGGTAGGTAGGTAAGGACCTGCTATACACTTCTACCATAACAGGTAGGTAGGTAGAGACCTGCTATACACTTCTACCACAACAGGTAGGTAGGTAGAGACCTGCTATACACTTCTACCACAACAGGTAGGTAGGTAGGGACCTGCTATACACTTCTACCACAACAGGTAGGTAGGTAGAGACCTGCTATACACTTCTACCACAACAGGTAGGTAGGTAGGGACCTGCTATACACTTCTACCACAACAGGTAGGTAGGTAGAGACCTGCTATACACTTCTACCACAACAGGTAGGTAGGTAGGGACCTGCTATACACTTCTACCACAACAGGTAGGTAGGTAGGGACCTGCTATACACTTCTACCACAACAGGTAGGTAGGTAGGTAGAGACCTGCTATACACTTCTACCACAACAGGTAGGTAGGTAGGTAGAGACCTGCTATACACTTCTACCACAACAGGTAGGTAGGTAGAGACCTGCTATACACTTCTACCACAACAGGTAGGTAGGTAGGGAGAGACCTGCTATACACTTCTACCACAACAGGTAGGTAGGTAGGGAGAGACCTGCTATACATTTCTACCACAATAGGTAGGTAGGGAGAGACCTGCTATACACTTCTACCACAACAGGTAGGTAGGTAGGTAGGTAGGTAGGTAGGTAGGTAGGTAGGTAGGTAGGTAGGTAGGTAGGGACCTGCTATACACTTCTACCACAACAGGTAGGTAGGTAGGTAGAGACCTGCTATACACTTCTACCACAACAGGTAGGTAGGGACCTGCTATACACTTCTACCACAACAGGTAGGTAGGTAGGGACCTGCTATACACTTCTACCACAACAGGTAGGTAGGGACCTGCTATACACTTCTACCACAACAGGTAGGTAGGTAGGTAGGTAGGTAGGTAGGTAGGTAGGTAGGTAGGTAGGTAGGGACCTGCTATACACTTCTTCCACAACAGGTAGGTAGGTAGAGACCTGCTATACACTTCTACCACAACAGGTAGGTAGGTAGGTAGAGACCTGCTATACACTTCTACCACAACAGGTAGGTAGGGACCTGCTATACACTTCTACCACAACAGGTAGGTAGGGTCCTGCTATACACTTCTACCACAACAGGTAGGTAGGTAAGTAGGTAGGGACCTGCTATACACTTCTACCACAACAGGTAGGTAGGTAGAGACCTGCTATACACTTCTACCACAACAGGTAGGTAGGTAGGGAAGAGACCTGCTATACACTTCTACCACAACAGGTAGGTAGGTAGGTAGGTAGGGACCTGCTATACACTTCTACCACAACAGGTAGGTAGGTAGGGAGAGACCTGCTATACACGTCTACCACAACAGGTAGGTAGGTAGGTAGGTAGGTAGGGACCTGCTATACACTTCTACCACAACAGGTAGGTAGAGACCTGCTATACACTTCTACCACAACAGGTAGGTAGGGACCTGCTATACACTTCTACCACAACAGGTAGGTAGGGTCCTGCTATACACTTCTACCACAACAGGTAGGTAGGTAAGTAGGTAGGGACCTGCTATACACTTCTACCACAACAGGTAGGTAGGTAGAGACCTGCTATACACTTCTACCACAACAGGTAGGTAGGTAGGGAAGAGACCTGCTATACACTTCTACCACAACAGGTAGGTAGGTAGGTAGGTAGGTAGGGACCTGCTATACACTTCTACCACAACAGGTAGGTAGGTAGGGACCTGCTATATACTTCTACCACAACAGGTAGGTAGGTAGGGACCTGCTATACACTTCTTCCACAACAGGTAGGTAGGTAGGGACCTGCTATACACTTCTACCACAACAGGTAGGTAGGTAGAGACCTGCTATACACTTCTACCACAACAGGTAGGTAGGTAGAGACCTGCTATACACTTCTACCACAACAGGTAGGTAGGTAGGGACCTGCTATACACTTCTACCACAACAGGTAGGTAGGTAGGGCCCGATATACACTTCTACCACAACAGGTAGGTAGGTAGAGACCTGCTATACACTTCTACCACAACAGGTAGGTAGGTAGAGACCTGCTATACACTTCTACCACAACAGGTAGGTAGGTAGGTAGGGACCTGCTATACACTTCTACCACAACAGGTAGGTAGGTAGGTAGGTAGGGACCTGCTATACACTTCTACCACAACAGGTAGGTAGGTAGAGACCTGCTATACACTTCTACCACAACAGGTAGGTAGGTAGAGACCTGCTATACACTTCTACCACAACAGGTAGGTAGGTAGAGACCTGCTATACACTTGTACCACAACAGGTAGGTAGGTAGAGACCTGCTATACACTTGTACCACAACAGGTAGGTAGGTAGAGACCTGCTATACACTTCTACCGCAACAGGTAGGTAGGTAGGTAGGTAGGGACCTGCTATACACTTCTACCACAACAGGTAGGTAGGTAGGGAGAGACCTGCTATACACTTCTACCACAACAGGTAGGTAGGTAGGTAGGTAAGGACCTGCTATACACTTCTACCATAACAGGTAGGTAGGTAGAGACCTGCTATACACTTCTACCACAACAGGTAGGTAGGTAGAGACCTGCTATACACTTCTACCACAACAGGTAGGTAGGTAGGGACCTGCTATACACTTCTACCACAACAGGTAGGTAGGTAGAGACCTGCTATACACTTCTACCACAACAGGTAGGTAGGTAGGGACCTGCTATACACTTCTACCACAACAGGTAGGTAGGTAGAGACCTGCTATACACTTCTACCACAACAGGTAGGTAGGTAGGGACCTGCTATACACTTCTACCACAACAGGTAGGTAGGTAGGGACCTGCTATACACTTCTACCACAACAGGTAGGTAGGTAGGTAGAGACCTGCTATACACTTCTACCACAACAGGTAGGTAGGTAGGTAGAGACCTGCTATACACTTCTACCACAACAGGTAGGTAGGTAGAGACCTGCTATACACTTCTACCACAACAGGTAGGTAGGTAGGGAGAGACCTGCTATACACTTCTACCACAACAGGTAGGTAGGTAGGGAGAGACCTGCTATACATTTCTACCACAATAGGTAGGTAGGGAGAGACCTGCTATACACTTCTACCACAACAGGTAGGTAGGTAGGTAGGTAGGTAGGTAGGTAGGTAGGTAGGTAGGTAGGTAGGTAGGTAGGTAGGTAGGTAGGTAGGTAGGTAGGGACCTGCTATACACTTCTACCACAACAGGTAGGTAGGTAGGTAGAGACCTGCTATACACTTCTACCACAACAGGTAGGTAGGGACCTGCTATACACTTCTACCACAACAGGTAGGTAGGTAGGGACCTGCTATACACTTCTACCACAACAGGTAGGTAGGGACCTGCTATACACTTCTACCACAACAGGTAGGTAGGTAGGTAGGTAGGTAGGTAGGTAGGTAGGTAGGTAGGTAGGTAGGGACCTGCTATACACTTCTTCCACAACAGGTAGGTAGGTAGAGACCTGCTATACACTTCTACCACAACAGGTAGGTAGGTAGGTAGAGACCTGCTATACACTTCTACCACAACAGGTAGGTAGGGACCTGCTATACACTTCTACCACAACAGGTAGGTAGGGTCCTGCTATACACTTCTACCACAACAGGTAGGTAGGTAAGTAGGTAGGGACCTGCTATACACTTCTACCACAACAGGTAGGTAGGTAGAGACCTGCTATACACTTGTACCACAACAGGTAGGTAGGTAGAGACCTGCTATACACTTCTACCGCAACAGGTAGGTAGGTAGGTAGGTAGGGACCTGCTATACACTTCTACCACAACAGGTAGGTAGGTAGGGAGAGACCTGCTATACACTTCTACCACAACAGGTAGGTAGGTAGGTAGGTAAGGACCTGCTATACACTTCTACCATAACAGGTAGGTAGGTAGAGACCTGCTATACACTTCTACCACAACAGGTAGGTAGGTAGAGACCTGCTATACACTTCTACCACAACAGGTAGGTAGGTAGGGACCTGCTATACACTTCTACCACAACAGGTAGGTAGGTAGAGACCTGCTATACACTTCTACCACAACAGGTAGGTAGGTAGGGACCTGCTATACACTTCTACCACAACAGGTAGGTAGGTAGAGACCTGCTATACACTTCTACCACAACAGGTAGGTAGGTAGGGACCTGCTATACACTTCTACCACAACAGGTAGGTAGGTAGGGACCTGCTATACACTTCTACCACAACAGGTAGGTAGGTAGGTAGAGACCTGCTATACACTTCTACCACAACAGGTAGGTAGGTAGGTAGAGACCTGCTATACACTTCTACCACAACAGGTAGGTAGGTAGAGACCTGCTATACACTTCTACCACAACAGGTAGGTAGGTAGGGAGAGACCTGCTATACACTTCTACCACAACAGGTAGGTAGGTAGGGAGAGACCTGCTATACATTTCTACCACAATAGGTAGGTAGGGAGAGACCTGCTATACACTTCTACCACAACAGGTAGGTAGGTAGGTAGGTAGGTAGGTAGGTAGGTAGGTAGGTAGGTAGGTAGGGACCTGCTATACACTTCTACCACAACAGGTAGGTAGGTAGGTAGAGACCTGCTATACACTTCTACCACAACAGGTAGGTAGGGACCTGCTATACACTTCTACCACAACAGGTAGGTAGGTAGAGACCTGCTATACACTTCTACCACAACAGGTAGGTAGGTAGGTAGAGACCTGCTATACACTTCTACCACAACAGGTAGGTAGGGACCTGCTATACACTTCTACCACAACAGGTAGGTAGGGTCCTACCACAACAGGTAGGTAGGTAGGGAGGACCTGCTATACACTTCTACCACAACAGGTAGGTAGGTAGAGACCTGCTATACACTTCTACCACAACAGGTAGGTAGGTAGGGAGGGACCTGCTATACACTTCTACCACAACAGGTAGGTAGGTAGGGAGGGACCTGCTATACACTTCTACCACAACAGGTAGGTAGGTAGGTAGGTAGGGACCTGCTATACACTTCTACCACAACAGGTAGGTAGGTAGGGACCTGCTATACACTTCTACCACAACATGGTAGGTAGGTAGGTAGGTAGAGGACCTGCTATACACTTCTACCACAACAGGTAGGTAGGTAGAGACCTGCTATACACTTCTACCACAACAGGTAGGTAGGTAGGGAGACCTGCTATACACTTCTACCACAACAGGTAGGTAGGTAGGGTAGGGGAGGCCTGCTATACACTTCTACCACAACAGGTAGGTAGGTAGGGACCTGCTATACACTTCTACCACAACAGGTAGGTAGGTAGGGACCTGCTATACACTTCTACCACAACAGGTAGGTAGGTAGGGACCTGCTATACACTTCTACCACAACAGGTAGGTAGGTAGAGACCTGCTATACACTTCTACCACAACAGGTAGGTAGGTAGAGACCTGCTATACACTTCTACCACAACAGGTAGGTAGGTAGGGACCTGCTATACACTTCTACCACAACAGGTAGGTAGGTAGTAGGTAGGGACCTGCTATACACTTCTACCACAACAGGTAGGTAGGTAGAGACCTGCTATACACTTCTACCACAACAGGTAGGTAGGTAGGGAGAGACCTGCTATACACTTCTACCACAACAGGTAGGTAGGTAGGTAGGTAGGTAGGGACCTGCTATACACTTCTACCACAACAGGTAGGTAGGTAGGTAGAGACCTGCTATACACTTCTACCACAACAGGTAGGTAGGGACCTGCTATACACTTCTACCACAACAGGTAGGTAGGTAGGGACCTGCTATACACTTCTACCACAACAGGTAGGTAGGGACCTGCTATACACTTCTACCACAACAGGTAGGTAGGTAGGTAGGTAGGTAGGTAGGTAGGTAGGTGAGGGTAGGCCTGCTATACACTTCTTCCACAACAGGTAGGTAGGTAGAGACCTGCTATACACTTCTACCACAACAGGTAGGTAGGTAGGTAGAGACCTGCTATACACTTCTACCACAACAGGTAGGTAGGGACCTGCTATACACTTCTACCACAACAGGTAGGTAGGGTCCTGCTATACACTTCTACCACAACAGGTAGGTAGGTAAGTAGGTAGGGACCTGCTATACACTTCTACCACAACAGGTAGGTAGGTAGAGACCTGCTATACACTTCTACCACAACAGGTAGGTAGGTAGGGAAGAGACCTGCTATACACTTCTACCACAACAGGTAGGTAGGTAGGTAGGTAGGGACCTGCTATACACTTCTACCACAACAGGTAGGTAGGTAGGGAGAGCCTGCTATACACTTCTACCACAACAGGTAGGTAGGTAGGTAGGTAGGGGACCTGCTATACACTTCTACCACAACAGGTAGGTAGAGACCTGCTATACACTTCTACCACAACAGGTAGGTAGGGACCTGCTATACACTTCTACCACAACAGGTAGGTAGGGTCCTGCTATACACTTCTACCACAACAGGTAGGTAGGTAAGTAGGTAGGGACCTGCTATACACTTCTACCACAACAGGTAGGTAGGTAGAGACCTGCTATACACTTCTACCACAACAGGTAGGTAGGTAGGGAAGAGACCTGCTATACACTTCTACCACAACAGGTAGGTAGGTAGGTAGGTAGGTAGGAGGGCCTGCTATACACTTCTACCACAACAGGTAGGTAGGTAGGGACCTGCTATATACTTCTACCACAACAGGTAGGTAGGTAGGGACCTGCTATACACTTCTTCCACAACAGGTAGGTAGGTAGGGACCTGCTATACACTTCTACCACAACAGGTAGGTAGGTAGAGACCTGCTATACACTTCTACCACAACAGGTAGGTAGGTAGAGACCTGCTATACACTTCTACCACAACAGGTAGGTAGGTAGGGACCTGCTATACACTTCTACCACAACAGGTAGGTAGGTAGGGCCCGATATACACTTCTACCACAACAGGTAGGTAGGTAGAGACCTGCTATACACTTCTACCACAACAGGTAGGTAGGTAGAGACCTGCTATACACTTCTACCACAACAGGTAGGTAGGTAGGTAGGGACCTGCTATACACTTCTACCACAACAGGTAGGTAGGTAGGTAGGTAGGGACCTGCTATACACTTCTACCACAACAGGTAGGTAGGTAGAGACCTGCTATACACTTCTACCACAACAGGTAGGTAGGTAGAGACCTGCTATACACTTCTACCACAACAGGTAGGTAGGTAGAGACCTGCTATACACTTCTACCACAACAGGTAGGTAGGTAGAGACCTGCTATACACTTCTACCGCAACAGGTAGGTAGGTAGGTAGGTAGGGACCTGCTATACACTTCTACCACAACAGGTAGGTAGGTAGGGAGAGACCTGCTATACACTTCTACCACAACAGGTAGGTAGGTAGGTAGGTAAGGACCTGCTATACACTTCTACCATAACAGGTAGGTAGGTAGAGACCTGCTATACACTTCTACCACAACAGGTAGGTAGGTAGAGACCTGCTATACACTTCTACCACAACAGGTAGGTAGGTAGGGACCTGCTATACACTTCTACCACAACAGGTAGGTAGGTAGAGACCTGCTATACACTTCTACCACAACAGGTAGGTAGGTAGGGACCTGCTATACACTTCTACCACAACAGGTAGGTAGGTAGAGACCTGCTATACACTTCTACCACAACAGGTAGGTAGGTAGGGACCTGCTATACACCTCTACCACAACAGGTAGGTAGGTAGGGACCTGCTATACACTTCTACCACAACAGGTAGGTAGGTAGGTAGAGACCTGCTATACACTTCTACCACAACAGGTAGGTAGGTAGGTAGAGACCTGCTATACACTTCTACCACAACAGGTAGGTAGGTAGGGACCTGCTATACACTTCTACCACAACAGGTAGGTAGGTAGGGAGAGACCTGCTATACACTTCTACCACAACAGGTAGGTAGGTAGGGAGAGACCTGCTATACATTTCTACCACAATAGGTAGGTAGGGAGAGACCTGCTATACACTTCTACCACAACAGGTAGGTAGGTAGGGACCTGCTATACACTTCTACCACAACAGGTAGGTAGGTAGGGAGAGACCTGCTATACACTTCTACCACAACAGGTAGGTAGGTAGGGAGAGACCTGCTATACATTTCTACCACAATAGGTAGGTAGGGAGAGACCTGCTATACACTTCTACCACAACAGGTAGGTAGGTAGGTAGGTAGGTAGGTAGGTAGGTAGGTAGGGACCTGCTATACACTTCTACCACAACAGGTAGGTAGGTAGGTAGAGACCTGCTATACACTTCTACCACAACAGGTAGGTAGGGACCTGCTATACACTTCTACCACAACAGGTAGGTAGGTAGGGACCTGCTATACACTTCTACCACAACAGGTAGGTAGGGACCTGCTATACACTTCTACCACAACAGGTAGGTAGGTAGCTATACACTTCTACCACAACAGGTAGGTAGGTAGGTAGGTAGGTAGGTAGGTAGGTAGGTAGGTAGGTAGGTAGGTAGGGACCTGCTATACACTTCTTCCACAACAGGTAGGTAGGTAGGGACCTGCTATACACTTCTACCACAACAGGTAGGTAGGTAGAGACCTGCTATACACTTCTACCACAACAGGTAGGTAGGTAGGTAGAGACCTGCTATACACTTCTACCACAACAGGTAGGTAGGTAGGGACCTGCTATACACTTCTACCACAACAGGTAGGTAGGTAGGTAGGGACCTGCTATACACTTCTACCACAACAGGTAGGTAGGTAGGTAGAGACCTGCTATACACTTCTACCACAACAGGTAGGTAGGTAGAGACCTGCTATACACTTCTACCACAACAGGTAGGTAGGTAGGGACCTGCTATACACTTCTACCACAACAGGTAGGTAGGTAGGGAGAGACCTGCTATACACTTCTACCACAACAGGTAGGTAGGTAGGGAGAGACCTGCTATACATTTCTACCACAATAGGTAGGTAGGGAGAGACCTGCTATACACTTCTACCACAACAGGTAGGTAGGTAGGTAGGTAGGTAGGTAGGTAGGTAGGTAGGTAGGTAGGTAGGTAGGGACCTGCTATACACTTCTACCACAACAGGTAGGTAGGTAGGTAGAGACCTGCTATACACTTCTACCACAACAGGTAGGTAGGGACCTGCTATACACTTCTACCACAACAGGTAGGTAGGTAGGGACCTGCTATACACTTCTACCACAACAGGTAGGTAGGGACCTGCTATACACTTCTACCACAACAGGTAGGTAGGTAGGTAGGTAGGTAGGTAGGTAGGTAGGTAGGTAGGTAGGTAGGTAGGTAGGGACCTGCTATACACTTCTTCCACAACAGGTAGGTAGGTAGGGACCTGCTATACACTTCTACCACAACAGGTAGGTAGGTAGGTAGAGACCTGCTATACACTTCTACCACAACAGGTAGGTAGGTAGGGACCTGCTATACACTTCTACCACAACAGGTAGGTAGGTAGGTAGGGACCTGCTATACACTTCTACCACAACAGGTAGGTAGGGACCTGCTATACACTTCTACCACAACAGGTAGGTAGGTAGGTAGGGACCTGCTATACACTTCTACCACAACAGGTAGGTAGGTAGGTAGAGACCTGCTATACACTTCTACCACAACAGGTAGGTAGGTAGAGACCTGCTATACACTTCTACCACAACAGGTAGGTAGGTAGAGACCTGCTATACACTTCTACCACAACAGGTAGGTAGGTAGGGAGAGACCTGCTATACACTTCTACCACAACAGGTAGGTAGGTAGGGAGAGACCTGCTATACACTTCTACCACAACAGGTAGGTAGGTAGAGACCTGCTATACACTTCTACCACAACAGGTAGGTAGGTAGAGGACCTGCTATACACTTCTACCACAACAGGTAGGTAGGTAGGAGGACCTGCTATACACTTCTACCACAACAGGTAGGTAGGTAGAGACCTGCTATACACTTCTACCACAACAGGTAGGTAGGTAGAGACCTGCTATACACTTCTACCACAACAGGTAGGTAGGTAGGTAGGGACCTGCTATACACTTCTACCACAACAGGTAGGTAGGTAGGGACCTGCTATACACTTCTACCACAACAGGTAGGTAGGTAGGGACCTGCTATACACTTCTACCACAACAGGTAGGTAGGTAGGTAGAGACCTGCTATACACTTCTACCACAACAGGTAGGTAGGTAGAGACCTGCTATACACTTCTACCACAACAGGTAGGTAGGTAGGTAGGGACCTGCTATACACTTCTACCACAACAGGTAGGTAGGTAGGTAGGGACCTGCTATACACTTCTACCACAACAGGTAGGTAGGTAGGGACCTGCTATACACTTCTACCACAACAGGTAGGTAGGTAGGGACCTGCTATACAGTTCTACCACAACAGGTAGGTAGGTAGGTAGAGACCTGCTATACACTTCTACCACAACAGGTAGGTAGGTAGGTAGAGACCTGCTATACACTTCTACCACAACAGGTAGGTAGGTAGGGACCTGCTATACACTTCTACCACAACAGGTAGGTAGGTAGGTAGGTAGGTAGGTAGGTAGGTAGGTAGGTAGGTAGGGAGAGACCTGCTATACACTTCTACCACAACAGGTAGGTAGGTAGAGACCTGCTATACACTTCTACCACAACAGGTAGGTAGGTAGAGACCTGCTATACACTTCTACCACAACAGGTAGGTAGGTAGAGACCTGCTATACACTTGTACCACAACAGGTAGGTAGGTAGAGACCTGCTATACACTTCTACCGCAACAGGTAGGTAGGTAGGTAGGTAGGTAGGGACCTGCTATACACTTCTACCACAACAGGTAGGTAGGTAGGGAGAGACCTGCTATACACTTCTACCACAACAGGTAGGTAGGTAGGTAGGTAAGGACCTGCTATACACTTCTACCATAACAGGTAGGTAGGTAGAGACCTGCTATACACTTCTACCACAACAGGTAGGTAGGTAGAGACCTGCTATACACTTCTACCACAACAGGTAGGTAGGTAGGGACCTGCTATACACTTCTACCACAACAGGTAGGTAGGTAGAGACCTGCTATACACTTCTACCACAACAGGTAGGTAGGTAGGGACCTGCTATACACTTCTACCACAACAGGTAGGTAGGTAGAGACCTGCTATACACTTCTACCACAACAGGTAGGTAGGTAGGGACCTGCTATACACCTCTACCACAACAGGTAGGTAGGTAGGTAGGGACCTGCTATACACTTCTACCACAACAGGTAGGTAGGTAGGTAGGTAGGTAGGTAGAGACCTGCTATACACTTCTACCACAACAGGTAGGTAGGTAGGGACCTGCTATACACTTCTACCACAACAGGTAGGTAGGTAGGGACCTGCTATACACTTCTACCACAACAGGTAGGTAGGTAGGTAGAGACCTGCTATACACTTCTACCACAACAGGTAGGTAGGTAGGTAGAGACCTGCTATACACTTCTACCACAACAGGTAGGTAGGTAGAGACCTGCTATACACTTCTACCACAACAGGTAGGTAGGTAGGGAGAGACCTGCTATACACTTCTACCACAACAGGTAGGTAGGTAGGGAGAGACCTGCTATACATTTCTACCACAATAGGTAGGTAGGGAGAGACCTGCTATACACTTCTACCACAACAGGTAGGTAGGTAGGTAGGTAGGTAGGTAGGTAGGTAGGTAGGGACCTGCTATACACTTCTACCACAACAGGTAGGTAGGTAGGTAGAGACCTGCTATACACTTCTACCACAACAGGTAGGTAGGGACCTGCTATACACTTCTACCACAACAGGTAGGTAGGTAGGGACCTGCTATACACTTCTACCACAACAGGTAGGTAGGGACCTGCTATACACTTCTACCACAACAGGTAGGTAGGTAGGTAGGGGTAGGTGGTAGGTAGGTAGGTAGGGGTAGGGACCTGCTATACACTTCTTCCACAACAGGTAGGTAGGTAGAGACCTGCTATACACTTCTACCACAACAGGTAGGTAGGTAGGTAGAGACCTGCTATACACTTCTACCACAACAGGTAGGTAGGGAC
The DNA here is from genome assembly GCF_965601325.2 of Salmo salar. Classification (NCBI taxonomy): domain Eukaryota; kingdom Metazoa; phylum Chordata; class Actinopteri; order Salmoniformes; family Salmonidae; genus Salmo; species Salmo salar. Next base: position 9,041,249 of record NC_138296.1, on the reverse strand, counting down.
CTGCTATACACTTCTACCACAACAGGTAGGTAGGGTCCTGCTATACACTTCTACCACAACAGGTAGGTAGGTAAGTAGGTAGGGACCTGCTATACACTTCTACCACAACAGGTAGGTAGGTAGAGACCTGCTATACACTTCTACCACAACAGGTAGGTAGGTAGGGAAGAGACCTGCTATACACTTCTACCACAACAGGTAGGTAGGTAGGTAGGTAGGGACCTGCTATACACTTCTACCACAACAGGTAGGTAGGTAGGGACCTGCTATATACTTCTACCACAACAGGTAGGTAGGTAGGGACCTGCTATACACTTCTTCCACAACAGGTAGGTAGGTAGGGACCTGCTATACACTTCTACCACAACAGGTAGGTAGGTAGAGACCTGCTATACACTTCTACCACAACAGGTAGGTAGGTAGAGACCTGCTATACACTTCTACCACAACAGGTAGGTAGGTAGGGACCTGCTATACACTTCTACCACAACAGGTAGGTAGGTAGGGCCCGATATACACTTCTACCACAACAGGTAGGTAGGTAGAGACCTGCTATACACTTCTACCACAACAGGTAGGTAGGTAGAGACCTGCTATACACTTCTACCACAACAGGTAGGTAGGTAGGTAGGGACCTGCTATACACTTCTACCACAACAGGTAGGTAGGTAGGTAGGTAGGGACCTGCTATACACTTCTACCACAACAGGTAGGTAGGTAGAGACCTGCTATACACTTCTACCACAACAGGTAGGTAGGTAGAGACCTGCTATACACTTCTACCACAACAGGTAGGTAGGTAGAGACCTGCTATACACTTCTACCACAACAGGTAGGTAGGTAGAGACCTGCTATACACTTCTACCGCAACAGGTAGGTAGGTAGGTAGGTAGGGACCTGCTATACACTTCTACCACAACAGGTAGGTAGGTAGGGAGAGACCTGCTATACACTTCTACCACAACAGGTAGGTAGGTAGGTAGGTAAGGACCTGCTATACACTTCTACCATAACAGGTAGGTAGGTAGAGACCTGCTATACACTTCTACCACAACAGGTAGGTAGGTAGAGACCTGCTATACACTTCTACCACAACAGGTAGGTAGGTAGGGACCTGCTATACACTTCTACCACAACAGGTAGGTAGGTAGAGACCTGCTATACACTTCTACCACAACAGGTAGGTAGGTAGGGACCTGCTATACACTTCTACCACAACAGGTAGGTAGGTAGAGACCTGCTATACACTTCTACCACAACAGGTAGGTAGGTAGGGACCTGCTATACACCTCTACCACAACAGGTAGGTAGGTAGGGACCTGCTATACACTTCTACCACAACAGGTAGGTAGGTAGGTAGGTAGGTAGGAGAGACCTGCTATACACTTCCACCACAACAGGTAGGTAGGTAGGGACCTGCTATACACTTCTACCACAACAGGTAGGTAGGTAGGGACCTGCTATACACTTCTACCACAACAGGTAGGTAGGTAGGTAGAGACCTGCTATACACTTCTACCACAACAGGTAGGTAGGTAGAGACCTGCTATACACTTCTACCACAACAGGTAGGTAGGTAGGGACCTGCTATACACTTCTACCACAACAGGTAGGTAGGTAGGGAGAGACCTGCTATACACTTCTACCACAACAGGTAGGTAGGTAGGGAGAGACCTGCTATACATTTCTACCACAATAGGTAGGTAGGGAGAGACCTGCTATACACTTCTACCACAACAGGTAGGTAGGTAGGTAGGTAGGTAGGTAGGTAGGTAGGTAGGTAGGTAGGTAGGTAGGTAGGTAGGGTGGGGACCTGCTATACACTTCTACCACAACAGGTAGGTAGGTAGGTAGAGACCTGCTATACACTTCTACCACAACAGGTAGGTAGGGACCTGCTATACACTTCTACCACAACAGGTAGGTAGGTAGGGACCTGCTATACACTTCTACCACAACAGGTAGGTAGGGACCTGCTATACACTTCTACCACAACAGGTAGGTAGGTAGGTAGGTAGGTAGGTAGGTAGGTAGGTAGGTAGGTAGGTAGGGACCTGCTATACACTTCTTCCACAACAGGTAGGTAGGTAGGGACCTGCTATACACTTCTACCACAACAGGTAGGTAGGTAGAGACCTGCTATACACTTCTACCACAACAGGTAGGTAGGTAGGTAGAGACCTGCTATACACTTCTACCACAACAGGTAGGTAGGTAGGGACCTGCTATACACTTCTACCACAACAGGTAGGTAGGTAGGTAGAGACCTGCTATACACTTCTACCACAACAGGTAGGTAGGTAGAGACCTGCTATACACTTCTACCACAACAGGTAGGTAGGTAGGGACCTGCTATACACTTCTACCACAACAGGTAGGTAGGTAGGTAGGTAGGTAGGTAGGTAGGTAGGTAGGTAGGTAGGTAGGTAGGTAGGTAGGGAGAGACCTGCTATACACTTCTACCACAACAGGTAGGTAGGTAGGGAGAGACCTGCTATACACTTCTACCACAACAGGTAGGTAGGTAGGGAGAGACCTGCTATACACTTCTACCACAACAGGTAGGTAGGTAGGGACCTGCTATACACTTCTACCACAACAGGTAAGTAGGTAGGGACCTGCTATACACTTCTACCACAACAGGTAGGTAGGTAGGTAGGTAGGGACCTGCTATACACTTCTACCACAACAGGTAGGTAGGTAGGTAGGTAGGGACCTGCTATACACTTCTACCACAACAGGTAGGTAGGGACCTGCTTTACACTTCTACCACAACAGGTAGGTAGGTAGGGACCTGCTATACACTTCTACCACAACAGGTAGGTAGGTAGGTAGGGGCCTGCTATACACTTCTACCACAACAGGTAGGTAGGTAGGTAGAGACCTGCTATACACTTCTACCACAACAGGTAGGTAGGGACCTGCTATACACTTCTACCACAACAGGTAGGTAGGTAGGTAGGTAGGTAGGTAGGTAGGTAGGTAGGTAGGTAGGTAGGTAGGTAGGTAGGTAGGTAGGTAGGTAGGTAGGGAGAGACCTGCTATACACTTCTACCACAACAGGTAGGTAGGTAGGGAGAGACCTGCTATACACTTCTACCACAACAGGTAGGTAGGTAGGGAGAGACCTGCTATACACTTCTACCACAACAGGTAGGTAGGTAGGGACCTGCTATACACTTCTACCACAACAGGTAAGTAGGTAGGGACCTGCTATACACTTCTACCACAACAGGTAGGTAGGTAGGTAGGTAGGGACCTGCTATACACTTCTACCACAACAGGTAGGTAGGTAGGTAGGTAGGTAGGGACCTGCTATACACTTCTACCACAACAGGTAGGTAGGGACCTGCTTTACACTTCTACCACAACAGGTAGGTAGGTAGGGACCTGCTATACACTTCTACCACAACAGGTAGGTAGGTAGGTAGGGGCCTGCTATACACTTCTACCACAACAGGTAGGTAGGTAGGTAGAGACCTGCTATACACTTCTACCACAACAGGTAGGTAGGGACCTGCTATACACTTCTACCACAACAGGTAGGTAGGTAGGTAGGTAGGTAGGTAGGTAGGTAGGTAGGTAGGTAGGTAGGTAGGTAGGTAGGTAGGTAGGTAGGTAGGTAGGGACCTGCTATACACTTCTACCACAACAGGTAGGTTGGTAGAGAACTGCTATACACTTCTACCACAACAGGTAGGTAGGTAGAGACCTGCTATACACTTCAACAGGTAGGTAGGTAGAGACCTGCTATACACTTCTACCTCAACAGGTAGGTAGGTAGGGACCTGCTATACACTTCTACCTCAACAGGTAGGTAGGTAGAGACCTGCTATACACTTCTACCACAACAGGTAGGTAGGTAGGGACCTGCTATACACTTCTACCACAAAATCTAGGTAGGTAGAGACCTGCTATACAATTCTACCACAAAAGGTAGGTAGGTACCTGCTATACACTTCTACCACAACAGGTAGGTAGGTTGGTAGGTAGGGACCAGCTGTGGAAATAAATAATTGATTTGATTGTTATTTCCTGAGGAAAAATGTACTTTATGACTGATATGTGGTTGTCTGACCTAGCTGACTTATGATTAATGCTGCTCTGGAGAGCGTCTGCTAAATTACTCAAATCTAAAACTGTATTTTTTTTTATGTAGCTACCGGGTATATATATATATTATTAAATGTAGCTACAGGGTATATATATGTATTATTAAATGTAGCTACTGGGTGTGTATATGTATTATTAAATGTATATATGTATTATTAAATGTAGCTTCTGGGTGTATATATGTATGTGTATTATTAAATGTAGCTACTGGGTGTATATATGTGTATTTTTAAATTGTCATATAAATGAATTGAATTCCAACAGAGACTTCACGCAGCATCACTATCTACCTTACTACTACTCCATACGAGGGGTGCTGAAAGATGGGTTCACATACGTACTGTACATCAACGGAGGGCATCCGCCCTGGACGCTCTTATATCCTTTACCACAAGGGGGGTGGGAGGGGATTGGTGGGGGGGTACAAGTGTGTGTGATGTTGTTGATTGTTGGTTTGGGGGGTACAAGGGGGGATGTGGGGGTAGGAGTTTGAGTGTGTGTGTCCATGTGGAGCTCCTGGACTAACTTAGATGTGTCACAGCAAGGGGGTGTGAAGACCTTTGCAATCAATATTTCTTAGTTTTTATTTGTAATTTATTTCAGAATTATTTTTTTTCACTTTTAAAATGTGGCATAGGTTGTGTAGATCAGTGGTAAAAACATCCCTATTTAGAAATTGAAGACAGCAACACGTGAAGACTGTGCACGGGTATGTAGACTTCCCCTAGGCACAATTCTGGAATACAAGCAGGAAGTGGAGAATTGAATTGCATTTGAATTGGAATTGCAGTAATCTTTAAAAGTCTAATTGTAAAAGAAAATCATTCCTGGAATTGGAATTGAACTGAATTGAACAAGAGCCATCCTTGGCTGTGTTTGCTAGTGACAGAGACATGGTTGTTGTGTTCAGTTCTTATCCATTCTGCAGCCTTCACAAAGTGAGTGCCTAATTGAATATATTATCCTTAAAATATAACCCGTTATATCAATACATTACATATCAAATCAACGTTTATTTGTCACGTGCACCGAATACAACCGGTGTAGACCTTACTGTGAAATGCTTACTTACAAGCCCTAACCAACAGTGACATTTTTAAGTACAAAATAGGTATTAGGTAAACAATAGATAAGTAAAGAAATACAAAAGAAAACAGTAAAATGACAGTGAAAATAACAGTAGCGAGGCGATATACAGGTGGTACTGGTACAGAGTCAATGTGGAGGCTATATACAGGTGGTACCGGTACAGAGTCAATGTGGAGGCTATATACAGGTGGTACTGGTACAGAGTCAATGTGGAGGCTATATACAGGTGGTACTGGTACAGAGTCAATGTGGAGGCTATATACAGGTGGTACTGGTACAGAGGCAATGTGGAGGCTATATACAGGTGGTACCGGTACAGAGGCAATGTAGAGGCTATATACAGGTGGTACCGGTACAGAGTCAATGTGGAGGCTATATACAGGTGGTACCGGTACAGAGTCAATGTGGAGGCTATATACAGGTGGTACTGGTACAGAGTCAATGTGGAGGCTATATACAGGTGGTACCGGTACAGAGTCAATGTGGAGGCTATATACAGGTGGTACTGGTACAGAGTCAATGTGGAGGCTATATACAGGTGGTACCGGTACAGAGGCAATGTGGAGGCTATATACAGGTGGTACCGGTACAGAGTCAATGTGGAGGCTATATACAGGTGGTACTGGTACAGAGTCAATGTGGAGGCTATATACAGGTGGTACCGGTACAGAGTCAATGTGGAGGCTATATACAGGTGGTACTGGTACAGAGTCAATGTGGAGGCTATATACAGGTGGTACTGGTACAGAGTCAATGTGGAGGCTATATACAAGTGGTACTGGTACAGAGTCAATGTGGAGGCTATATACAGGTGGTACTGGTACAGAGTCAATGTGGAGGCTATATACAGGTGGTACTGGTACAGAGTCAATGTGCGGGGGCACCGGTTAGTCGGGCTAATTGAGGTAATATGTACATGACTGTATAGTTAAAGTGACTATGCATAGATGTTAAACAGAGAGTAGCAGCAGTGTGAGAGGGGGGTTGGGGGTGGCGGGACACAATGCAAATAGTCCGGGTTGCCAATGTGCGGGGGCACCGGTTAGTCAGTCTAATTTGAGGTAATATGTACGTGAATGTATAGTTAGTGACTATGCGTAGATGATAAACAAAAATAAAATAAAAATAATTTTTTTTTAAAACAGAGTAGCAGCAGCGTAAAATCATAAGGCTATAGCTCAACAGCGTAGTTTTACCCCGACACAGTGGTCTGAAACTCCTGGTTTGCAGGCCACATCAGTCAAGTCACATTATGCTGGCTTGTAAAAGGGGCAATAAGTCCAACTACTAACAGATTGGATTAGTTTAGATTGTATGTGGGGTTCCTCTGATCCATTTGGCCTTGTCCTTGCATGTTTGTCAGAGAGGCCCTGAAGCCCCCTGCACTGCAGCCCACAGAGCTTGGACCCTTTTTAGCCCACCGACAGCCTACTGTACCGGGCCACCGACTGCCCACCGTACCGGGTCCACCAACAGACGTTCAGTCGTCTCAGTCTGGTTTTGACGTTCAGTCGTCTCAGTCTGGTGTTGACGTTCAGTCGTCTCAGTCTGGTGTTGACATTCTGAATGATCAAAACGATAGTAAACTGTTCCTCCTCCTTTATATTTATCCCTTGGGTTTTCTTCTCAGCTTGCCACCATAAGATCAATTACAAAAACACATATTTAAACTTTTTTTTTAAAATCCACCTGCAATAAAGCATGCTGGGAAATATGATAATGATGGGTGTGGTTTTGAGAGTTTTACTGTACACAGAGTGAAAATGACACAATCACCTCTGGTTGTTAACACCAACACTCAGGTCTTCACAACACTGAGTGTTCATTTAACTCCTAAATTAATGGAGAGTGGAATTCCACTCTATCTTTTTTAGTATTTTTGCTGTAGACAGACACAGCAAATGAAAGCACGGTATCTATTCCCCCCATTTGAAAAACTCAGGTATTTGGACAAATTCACTTGGTGTATTAAAAACTTTGGTTTGGAGATGGGAATCGAACCCTGGTCTCCAGTGGGGAAGCTGGGAGTGTTGACCACATGACCACGGCTCAGGATGAGCCTCTAGTTTCTATTATGATTCTTGTTTCTAACAGTGATTCTTGTTTCTAACAGTGAATCTTGTTTCTAACAGTGAATCTTGTTTCTAACAGTGATTCTTGTTTCTAACAGTGCATTTAAGCAATTTACAACGTGTAAATGTTACAATTGTTTTTGTTGAAATATAATAATGGTGTTTTTAGTTGTTTCCCAATCTCATAAAAAAAGTGTTTTGGGATTATTGTAATTGTTTTTAGAGCAGGAGGTTTTGTTCCCCACAAAGTGCCAAACCAATTGGAAAAAATGGGTAACTCAATAAAGGATAATAATCACATTTATTTATAATGGCCTTTTTATATCAGCTGATGACACAAAGTGCGGTACAGAAACCCAGCCTAAAACCCCAAACAGCAAGCCATGCAGGTGTAGAAGCACGGTGGCTAGGAAAAACTCCCTAGAAAGTCAGAAACCTAGGAACAAACCTAGAGAGGAACCAGGCTATGAGGGGTGGCCAGTCCTCTTCTGGCTGTGCTGGGTGGAGATTATAACAGCACATGGCCAAGATGTTCAAAGGTTCATAGATGACCAGCAGGGTTTAATAATAATAATAATAATGATAATGATAATAATAATCAATACAGTAGCCAATACAGAGTGGAATAGAGTATTGAGCATTTCCAGAATGATTTCATGCTGTTCATATTAAACAGCTTCAACAGCTCTGATATTCACTCATTGGATTGGTTAAATTTAGGATCATGTTTTACATCTTTGATTTGTATGTTTTAATATGAAAGCAAATACCTGAAAGTTTTCAGAATTCAGGGGACATTTAGAGGTTTACCAGGAATATTCCCTGTTAGTTCGTTAAGAGTTTGACTTAGTCTGGAATTGGAGATTAGTTGAATTAAATATAAATTGAAGAACTGTTATAGAATATTACATTGATGGAATTTATAGGGAGATGGAATTGAATTAAAGTTGAATTTGTGTAATTGACCCCGACCTTGTTACATAAATCCTATAGTCCTTGACGATCCCCTTGCACTGACTACATCCAACACATTGGCTCGGCCCTGGCCAGCCTCAGTCCCTGCTCAATCCCCCAGAGACTCTACAGACAGGCCCAGTCTCTGCTCCGCAGCCTGATACCCTGGTCCGGCATCGCATCCAAGACTGGTATCCAGTACAGCAGGACCATGTGACAGTAGAGGTGTGTATTTGGGAGAGGGGGAGGTGTGTGTACAGTATCTGTTGTTGATTGACTTTCATTTAACTCAATACTCTCCCCCCCCCCCCCCTCTCTCTCTCTCTCTCTCTCTCTCTCTCTCTCTCTCTCTCTCTCTCTCTTTCTCTCTCTCTTTCCCTCTGTCTCCCTACTCTCTCCCCTCTCCCCCCTCTCTCTCTCTCTCTCTCCTCTCCCCTCTCTGTCTCTCCCTCTGTCTCCCTACTCTCTCCCCTCTCTCTCTCCCCCCTCTGTTTATCTCTGTCTCCCTACTCTCTCCCCTCTCTCTCTCTCTCCCCTCTCTGTCTCTCTCTCCACCCCTCTGTTTATCTCTGTCTCTCTCCTTATCTCCTTCTTTTCTCTCCCCCTCTGTTTTTCTTCAGGGTCTTCACCTGTGTTCTTCAGGACCCTCTGACCTCACCTGACCCACCACCACCTGGAACCCTGGAATGACTGAGGGCTGAGACCCCCCCAAACACCAACCAAGACACCCAGCCACTAAGCCCAGAACCTACAAACCAAGCCTCCCAGACCCTACAAACCAAGCCTCCCAGCCCACCAAACCAAGCCTCCCAGCCCACCAAACCAAGCCTCCCAGCCCACCAAACCAAGCCTCCCAGCCCACCAAACCAAGCCTCCCAGCCCACCAAACCAAGCCTCCCAGCCCACCAAACCAAGCCTCCCAGCCCACCAAACCAAACCAAGCCTCCCAGCCCACCAAACCAAGCCTCCTAGCCCACCAAACCAAGCCGCCCAGACCCTACAAACCACGCCTCCCAGCCCACCAAACCAAACCAAGCCTCCCAGCCCACCAAACCAAGCCTCCCAGCCCACCAAACCAAGCCTCCCAGCCCACCAAGCCTCCCAGCCCACCAAACCAAGCCTCCCAGCCCACCAAGCCTCCCAGCAAGCTACACACCAAGCGTCTCATCTCTCCCTAGCTGTCCTATCCTGTCCTACAGCTCATACAGAGACGATGTATTATAGCTGTACATTACATATATCCTCTAATATATATATATTAGTTTAATATATAATTAATATATATATAACAGGGCAGCTACTGACAGGGTATATGTATATATATATATATATATATATATATATATATATATATACCCTGTCAGTAGCTGCCGTGTGGACCGGGTTTAGATTCAGTAGGTTGAAGTCAACTCTGGTTTCAACTGGACCGGGGTGAGATTCAGTAGGGTTGAAGTCAACTCTGGTTTCAACTGGACCGGGGTGAGATTCAGTAGGGTTGAAGTCAACTCTGGTTTCAACTGGACCGGGGTGAGATTCAGTAGGGTTGAAGTCAACTCTAGTTTCAGTTCAGACAATTTGAAATGCTATTTGTCAATAATCAGAATCCACATAGAAAAATAATTTTGTTATTTCAATACAATCATTGAAATCCTGAATCCTGAGTTGAGATCAGCACTCACATTTTCACACAAATCTTCCATTGACATCAACATATGATCTACACGGAAGTCTACTTTAAGTGTGCACAGAGATCTCAAGGACTAGGATTCCTCCCCGATTGACTTTCAGTTCACTTTGGGTCCGATTCAGACTTGAGATAAGTAGACTTACAGTAAATCCATTTTTTGGTTTTACTGAAGTCCACGTTTAGTCAACTTATCTCAAGTCTGAATTGTGCCCTTCCTGACCTAATTTTGATCTGAAATGTGTTTTGACCTGAAACCCTGCTGTCTGTCTGTCCCCTTCAGGGCTGTCTGTCATTCTGCTGGTCATGTAGACAACCAGACAGTCTGGTTTTAATCCAGATGTTTAACATAGCTGACATTAGATTTGTATGTCTGCCTGTTTGTATTAAGAGATTAAAAAATATAACATGGTAGAAGTTGCTCCCTCTGTGAGATTCTCCCAATACCCCAAATATATGTATGTGTGTGTGTAGTGTGTGTCGAGTCAAATGTAGTGCACTATATAGGGAATAGGGTGCTATTTGGGACTGAACCGAGGTGTAGTTAAGTTAGACAGTTTCTAGATAATGCTTTAAAGAGGAGCAGTGTGTGTATAGGGTTGCTAAGTTAAAGACAGTTTCTGGATAATGTTTTAAAGAGCAGTGTGTGTATAGGGTTACAGAATTTCTCTAACTTTCCCAACACTCCCAAAGTTTTCCAGAAATCCTGGTTGGACGATTTCTGGAATAACGACCGGATAAGCAGGAAATACGGGAATCGTCCAACTAGGATTTGTTAAATACCATGGAACTTTGAGAAAGTTAACGGAGTTCTGCAACGCTACTAGGTGTCTAAATAACATCTTTAAACAGGAGGGTGTATTGAGGTAATACTGAATGTAGTGTTGATAGCACCAGTTAACTGACCAGTCTGATTTTAGAAGAAACAACTCACTCTGGACACAGATCCAGTTAACTGACCAGTCTGATTTTAGAAGAAACAACTCAGTCTGGACACAGGTCCAGTTAACTGACCAGTCTGATTTTAGAAGAAACAACTCACTCTGGACACAGATCCAGTTAACTGACCAGTCTGATTTTAGAAGAAACAACTCAGTCTGGACACAGGTCCAGTTAACTGACCAGTCTGATTTTAGAAGAAACAACTCAGTCTGGACACAGGTCCAGTTAACTGACCAGTCTGATTTTAGAAGAAACAACTCACTCTGGACACAGATCCAGTTAACTGACCAGTCTGATTTTAGAAGAAACAACTCACTCTGGACACAGGTCCAGTTAACTGACCAGTCTGATTTTAGAAGAAACAACTCACTCTGGACACAGATCCAGTTAACTGACCAGTCTGATTTTAGAAGAAACAACTCACTCTGGACACAGATCCAGTTAACTGATTGACCAGTCTGATTTTAGAAGAAACAACTCACTCTGGACACAGGTCCAGTTAACTGACCAGTCTGATTTTAGAAGAAACAACTCAGTCTGAACACGGATCCTAAATTGAGATGTATTCTCATCAATAGCAGCATTAGAGCCACATTTTTATAGTGCAAAAGCAATGTGCAAAATGTACGGTAAAGAGACGTATATTAAGGCATCGCTCAGTTTACTGAACTCTAGTGAAGCAATCGCCTCTTTTATAATGCGTATTGTTGAAGGAAAGTTTCAAATTAAATCTTACTGCGAGATTATAATGAGGTTTACTGTAATTTTTCAATTTTGCAGAATGTTTTTTGCGCTATGAAAATAGGAACCCTTAATCAGGGTCTGGGAACCTTCCCCTGTTGATGAAATGGAACAGAGTGGGTCTCGTAGAAACTGTCTGAACCCCAAATGGCGCCCAGTTCCTGAATTTGTCCACTACTTTTGACCACAAACCAATGTAGAGCTCTGGTCAACAGTAATGCACTATATAGGGAATAGGTTGCCATTTTGGATCGAGACACTATTGTTCAACTGAAAATATAATTTGATCAGGTGTTTTTTATTGTGCTTGACAGCCTTCATCCAAAACGTGGATGTGCACGCAGGTCACGTTTGTGTCTTAAGAGGCAGTGAGTGTGTCCCAAATGGCACCCTATTCCCTACGTAGTGCACTGCTATAGACCGTAACCACAGAGGGTTAGCCATTCAGGGCTCTGGTTAAAAGTAGTGCACTACATTGGGAATGGGGTTCCATTTGGGGTGTAGTTCATCTGGTTGTAGGTAGTGTAAATACAAAATATATAATGTCCTTTTTTTCCACAGCAGAAGAATGGATGGTTTTTAAACTAATGTCTGTGATTGCATCTTGAGCTGGTTTTCTATTTAATATATTTATATATATATGTTTATTTCTTTCTGTTGATTTGTTGTCTTCTATGTGGACAGGGACAGGAAAGATCCCTTTTATTTGGTTTGTTAAGTAAGTCTTTTCACTACATTGTCTTGTCTTGAGTTTTTCAATAAGTTTGGTTTTTCAATAAGGGACAGCCTTGTATCGTTCTAGCTGATTTGACTAGAACTTCAAATAGATTATTTTCTCCGTTGTGAATGAGAAAGCACTTTTTCAAGTTCACCTGCGGCCTTGGTTCCAATACACCTTTATCCAGACCAAATATAACCGTTCAGATGGGGACTACTAGACATGATGACGCAGAATACACATTACATGTATCCAGTAGCACGTTCATGTTTATATTCTGTGTTACAGAAATGAATCACTTTTCTATCATGTAGAGGTTACCAGGGTTGGGGTCAAATCACTTTTTAAATTCCAGTCAGTTGAGGATGTACACTGACATTCCAGTTCCAATTGTCTTCAATGCATTTCAATAAAGAACATTTGAAGTTTGGTTTACTTAGTGAATTGAAATAGAGCTCCACCCTGATAGCTATATATATTGCTGTGTATACTGATAGGTGTACTACGCTGTACAACCCTTTCCCCAACCAATGGTAAAACTGTTGTGGTGCCCTCTGCTGTTTAATGGAAGTAGTGCAGTCTAATGTCCCCTTCACGTCTTCACACACCTGGGTCGTGTTCATTAGTAGCACACCTTAGCAAAACGCTTTATGCGTTTCTTATTAGACACGTTCAGGTCGTTTCAGCCTGTTTGCTTCCATTTGATTCCTAGTGAATATGACCCTGTCCTGTGGTGTATTCATTCTGTTTGATTCCTAGTGAATATGTGTTACGTGAATTAAGTTATCAATGTTCTTAAACAGAACTTCAATTAAACTACTCAGTCTGCCCCCCAGAGTGTGTAAGATTCTGGTTGAATGAAGCAGATGAAGAACCAGCCTACAGGGGTCAAAACGTTTATTTATGAGAGCTCGAAAATTCAAACAATGTACAAAGCCTTTTATATTCTCACACACACACACACACACACACACACACACACACACACACACACACTTACATCAGTAGAGAACTCCACCCCGCTTTAGGCGGCTGTATTTTTCCACAGTACACATACATTCCTTATCAACCTTGCTACCTGTCTTCTGATCTCCTGCCCACTAGCCGTTCCCAGGCCGTTGTTTCTCTCCCTAACTTAGGGAGGCCTCTTCTCCTGTTTCTTTCCCAAGGTCGTCTTATCAACTCTGCCCTGCTCATTTTGAACAGTGTCTTATTCACACACAGTATTGGAATATAGTTTTTAACCCATTATTATAGCCTTATTTCAAATACATTTCAACAGGTTATAGGGTTTCTGAGTGAAATAATTTAGTCAAACCTTTAATCATATGATTTCCATTACAATATGACCCTGTCCTGTGGTGTATTCATTCTGTTTGATTCCTAGTGAATATGACCCTGTCCTGTGGTGTATTCATTATGTTTGATTCCTAGTGAATATGACCCTGTCCTGTGGTGTATTCATTCTGTTTGATTCCTAGTGAATATGACCCTGTCCTGTGGTGTATTCATTATGTTTGATTCCTAGTGAATATGACCCTGTCCTGTGGTGTATTCATTATGTTTGATTCCTAGTGAATATGACCCTGTCCTGTGGTGTATTCATTATGTTTGATTCCTAGTGAATATGACCCTGTCCTGTGGTGTATTCATTATGTTTGATTCCTAGTGAATATGACCCTGTCCCGTGGTATATTCATTTGTGCACACTAGGAAACTGTAGCAAAGTGTTTTGCAACAGAAAATGCTTTGTAATGAAATCAAGTGTTTCCTACTGGATAAGTTCAGGTAGTCCTTCACGGTTTGCTTCTGTTTGGTGCCTAATGAATACAACCATGTCCTGTTTCCTGCATCTGGTTTAGATTGAATACAACCGTGTCCTGTTTCCTGCATCTGGTTTAGATTGAATACAACCGTGTCCTGTTTCCTGCATCTGGTTTAGTTTGAATACAACCGTGTCCTGTTTCCTGCATCTGGTTTAGATTGAATACAACCATGTCCTGTTTCCTGCATCTGGTTTAGATTGAATACGACCGTGTCCTGTTTCCTGCATCTGGTTTAGATTGAATACGACCGTGTCCTGTTTCCTGCATCTGGTTTAGATTGAATACAACCGTGTCCTGTTTCCTGCATCTGGTTTAGATTGAATACAACCGTGTCCTGTTTCCTGCATCTGGTTTAGATTGAATACAACCGTGTCCTGTTTCCTGCATCTGGTTTAGATTGAATACAACCGTGTCCTGTTTCCTGCATCTGGTTTAGTTTTTGATTTCATACATCCAGTACCAGGGCTGTTCCTTACTTGTGTTGATTCCTGAACATGTCTTCACAGCTCCTGTTCCTCTGGTTTATATCATCACATATTATCAACAGACATATATATACACACACACACACAAACCCCAATGTTAAACGTTTGTACCAACAGCTCAGATGAAAATAAATGAATTTACGCTGTGGGGTCCCTTGATTGAGTGTTATGTTTGTTAGGGCATGTTATTGTGTTGTTTGTTAGGGCATGTTATTGTGTTGTTTGTTAGGGCATGTTATTGTGTTGTTTGTTAGGGCATGTTATTGTGTTGTTTGTTAGGGCATGTTATTGTGTTGTTTGTTAGGGCATGTTAGTGTATTGTTTGTTAGGGCATGTTATTGTGTTGTTTGTTAGGGCATGTTAGTGTATTGTTTGTTAGGGCATGTTATTGTGTTGTTTGTTAGGGCATGTTATTGTGTTGTTTGTTAGGGCATGTTAGTGTGTTGTTTGTTAGGGCATGTTATTGTGTTGTTTGTTAGGGCATGTTATTGTGTTGTTTGTTAGGGCATGTTATTGTGTTGTTTGTTAGGGCATGTTATTGTGTTGTTTGTTAGGGCATGTTATTGTATTGTTTGTTAGGGCATGTTAGTGTATTGTTTGTTAGGGCATGTTATTGTGTTGTTTGTTAGGGCATGTTATTGTGTTGTTTGTTTGAGCACGTTAGAGTGTTTTTGATTGTTAGGACACGTTAGAGTGTTTTTGTTAGGACATGTTAGTGTATTGTTTGTTAGGGCATGTTAGAGTGTTTTTGTTTGTTAGGACACGTTAGAGTGTTTTTGTTAGGACATGTTAGTGTTTTGTACAGATATCATGCTTGCAAACAAATTCTAGAGTTCACAAACCCCCCCCCCCAATCGTATGTGGAAAATTCCCACTTCCCAAAATGGAAGCAAACGAGATGGAATGGGGAGTGACCTCTGTGCATTTGTCCAATAAAAACTCATTCTTGTTGCAAGACATTTTTACTGCTGTGTGCACAAATGAATACATCACAGGTTAGTCCCTCCCTGTTTTGGCCTGTTGGCTTCCGTTTGGTTCCTAGTGATTACCACCCACTTGAAGCCCATAGGGTAACAGTTTGTCTATTTCTAGTGTTGTAGCCCACAGTGGAACAGTTTGTCCATTCCTCTAATGGTAGTTCTAGTGTTGTAGCCCACAGTGTAACAGTTTGCTCATTCCCCTAATTTTTTTATTTAACAAGGCAAGTCAGTTAAATACAAATATTAGGGGAATGGGCAAACTGTTACCCTAATGGTAGGTTAAAGCAGGGTTTCCCAAAGTCAGTCCTGGTTAGGGTTTGACTGGGGTAGGCCGTCATGAAAATAAGAATTTGTTATTAATAGACTTGCCCAGTTAAATAAAGGTCAAATAAAATAAAAAATCCAGACGTAAAATCTGGCATGTGTCTGTAATGTAGTGAGGCAGAAACTCGACCAATGGCCTGGTAATCTGTTCCTAGATCTGTTGGTAAAGTTAACCCTTTACTCTAGGCTCATGTTGCGTAAGGTAAAGGTTGACTTTTGCACTTGGAGACAATTGTTTGGCGTCCTAACGTGCGGCATGGAGAGCTGGACGATCAATATCGAGTGCAACTAAAGCCATGTATCTCCGTTGTGGGGGTTTAGATTCAGATCTCTTCGGGGAGTTACGGTAATGAGTAGTCCGCTCCATGATGACGTCATCAGTAGATGAAAGCTAATGGGTCCCGCCCATCGGGACTCGCACCGAAAAGAACGGAGAAACAAACCCAGCTTCACTGCTGTCGTGTTCTTCACATGTCCCATCTATTCTCCCAGATAAGTGTTTTGTTGTGAGAAAAGGTTACGAATTGACTGATTCCAATCTCAGACTGTAGGGGGGTAGTTTTATCCATTATCTGCTGCTCGACCTCAAAAGGAAAGTGTTTTTGTTTCCTCCACGGAAAAGTTCAGAAAAGGTGAGTGGTGACGCGCTTTACTTTAAAGTCTTGCGCAAACATGATTGATTAATTAACGCCATTCATATAATGCGTACAGCATTTATATCCAGTTACGCTGTTAGCCTACATTATTGACACAGTCGAATGAAAATCAGTGCAGTCGCTCGATACAATCAAAATAACTATAGTTGGCTATTTTACATAGATTTTTCATAATTAAGTCTTAAACATACACATTCATGATTGGGATTCAAAACGAAGTGAAGCATATTTTTTGGTTTAAATATTTGTAGTTGGAAGTTAGGGCGGGAGTGGGTTGCGTGGGGGCGGGGTAGTTTAGGGGGGGGGGGGGTATTTGCGTGCGTGTTAAGAGTCAAAGACTGGTGTAAATCCCAGTTTTCTTCTGTTGAGTGTTGTCAATATGAATGGTTCTAGAAGGCTAGTGTTTTGTAGACTAGTGTTCTATTGTCAATATGAATGGTTCTAGAAGGCTAGTGTTCTATTGTCAATATGAATGGTTCTAGAAGGCTAGTGTTCTATTGTCAATATGAATGGTTCTAGAAGGCTAGTGTTCTATTGTCAATATGAATGGTTCTAGAAGGCTAGTGTTCTGTTGTCAATATGAATGGTTCTAGAAGGCTAGTGTTCTGTAGACTAGTGTTCTGTTGTCAATATGAATGGTTCAAGAAGGCTAGTGTTCTGTAGACTAGTGTTCTATTGTCAATAGAATGGTTCTAGAAGGCTAGTGTTCTGTTGTCAATATGAATGGTTCTAGAAGACTAGTGTTCTGTGCTAATGGTCCCTAACGAGCAATAAGATGAAAGTAGGAGGGGAGAGACAGAGGGGCAAGGAGAGAGGATATTAGGAGGGGAGGGGCAAGGAGAGAGGATATTAGGAGGGGAGGGGCAAGGAGAGAGGATATTAGGAGGGGAGGGGCAAGGAGAGAGGATATTAGGAGGGGAGGGGCAAGGAGAGAGGATATTAGGAGGGGAGGGGCAAGGAGAGAGGATATTAGGAGGGGAGGGGCAAGGAGAGAGGATATTAGGAGGGGAGGGGCAAGGAGAGAGGATATTAGGAGGGGAGGGGCAAGGAGAGAGGATATTAGGAGGGGAGGGGCAAGGAGAGAGGATATTAGGAGGGGAGGGGCAAGGAGAGAGGATATTAGGAGGAGAGAGACAGAGGGAGGATATTAGGAGGGGAGCGACAGAGGGAGGATATTAGGAGGAGAGAGACAGCGGGAGGATATTAGGAGGAGAGAGACAGCGGGAGGATATTAGGAGGGGAGAGACAGAGGGAGGATATTAGGAGGGGAGAGACAGAGGGAGGATATTAGGAGGGGAGAGACAGAGGGAGGATATTAGGAGGAGAGAGACAGCGGGAGGATATTAGGAGGGGAGAGACAGAGGGAGGATATTAGGAGGAGAGAGACAGCGGGAGGATATTAGGAGGGGAGAGACAGAGGGAGGATATTAGGAGGGGAGCGACAGAGGGAGGATATTAGGAGGGGAGCGACAGAGGGAGGATATTAGGAGGGGAGCGACAGAGGGAGGATATTAGGAGGGGAGCGACAGAGGGAGGATATTAGGAGGGGAGCGACAGAGGGAGGATATTAGGAGGGGAGCGACAGAGGGAGGATATTAGGAGGGGAGAGACAGAGGGAGGATATTAGGAGGGGAGAGACAGAGGGAGGATATTAGGAGGGGAGAGACAGAGGGAGGATATTAGGAGGGGAGCGACAGAGGGAGGATATTAGGAGGGGAGCGACAGAGGGAGGATATTAGGAGGGGAGCGACAGAGGGAGGATATTAGGAGGGGAGAGACAGAGGGAGGATATTAGGAGGGGAGCGACAGAGGGAGGATATGTATTTATTTTATTTCAGCTTTATTTAACCAGGTAGGCTAGTTGAGAACATGTTCTCATTTGCAACTGCGACCCGGCCAAGATAAAGCGTAGCAATTCGACACATACAACAACACAGAGTTACACATAGAATAAACAAAACATACGGTCAATAATACAGTAGAACAAAAGAAAACAAAAAGTCTATATACAGTGAGTGCAAATGAGGTAAGTTAAGGCAATAAATAGGCCATGGTGGCGAAGTAATTACAATATAGCAATTAAACACTGGAATGGTAGATGTGCAGAAGATGAATGTGCAAGTAGAGATACTGGGGTGCAAAGGAGCAAGATAAATAAATAAATACAGTATGGGGATGAGGTAGGTAGATAGATGGGCTATGTACAGGTGCAGTGATCTGTGAGCTGCTCTGACAGCTGGTGCTTAAAGTTAGTGAGGGAGATATGAGTCTCCAGCTTCAGAGATTTTTGCAGTTCGTTCCAGTCATTGGCAGCAGAGAACTGGAAGGAAAGGCGACCAAAGGAAGAATTGGCAGCATGAGTGAAGGATGCTTTGTTGTGATATAGGAAGCCGAGTCTAGATTTGATTTTGGATTGGAGATGCTTAATGTGAGTCTGGAAGGAGAGTTTACAGTCTAACCAGACACCTAGGTATTTGTAGTTGTCCACGTATTCTAAGTCAGAGCCGTCCAGAGTAGTGATGCTGGACGGGCGATCGGGTGCAGGCAGTGATTGATTGAATAGCATGCATTTAGTTTTACTGGCGTTTAAGAGCAGTTGGAGGCCACGGAAGGAGAGAGAGACAGGGGGAGGATGTTAGGAGGGCAGCGACAGGGGGAGGATGTTAGGAGGGCAGCGACAGGGGGAGGATGTTAGGAGGGGAGCGACAGAGGGAGGATGTTAGGAGGGGAGCGACAGAGGGAGGATGTTAGGAGGGGAGCGACAGAGGGAGGATGTTAGGAGGGGAGCGACAGAGGGAGGATGTTAGGAGGGGAGCGACAGAGGGAGGATGTTAGGAGGGGAGCGACAGAGGGATATGAAAGGATAGAATGAGGAAGAGATATGGGGGAGGAGAAAGATAATAGATGGAGATGGGAGGGAGGGAGTAAAAGTTAGTGAGGTATAGGGTTATAGGGTGAAGGTGGTCTTTACCACTCCAAGGTCTGGGAATGGGGAAGTAGATGTGTCTCTACCACTCCAAGGTCTGGGAATGGGGAAGTAGATGTGTCTCTACCACTCCAAGGTCTAGGAATGGGGAAGTAGATGTGTCTCTACCACTCCAAGGTCTGGGAATGGGGAAGTAGATGTGTGTGTGTGTGTGGGAAGTTCTAAACATCACAGAAATTGTGTTAATAGATCCGTACAGTAAATCCTCTGTGTTTCTCTGGGTAAATGTGTACAGTTCTGTTTTGTGCCATAAGTGGCACCCTAATCCCTCCATAGTGCCCTCTGGACTGGAGTTGTATGGGCCCTGGTCAAGTAGTGTAAAACATAGAGAATAAACTGCCATT
This sequence comes from Salmo salar, assembly GCF_965601325.2. NCBI lineage: Eukaryota > Metazoa > Chordata > Actinopteri > Salmoniformes > Salmonidae > Salmo > Salmo salar. Next base: position 9,021,335 of record NC_138296.1, on the reverse strand, counting down.
TAGGACACAGTCCTGGGAACCTTGCCTTTGTACATTATTATGGCTGCTCACTCACACTGTGTGTGTGTGTGTGTATATATAACACACACTGTTTTATCATATCATTTCAGCTGTTTGTGAATGTGATATAAGGAACCATAATGTTTAGAAGGATCTTGACAGAGTAGAAGGGTTGTGTTACTAAAGGTATTGAGTTACAATGTGGACGGCTGGGGGGGCAGACAGACTGTCTGACTTCATGTCTCTCTATCTGAGTGTTAGTGTCTTTTCTGTGTTTTCTTAGAGCACTGTGAGTTGGCTACTTCCCTCCAGACTCCCGCTGTGTGTTGTTGAACAGACACAGACATGGACACATTAGCTGTTACCCTCTCTGTTGTTGAACAGGCACAAAGACATGGACACACCTGTTACCCTCTCTGTTGTTGAACAGACACAGACATGGACACATTAGCTGTTACCCTCTCTGTTGTTGAACAGGTACAAAGACATGGACACACCTGTTACCCTCTCTGTTGTTGAACAGGCACAAAGACATGGACACACCTGTTACCCTCTCTGTTGTTGAACAGGCACAAAGACATGGACACACCTGTTACCCTCTCTGTTGTTGAACAGGCACAAAGACATGGACACACCTGTTACCCTCTCTGTTGTTGAACAGGCACAAAGACATGGACACACCTGTTACCCTCTCTGTTGTTGAACAGGCACAAAGACATGGACACACCTGTTACCCTCTCTGTTGTTGAACAGGCACAAAGACATGGACACCTGTTACCCTCTCTGTTGTTGAACAGGCACAAAGACATGGACACACCTGTTACCCTCTCTGTTGTTGAACAGGCACAAAGACATGGACACACCTGTTACCCTCTCTGTTGTTGAACAGGTACAAAGACGTACAGAGTCATTTACGCTTTCATTTTAAATGAATATGTTAACATTTCTAAAAACATACTTTAACTTTCACATTATGTGTAGGCCACACATCTCCCATTGAATCCGTTTTGAATTCAGGCTGTAACACAACAAAAGGTGGGGAAAGTCAAGGGGTGTGATGACTTTCTGAAGGCGCTGTAAGAATAAAGCGACTAGGCAACAGGATTGATAATAAACAATAGCAGTGTATGTGATGAGTAAAACAATGTAGTGCAAAAAGGGTCAATACAGATAGTTAAATATTTAACCAAGCCGTAAGGCTGCTAAACAGTTAGTCTGGGTAGCTAGTTAGTTAAATATTTAACCCATTTTTGGGGCCTTCCTCTGACACGGCCTGGTATAGAGGTCCTGGATGGCAGTCTGACTACTGCTGTACGACTTCCACTGCTCCTTGCTTCACCCTTTACATGAAGAGTAGAACTAAATAGAACAGAAGGACATTTCTCAGTTTAGTTAAAGGTATTTCATCTCCGGTGACTGGGCAGGAGGACACTTGGGCATTCCTGATTTGTGTTTTCCAGGAAGCGCCAGTCCTGTTCCTGGTTTCCTCCCTGAGGATGGTGTGGGAAGGAAGGATGGGGGTGGGGAGAAAGAGAAGGGGGGGAGTAGCTGTGTCTCCACCCAGGTTGTCTCTGTGTGTGTGTGTGTGTGTGTGTGTGTGTGTGTGTGTGTGTGTGCGTGTTTTAAGCCTATCCCAGACCTTAACTATTCAGAGTTAATGCCTAAACTTAACCATAAACACAAAATGTGATGTTTGGAACAACTTCTAAATGTTACCTTTGAGAAACATGGATGAACATCTAATTCTGACGTGAGACTGAGACAGCTGATAGGACAAACACAGACCAGAAAGAAAAGAAAGGATTGTGTTCACTACTAACCAGCTGAATCTCCTCCGTTATGTCAACCTGTTGCTGTGTTCACTACTAGAACCAGCTGAATCTCCTCCGTTATGTCAACCTGTTGCTGTGTTCACTACTAGAACCAGCTGAATCTCCTCCGTTATGTCAACCTGTTGCTGTGTTCACTACTAACCAGCTGAATCTCCTCCGTTATGTCAACCTGTTGCTGTGTTCACTACTAGAACCAGCTGAATCTCCTCCGTTATGTCAACCTGTTGCTGTGTTCACTACTAGAACCAGCTGAATCTCCTCCGTTATGTCAACCTGTTGCTGTGTTCACTACTAACCAGCTGAATCTCCTCCGTTATGTCAACCTGTTGCTGTGTTCACTACTAGAACCAGCTGAATCTCCTCCGTTATGTCAACCTGTTGCTGTGTTCACTACTAGAACCAGCTGAATCTCCTCCGTTATGTCAACCTGTTGCTGCGTTTGGCCACAGCCAGTTATTGTGAAGAAAATAGGAACATTCTCTCTCTTTGAAGGTCACCAACGTTTCAGCAGCTTCATCATCATGAAAACCGTCCATCCAACCAACTACCTCCTCATCCTCATATTTGTTTTAGTTTTTTTCTGCTCTTTTGCACACCAGTATTTCTACCAGTATTTCTACCAGTATTTCTACTTGCACATCCTCATCTGCACATCTATCACTCCAGTGTTAATTGCTAAATTGTAATTACTTCGCTACTATGGCCTATTTATTGCCTACCTCCTTACTTCATTTGCACACACTGTATATAGATTTTGTATTGATTTTCTACAAACGTACAGTCAATAACGTACAGTGTTGACTTTATGTGTAACTCAGTTTTTTTTGTCACATTGCTTTGCTTTATCTTGACCAGGTCGCAGTTGTAAATGAGAACTTGTTCTCAGCTGGCCTACCTCCTTAAATAAAGGTGAAATAAATCAAATGAAAAACTCAGGCTGTAGAACAACTGAGATGTAGTGTCCTGCTGGTTAGTGTCCACACTATTAAACAGTGATTCACTGGTACAGACTATAATTCAGCTGTAGTGTCCTGCTGGTTAGTGTCCACACTATTAAACAGTGATTCACCGGTACAGACTATAATTCAGCTACTCAAGTGGAAACACTGCATCTAGACTCATGGAGGATAACTCAACGTGTTGACTTGTTTCCATTGTGGACACACTACATAGTGTCAACTCCAAGAGGTTTAACTGTGTCTGATCCTATACAGACATGAGGGAAGGGACAGTGATGATAATCACCGTGATGGTGTATTTATGTATGTTATGGTAGCAGTACTGCTAAACCTGTCTGACCGGTAATATTGATGCAGGTTATTCAAAAACAAAAAATATAGGCCACACAGAGATGTAGAGATTAGCATTGGTCTCTGGTGGAATATTCCATGGGTCTGATCGCTACTGAAACCAGCCAGTGTCAGCACGTGTGTGTGTGTGTGTGTGTGTGTGTGTGTGTAAAATAGCCACACATGTCAACCAGATGGACACAATGGAACTATCTCTATTGCAGCCAGAGGAGGAGGGTCAGTTTATACAGGTAATGTATCCAAAATGACACCCTATTCCCTATGGAGGGAACCCTATAGCACCCTCTTCCCTGTGTAGGGAACTCTATAGCACCCTTTTCCGTATTGGCCCTGGTCAAAAGTAGTGCACTACGTGAGTGATTCCTCACAAAACCCACACCCCAAAAATAGTTTGGGGTTTTTCAGGAAACCTAAACCATAGAATAGTTCTTTGGCGGAAATATTGTTGACATATTTGGCGTTTGTATCTAAAAGCATAATGGAGAAATAATTAAACAAAGTTGGTGTGTGTGTGTATATATCTATATCTCTTTTAGTCTTACACAGGCCTCCTTTAAGACTCCATAGTGTTTCATCTGTAGAGGCTACAAAGCAACATTGGTGTCACGTGAAGATTTACTGCTTGCTCTTGAGCAGGTGAATTTGTCCCAGTGTCTGGTGGAAAGCAGACTGAACCAGGATTTCCTCTAGGATTAAGCCTTAGCTCTATTCTGTTCATTTTTGTCCTAAAAAACTCCCTAGTCCTTGCTGATGACAAGCATACCCATAACATTATGCAGCCACCACCATGCATGAAAATATGAAGAGTGGTACTCAGTGACGAGTTGTTTTGGATTTGCCCCAAACAATGCTTTCTTTTCAGGACATAAAGTTAATTTATTTTCCATACTGTTTTAAAGTCACTATTGGCTTCATGGTGAAATCCCTGACCTGTTTCCTTCATCTCTGGCAACTGAGTTGTAGTGACTGGGTGTATTGATAGACTGTCCAATGTGTAATTAATAACTTCACCATGCTCAAAGGGATGTTCAATGTCTGTTTTTTTTTTTTTTTTTTTTTTACCCATCGACCAACAGGTGCCCTTTGCAAGGCATTGGAAAACCTCCCTGGTCTTTGTGGTTGAATCTGTGTTTGAAATTCACTGCTCGACCGAGGGTCCTTAGAGATAAATGTATGTGTGGGGTACATAGATGAGGTGGTCATTAAACACTGTTATTGCACACAGTGAGTCCATGCACCTTATTATGTGACTTGTTAAGGACATTTTTACTCCTGAACTTAATTAGGCTTACCATAAAAAAGGGGGTGAATACTTATTGACTCAAAACATTTTTTATTAATTTGTAAACATTTCTAAAAACATTATTTAACTTTAACATGATGGGGTATTGTGTGTAGGCCAGTGACACAAAATCTGAATTGAATCAATTTTAAATTCTGGTAGAATTTGGTAGAGCGTAGCTCGGTTGGTAGAGCATGACTCTTGAAATGCCAGGATAGTGGGTTCAATCCCAGGGACCACTCATTTGGCACGCATGACTAAGTTGCTTTGGATAAAAGCGTTTGCTGAATGACATACGGTTGAAGTCGGAGGTTTACATACACCTTAGCCAAATACATTTAAACTCAGTATTTCACAATTCCTGACATATAATCCTAGTAAAAATGCCCTGTCTTAGGTCAGTTAGGATCACCACTTTATTTTAAGAATGTGAAATGTCAGAATAATAGTAGTGATTTATTTCAGCTTTTATTTCTTTCATCACATTCCCAGTGGGTCAGAAGTTTACATACACTCAATTAGTATTTGGTAGCATTGCCTTTAAATTGTTTAACTTGGGTCAAATGTTTCGGATAGCCTTCCACAAGCTTCCCACAATAAGCTGGGTGAATTTTGGCCCATTCCTCCTGACAGAGCTGGTGTAACTGAGTCAGGTTTGTAGGCCTCCTTGCTTGCACACGCTTTTTCAGTTCTGCCCACAAATGTTCTATAGGATTGAGGTCAGGGCTTTGAGATGGCCACTCCAATAATTGATTTTGTTGTCCATAAGCCATTTTGCCACAACTTGGGAAGTATCCTTGGGATCATTGTCCATTTGGAAGACCCATTTGCGACCAAGCTTTAACTTCCTGACTGATGTCTTGAGATGAAGCCTCAATATATCCACAATTTTCCTTCTCATGATGCCATCTATTTTGTGAAGTGCACCAGTCCCTCCTGCAGCAAAGCACCCCCACAACATGATGCTGCCACCCCCGTGCTTCATGGTTGGGATGGTGTTCTTCAGCTTGCAAGCGTCCCCCTTTTTCCTACAAACATAACAATGGTCATTATGGCCAAACAGTTCTATTTTTGTTTCATCAGACCAGAGAACATTTCTCAAAAAAGTACGATGTTTGTCCCCATGTGCAGTTGCAAACCGTAGTCTGGCTTTTTTATGGCGGTTTTGGAGCAGTGGCTTCTTCCTTGCTGAGCGGCCTTTCAGGTTATGTCGATATAGGACTCGTTTACTGTGGATATAGATACTTTTGTACCTGTTTCCAGCATCTTCACAAGGTCCTTTGCTTTTGTTCCGGGATTGATTTGCACATTTTGCACCAAAGTACGTTCATCTCTAGGAGACAGAACGCGTATCCTTCCTGAGCGGTATGACGGCTGCGTGGTCCCAAACTATTGTTTGTACAGATGAATGTGGTACCTTCAGGCATTTGGAAATTGCTTCCAAAGATGAACCAGACTTGTGGAGGTCTACAATTCTTTTCTGATGTCTTGGTTGATTTCTTTTGATTTTCCCATAATGCCAAGCAAAGAGGCACTGAGTTTGAAAGTAGGCCTTGAAATACATCCACAGGTACAACTCCAATTGACTCAAATTATGTCAATTAGCCTATCAGAAGCTTCTAAAGCCATGACATCATTTTCTGCAATTTTCCAAGCTGTTTATGTAAACTTCTGGCCCACTGGAATTGTGATACGAATTATGAGTGAAATAATCTGTCTGTAAACTATTGTTGGAAAAATTACTTGTCATGCACAAAGTAATGTCCTAACCGACTTTCCAAAACTATAGTTTGTTAACTCTTGGGAATGTGGGACGTGACCGTCCCACCTGCGGGACACACTATTCAACAGCCAGTGAAATAGCAGAGCGCCAAATTCAAAACAACAATAATCTCATAATTCAAATTTCTCAAACATACAACTATTATATCCCATTTTAAAGATACACTTCTCCTTAATCCAACCACATTGTCCGATTTCAAAAAGGCTTTACGGCGAAAGCATAGCATTAGATTATGTTAGCACATCACCTTGACACGAAAAACCACACAGCCATTTTCCAAGCAAGGAGAGGCGTCACAAAAACCAGAAATACAGCTAAAATTAATCACTAACCTTTGATCTTCATCAGATGGCACTCATATGACTTCATGTTACACAATACATGTATGTTTTGCTCGTTAAAGTTCATATTTATATCCAAAAACCCCATTTTACATTGGTGTGTAATGTTCAGAAATGTTTTGCCTCCCAAAACTTCCGGTGAATGAGCACATCAATTTACAGAAATACTCATCATAAACGTTGATAAAATATTAAACTAATTCAAAGAATTATAGATACACCTCTCCTTAATGCAACCGCTGTGTCAGATTTCAAAAGAACTTTACAGCGAAAGCACACTTTTCAATAATCTGAGTACAGCGTTCAGACACAAAACCAAACCCGCCATTTTGTGGAGTAAGTAAAACTCAGAAATAATATTATAAATATTCACTTACCTTTGATGATCTTCATCAGAATGCACTCCCAGGAATCCCAGGTCCACAATAAATGTTTGTTTTGTTCGATAAAGTCCATCATTTATGTCCAAATACCTCCTTTTTGTTTGTGCGTTCAGTCCACTACTCCAAATGCAGGAAGCGCGCAAAAATGTCACGACAAAAAGTAAAACAAAGTTATATTTACGTTCGTAGAAATATGTAAAACGATGTATAGCATCAATCTTTAGGATGTTTTTAACATAAATCTCTAGTAATATTCCAACCGGACAATTCCAATGTCTTCAGAAAAGAAAAGGAACACAGCTCACACTCACGTGAGCGCACACCTCTGAGCTCATGTAATTTCCTCACTCATCTGACTCCAGGCCCTCTTGTTCACTTCAAATTCACAGTAGAAGCCTGAAACAACGTTCTAAAGACTGTTGACATCTAGTGGAAGCCTTAGGAAGTGCAAAATGAACCCTAAGTCACTATCGGCAATCACTTGAAAAAAAACACAACCCTCAGATTTCCCACTTCCTGGTTGGATTTTTCTCAGGTTTTTTCCTGACATATGAGTTCTGTTATACTCACAGACATCATTCAAACAGTTTTAGAAACTTCAGAGTTTTCTATCCAAATCTACTAATAATATGCATATCCTACCTTCTGAGCCTGAGTAGCAGGCAGTTTAATTTGGGCACGCCTTTCATCCGGACGTCAAAATACTGCCCCCTACCCTAGAGAAGTTAACAAGAAATTTGTGGAGGGGTTGAAAAACAAGTTTTATTGACTCCAACCTAAGTGTATGTAAACTTCTGACTTCAACTGTGTATATAAAATGTGTTCTACACATTTCTATCTGAATGTTCTGTAATGTTAAACCCTCCTGAACAGGCCCCATGGGCTAGAACCTGGCAGCTCTTTGATTGGTGTTGCCATGGTGAAGAGGATTCTTAATGTCCTAGGAGGACACTGATTGGACGGCCAGGGTTTGGAGTGGGTGTGTTTGTGTGTCTGCAGTCAGGCTAGTGCCTATGTAGCTGATGGAGAGTTTTCAGTGTGAGTCTAGTAGAGTGGAATTAGCCTGGTCCCAGATCTACTGATCTATCATAGTAGAGTGGAATTAGCCTGGTCCCAGATCTACTGATCTATCATAGTAGAGAGGAAATAGCCTGGTCCCAGATCTACTGATCTATCATAGTAGAGTGGAATTAGCCTGGTCCCAGATCTACTGATCTATCATAGTAGAGAGGAAATAGCCTGGTCCCAGATCTACTGATCTATCATAGTAGAGTGGAAATGGCCTAGTCACGTCCCAGTTCTGTTTGTGCATCATGCTAATACTTCTTGTCATGTCTAACAGTGGCATAATGGCACAAACAGACTGGTACCCAGGCTAGGGAAGATATGACAGACCAAATACATTTCCTAGACAGTGGAACAGGAAGAGGAAGAGTTAGGAGGGAAGGACAAAAATGATACACCCCTCCCTCCCTCTTATCTCTTAGTATTCTCTGTAGTTATGACATCCACCTCTCCTGTCTATTGTAAACTGTTTAGAGGGCCATTTGGAACTGTGATGTTATTATCAGGTCTATTAGTATAACAACTAAAATGGGTTTCTCCTCCCTTTCTCTCCTCTCCTGTCTGCCTCTTTCTGTCCATCTGTCTACTCTAGGTGGTTGTCACGACTGCCCTTCCTCCCACAATGTCTTCTGAAACCAAGAACATCCAGGGGTCAGTATCCCCATGCTCTACGACCCCTCCCCTGACCTCCAGGTCCCCTGGCTCCCCAGTCTCTCCGGTGTCCCCTGGGTCCCTGTGCCCGCCGGCCTTCCGGCACCGAGACCGTTCCCCCTCCCCCATGAGAGGTTACCTCATACCCAGCCCCCTGCCAACCAGACGTACTAGGACCTGCTCCGCGTGAGTACATACACACACACACACACACACAGTTAGTGTTATAATTCAATAGTTATGAAACTGCTTAACTTATTATGTCTAGGGGTCCTAGTCCTAGCTACATGGTCTGTAACCTGACTCATTATGTCTAGGTGTCCTAGTCCTAGCTACATGGTCTGTAACCTGACTCATTATGTCTAGGGGTCCTAGCTACATGGTCTGTAACCTGACTCATTATGTCTAGGGGTCCTAGCTACATGGTCTGTAACCTGGCTCATTATGTCTAGGTGTCTTAGCTACATGGTCTGTAACCTGGCTCATTATGTCTAGGGGTCCTAGCTACATGGTCTGTAACCTGGCTCATTATGTCTAGGAGTCCTAGCTACATGGTCTGTAACCTGACTCATTATGTCTAGGGGTCCTAGTCCTAGCTACATGGTCTGTAACCTGACTCATTATGTCTAGGGGTCCTAGTCCTAGCTACATGGTCTGTAACCTGACTCATTATGTCTAGGGGTCCTAGCTACATGGTCTGTAACCTGGCTCATTATGTCTAGGTGTCTTAGCTACATGGTCTGTAACCTGGCTCATTATGTCTAGGGGTCCTAGCTACATGGTCTGTAACCTGGCTCATTATGTCTAGGGGTCCTAGCTACATGGTCTGTAACCTGACTCATTATGTCTAGGGGTCCTAGCTACATGGTCTGTAACCTGACTCATTATGTCTAGGGGTCCTAGCTACATGGTCTGTAACCTGACTCATTATGTCTAGGAGTCCTAGCTACATGGTCTGCAACCTGACTCATTATGTCTAGGAGTCCTAGCTACATGGTCTGTAACCTGACTCATTATGTCTAGGGGCCGTCCTAGCTACATGGTCTGTAACCTGACTCATTATGTCTAGGGGTCCTAGCTACATGGTCTATAACCTGACTCATTATGTCTAGGGGTCCTAGCTACATGGTCTGTAACCTGACTCATTATGTCTAGGGGTCCTACTAGCTACATGGTCTGTAACCTGACTCATTATGTCTAGGGGTCCTAGTCCTAGCTACATGGTCTGTAACCTGACTCATTATGTCTAGGGGTCCTAGTCCTAGCTACATGGTCTGTAACCTGACTCATTATGTCTAGGTGTCTTAGCTACATGGTCTGTAACCTGGCTCATTATGTCTAGGTGTCTTAGCTACACGGTCTGTAACCTGGCTCATTATGTCTAGGGGTCCTAGCTACATGGTCTGTAACCTGGCTCATTATGTCTAGGAGTCCTAGCTACATGGTCTGTAACCTGACTCATTATGTCTAGGGGTCCTAGTCCTAGCTACATGGTCTGTAACCTGACTCATTATGTCTAGGGGTCCTAGCTACATGGTCTGTAACCTGACTCATTATGTCTAGGGGTCCTAGCTACATGGTCTGTAACCTGACTCATTATGTCTAGGAGTCCTAGCTACATGGTCTGTAACCTGACTCATTATGTCTAGGGGTCCTAGTCCTAGCTACATGGTCTGTAACCTGACTCATTATGTCTAGGGGTCCTAGCTACATGGTCTATAACCTGACTCATTATGTCTAGGGGTCCTAGCTACATGGTCTATAACCTGACTCATTATGTCTAGGGGTCCCAGCTACATGGTCTGTAACCTGACTCATTATGTCTAGGGGTCCCAGCTACATGGTCTGTAACCTGACTCATTATGTCTAGGGGTCCTAGCTACATGGTCTGTAACCTGACTCATTATGTCTAGGGGTCCTAGCTACATGGTCTGTAACCTGACTCATTATGTCTAGGGGTCCTAGCTACATGGTCTGTAACCTGACTCATTATGTCTAGGGGTCCTAGCTACATGGTCTGTAACCTGACTCATTATGTCTAGGGGTCCTAGCTACATGGTCTGTAACCTGACTCATTATGTCTAGGGGTCCTAGCTACATGGTCTGTAACCTGACTCATTATGTCTAGGGGTCCTAGCTACATGGTCTGTAACCTGATTGGATGTGTGCATTAATATGAGAATTAAGCGTATGTGACCAGGTGTTGACTGCATTTACCCAGGAGACACCTTACCTTGGTCCAGGACCAGCTCTGTCTCTCTTGACCTCGTGGTCGGTCAGTCCAAGAGGATTATTATTGGTTCAGATGGTGAGGAAACAATATGTACAAGAAGGAAACATACCAAAGGCCCAAACTAAAGACTCTAAACCAAACCAAAGGCCTCAAGACCACCAAAGAAATCCTTCAGCCTCACGGTTTTTCCAGATGGGACACTGACTGACATTCACCTTAATTGGCAACACCTGATGTGCTTATCAAGGCTTAGCTCAGCACCTAGACCCGTTTGGTGCTGCCATCTGGGGGATGGAGTGTGGAAGTGTATCCTGGCAGTGGCAATCTGTTGACTGTTTGCCAACACTACCCCCACCCCATATCATAACACTGTGCGCCGTATCATAACACTGTGCGCCGTATCATAACACTGTGCGCCGTATCATAACACTGTGCGCCGTATCATAACACTGTGCGCCGTATCATAACACTGTGCGCCGTATCATAACACTGTGCGCCGTATCATCACACTGTGCGCCGTATCATCACACTGTGCGCCGTATCATCACACTGTGCGCCGTATCATCACACTGTGCGCCGTATCATCACACTGGGCGCCGTATCATCACACTAAAGTAGTAGGTCAATTAAGAGTTGTGAGCTTATGCCTCAACTTCTGTCATTGCACCACACTATCACAAGGGGGAGTTAGAACGCTGATATGTCACTCGTCTAAACTGTGGCACAAATTGGGGGATTTTTCACACCAAGCTCAGCTGTTTACGCTATCCTTTTGTAAATGAATGGAGCTGGGAATGTTTCAGTCTGAGAGTCTCTCTCCTCTGGCGCTAGAGTCCTGCATCAGGCAAAACAACATTTAGCTGGCGGGTTGGTCCCAGAGTTGAGAGAGAACTTGGGGAAATACAATGGCTCAATTACACTTGACATATGGACTGATGATTTTAGAAAAATAGACATGGTGTCCTTTTGGTTTCTCTCCCGCTAAAACCAGAAATAAACCATTCTAAATAACAAACTGTCTTTATTTACCACAGTGTGAGAGTGACAGCCCCTCTATAGAAAGTGAGTTTCTGAAACACGGAGTCCTTCTTTACTGATGAGAAGAAGAAACTGAATGAAAGAAAGTACAGTGAGGATAGGGAGGGGAAAAAGATTGCCCATATTTTCAAGACCTGAGCTAGTTAATTTATTTAATTAATGAAATGTACTAGTTTATTTAGGCAATTTAATATTCATCTAGGTTTGGCCTATTTAGTAGGCTATTTACAGCAAAATCTATATTTGTCAGCATAAAGCTGTGACTCACTCATTTCTGGCTTTGTATCAAAATAAATAAGTACCAACATTCTTTCTGATCAACTTGGTCAAAACATTTCTTTATTGAAGACTAATCTGCTCATATTGTTTGTGTTAAATTATTTGTGACGTTGTCGTGGTTACAATGAAGAATGGAAACCGAATATATCAAATCTAATTCATACTGAATAATTAGATGCGTGTTGCAAGCTTGTCATTGTTCCTTTCTGAAAATGTTGCCTGCCTTTTATTGTGTGTGTGTGTGTGTGTGTGTGTGTGTGTGTGTGTGTGTGTGTGTGTAGGGCGGAGCGTGCAGCGGAGGGTCCGTCGTTCAGCGGCGTATGTAAGTGTTTCTCTCGGACTAAAGGACACGGCTTCATCACACCAGCCGACGGAGGCAGCGACATCTTTGTCCACATCTCAGAGTGAGTTTGTGGGTCACGGCCTCAACACATATTAAAAAAATAATAGCAGCTCCCACTCACCCAGTGATGAGGACGGTGACGAGGGGTACGGTCTGCAGTTCACTGTGTGTCCTTCCACCTTTTATCGTGGCGTCATTGGTCCCTGAGGTCCTAGTGCCCGTCTTTAGAGAGGAGAGTCTCTCTCCTTCAAAAGCAGGCTATTCGAGTGGTCGACCGTATCAGAAGTACAGAGCGATTGGTACAGCCGGTACTTTTAGTCCCCAAGAGCAATGGAATGTAGCGTCCCGTCCTGAACCTCAAGGTAGCAAGTTCAAAATGCTCACACTCTGCCGCCGCCGGCTACTGCAGTCGGTGCCTCCCAGCAGTTGGTTCAAGTCCATACATCTGAAGGATTTCTATTATTTTCAATGTGCTATACATCCTCCCCATCTCCCAATCATCCTTCTCTATGGTAGTGGAGGCGGTGCCAGGGGATCAGAGTATTGGCCTATCAGGGTGATTGGCTGGTCGTAGCGGAGTCGAGGGAACAAGTGGAGCTCCACGCTGCCACGCTGGTTTCCCATAGTCAGTCTCTGAGTTCATAGTGAATCTCTGGGGTTCGTGGTGAATAACAAGAAAAGTTGCTTGTCTCCGATTCAGTTTCTGGGTCTTGTTTTGGACTTGGTTCTGAATAATTTGTTTTAGTCCCAACAGAGGAGGGTCGCATTGCAGCTTTGTCTGGCACAGTTTCAGCTGGGGCACTCTTTTAGACTTGTGCATGCGGTTATTGTGTCTGATGGTCTCTATGATAGCTGTGGTGCCTCTGGGACTTCTGTTAATCATACCTGCTGGCCTTGTACAGCTTGTACCTGCTGGCCTTGTACGAGTCGCGTTGGGATAGGTCATCAGGGTTCATTCTGTTGACATTGAATGCTGCAGTATGGGCTCTCAGCATGGCAGGGATTTCTCTGTTCATCCAATGTTTTTGGTTGGGTTATGTCCGGATTGTTATTTTGTGGGTACATCATCATCAACACATTTCCTAATGAAGTCTGTGACTGACGATGTATATTCCTCAATGTTCATGGATGAGTCTTTAAACATATTCCACTCAGTATTCTCAAAACATTCCTGCAGCATTGAGTCTGCCTCTGTCCAGCTCCTCACCGTTCTCTGTGTTGGTGGCTCCCTCTTGAGTTGCTGCTTGGAGGAGGGGAGTAGGAACAGAGAGCCATGATCTGATTGGACGAAGTGAGGGCGGGAGATGGTTATTTACGAGTCACTGAGTGTACAAAACATTATGGACACCTTCCTAATATTGAGTTGCACCCCCCCTTTGTTCAAGGCACTAAAATATTTTCTTGCCTTTTGAATGGCACACATACACAATCCATGTCTCAATTGTCTCAAGGTTTAAAAATCATTCTTTAACCTGTCCCCTCCCCTTCATCTATACTGATTTGAAGTCCATTTAACAAGTGACATCAATAAGGTATCATAGCTTTCACCTGGTTAGTCTGTGATGGAAAGAACAGGTATTCATAATGTGTTGTACACTCAGTGTATGTTTGTGGTCTGGCAAGTTGTGTACACGTGGTTCTAGGAGAGAAGACAGTTGGAAAAGAACAAACTGATTAAGATGAGCATGTATTCTCATCTCTCACTCATCCCTCCTCCCTCTACAGTATCGAGGGGGAATACGTGCCAATGGAAGGAGATGAGGTGAGCTATAAGGTGTGCTCCATCCCTCCCAAGTACCAGAAGATCCAGGCGGTGGATGTCACCATCACCCACCTCAACCCAGGATCGAAGCACGAGACCTGGGGTGGGGCGCTGCTCAGCTCCCCCTGAGTCCCGGAGGTTTCTGGAGGGGAGAAATGTCAACAGGGAAAGGGTCCCCTTCTTTTTAGTTTTTCTGAAGGGACATATGGGTTAAAGCTTGTTGTGGGAGGAAATGGAAAGGTTGGTATTTGAATGGGGAAGACATGTATCATTAGACTGGAAGGTTAATCAAATAAAACTGCATCACTTCAACAATACATGGTTCTCTAGTTTTTATTCATTGTTTGAACTAATATCACTGAGATCTCATTTGTACATTTTTACATTTTAGTCATTTAGCAGACGCTCTTATCCAGAGCGACTTACAGTAGTGAATGCATACATTTCATTCATTTCATGCATTTTTGTACTGGCCCCCCGTGGGAATCGAACCCACAACCCTGGCGTTGCACACACCATGCTGGCGTTGCAAACACCATGCTCTACCAACTGAGCCACATGTAGGCTACAGTGGTAAGCATCCCTCCATGTAGGCCACAGTGGTAAGCATCCCTCCATGTAGGCTACAGTGGTAAACATCCCCCCATGTAGGCTACAGTGGTAAACATCCCCCCATGTAGGCTACAGTGGTAAACATCCCTCCATGTAGGCTACAGTGGTAAACATCCCCCCATGTAGGCTACAGTGGTAAGCATCCCTCCATGTAGGCTACAGTGGTAAACATCCCTCCATGTAGGCTACAGTGGTAAACATCCCTCCATGTAGGCTACAGTGGTAAACATCCCTCCATGTAGGCTACAGTGGTAAACATCCCCCCATGTAGGCTACAGTGGTAAACATCCCCCCATGTAGGCTACAGTGGTAAACATCCCTCCATGTAGGCTACAGTGGTAAACATCCCCCCATGTAGGCTACAGTGGTAAACATCCCTCCATGTAGGCTACAGTGGTAAACATCCCCCCATGTAGGCTACAGTGGTAAACATCCCCCCATGTAGGCTACAGTGGTAAACATCCCTCCATGTAGGCTACAGTGGTAAACATCCCTCCATGTAGGCTACAGTGGTAAACATCCCTCCATGTAGGCTACAGTGGTAAACATCCCTCCATGTAGGCTACAGTGGTAAACATCCCCCCATGTAGGCTACAGTGGTAAACATCCCCCCATGTAGGCTACAGTGGTAAACATCCCTCCATGTAGGCTACAGTGGTAAACATCCCTCCATGTAGGCTACAGTGGTAAACATCCCTCCATGTAGGCTACAGTGGTAAACATCCCTCCATGTAGGCTACAGTGGTAAACATCCCCCATGTAGGCTACAGTGGTAAACATCCCCCCATGTAGGCTACAGTGGTAAACATCCCTCCATGTAGGCTACAGTGGTAAACATCCCTCCATGTAGGCTACAGTGGCAAACATCCCTCCATGTAGGCTACAGTGGTTGTATAGACCGTTTTCTGTGTTTACAAAGTTGGTGTCAGAACAAGGGGGAGTTCTTAAAGAATGCCAGCAAAAAAGGGCTCTATTTACATGTTTCTTATGAGGACATTCACACTACTTATGGATTATAATGGGATTTTAAGGCTCATATGAATGTCCTGCTTATTATAAAGTTTGTGTCATCATCGCAAATCAACTGCATTATACTTTAAAAGAAAAACCACTTCAAGTTCAACCAGTAAAATGGCTCTTTGTCTAGCTTTTGCTACAGCCTGTATAAATGAGCTTTAGCTTTCTAGCTAACGACTGCGGCATCCAAAATAGTTATTTTGCAAAGATCAAATTATAATCTTAGCAACTGTTCAAGCAAGAATCAACACATCACTGTAAGTGTATGAGAACCCCAAAAATATGTTTAGTTTAGAAGTGATTAAAAGGTAGATCTAGGCTGTGTTGAATGGGCGCAGATGGAGAGGGCTTTCTTACTGCAGCCAAGAGTCGCGCTCATCTGTGGCTGACGTCAGTGTGTCGTGTACAGGAAATTAGTCTATTGTCGGAGGAGAAAAACATTCACACATTTAAAAACAATTTGCTACTTATCCTTTTATCTATAAAATGTGTTGCAACTTTTAACTTCATTTGTTTTTAATCACTTTACACATATTTTGGGATCCACCCTTGTAAATGTAATTTGCTTGATGATGCGCAAGTGGAAAAGGAGCTTCTCGTTTCGTACAAGGGTATTCTCGATTACCTTTGACCTTTATCAAAAAGAGTGGAGAGAGAACAGAGGAGAAAGGACGCAGGAGTTGAGAGTCCATTGAAAAAAGAAAGAGATGATGCGATGCAGGAAGCAAACATTTTTTTCCTCTCCTTTCCTTCCACTGAGGTAAAAATCACAGGTGGAAGCTGATTCCCAGTCCTTCTCTTCCATGCTGGACCCTCGTCCTTCCACCTCTCATTTCCTTCTGTTTAGATAGAGAAGACTGGAGAGTTGCTATATTCCTGTTCTTTAACATCTCCTAATAAGGTCACTTTGAATACTGCAAGCTCAACTTCCTGATCATAGTGGTTTCTTCTCAGGGTGTTTCAAAGTAAAAAATGCTGTGACGCAACCAATAGTTAATGCAATGTAACGCCTACACATCTAGTCAGGCAAGAAGTTAACCAGTAGTTTCCTGTCAGGGTGTTACCCCTCATCCTGACACCTCCATCACACGACAGCTTCATTGTGCAAAATAGTACCCAACACCATCTGGATATGTGTGCAACAAAAGTTCAATATTTACCTGTCAAGCCATCTAGACATATCATTTGATGCATATGTTTGATAAATCCAAAGTATGCACCACACAGAACACCCTGCAACTGCCTCTGCAACGCAATGCTTCCCTGTAGCTCAGTTGGTAGAGCATGGTGTTTGCAACGCCAGGGTTGTGGGTTCGATTCCCACGGGGGGCCAGCACAGGAAAATAAAAAAATGTATGAAATGTATGCATTCACTACTGTAAGTCGCTCTGGATAAGAGCGTCTGCTAAAATGTTAAAAAAATGTTTAAAAAAATAAAAAATGCTGCAAGGCAAACGCGGCGTTCCATTGGAAATGTATGTACTTCTGGTCTACCTAAACGCAATAACACTGTTGGTGTGATCGAGGCGTGAGATGCTGTGATGCAGGAAGTGAACATAATTGAGAGAACAGGGAGTGAATATGTAGCTGCTATAAAAGAGAACAGAGTGAATATGTAGCTGCTATAAAAGAGAACAGAGAGTGAATATGTAGTTGCTATAAAAGAGAACAGAGAGTGAATATGCAGCTGCTATAAAAGAGAACAGAGTGAATATGTAGCTGCTATAAAAGAGAACAGAGTGAATATGTAGCTGCTATAAAAGAGAACAGAGAGTGAATATGTAGCTGCTA
The DNA here is from genome assembly GCF_965601325.2 of Salmo salar. Classification (NCBI taxonomy): domain Eukaryota; kingdom Metazoa; phylum Chordata; class Actinopteri; order Salmoniformes; family Salmonidae; genus Salmo; species Salmo salar. The sequence goes on along the minus strand of NC_138296.1, from coordinate 9,003,613 downwards.
TAAAAGAGAACAGAGAGTGAATATGTAGCTGCTATAAAAGACAAAAGAGAGTGAATATGTAGCTGCTATAAAAGAGAACAGAGTGAATATGTAGCTGCTATAAAAGAGAACAGAGAATGAATATGTAGCTGCTATAAAAGAGAACAGAGAGTGAATATGTAGCTGCTATAAAAGAGAACAGAGTGAATATGTAGCTGCTATAAAAGAGAACAGAGAATGAATATGTAGCTGCTATAAAAGAGAACAGAGAGTGAATATGTAGCTGCTATAAAAGAGAACAGAGAGTGAATATGTAGCTGCTATAAAAGAGAACAGAGAGAATATGTAGCTGCTATAAAAGAGAACAGAGTAAATATGTAGCTGCTATAAAAGAGAACAGAGAGTGAATATGTAGCTGCTATAAAAGAGAACAGAGAATGAATATGTAGCTGCTATAAAAGAGAACAGAGTGAATATGCAGCTGCTATAAAAGAGAACAGAGAATGAATATGTAGCTGCTATAAAAGAGAACAGAGTAAATATGCAGCTGCTATAAAAGAGAACAGAGAGTGAATATGTAGCTGCTATAAAAGAGAACAGAGTGAATATGCAGCTGCTATAAAAGAGAACAGAGAATGAAGTAAGTACAATAATATACATTACAAAGAACAGAGGAAGAGGAGATGATTAAATATCATTCATAATGGTATGATTTTTGTGGAATACTGTTCATGTGACTCGGTTTAGTCAAAGATGGAAATATGTTCTGACTGGAAAGTGAACCCACTGAGTCGACTAAATATGATTCAACTCTAAACTTGATTGATTCAGTTAATTGACCTAATAAAAGCTATGCATGTGGTTGATGACGCGGCAGCGTGGTAGGCACAGTTTGTCCCATGAATTAATCATAAAAATGTAGCATTAGCTGATAACTGCGAAACAAACATTCTGCATAATATAGGGAACCTTGAACTATTTATTGATCAGCATTTTGATATGCTCGAAAAAGAATCAGATACATCGAAGCGAACAAGAGAAGACCTTTCATCTAGCGAAACTGAAAGGAAGCAAATGTAACATGATTTAGGCAATTTGGAACTTTGGACTGTATGGACTTAAAATCAGGTTTTGATTTAGGGAAGGCGAAGATGAGTAAGGCTGACCTTTTTTCTTTTTGATTGTTTTTTAAATTTAATTTCAACATTGTACATTAGAAATTCCAAGTTGTTTTGGTTTGATATGATATGGCCTAGTTGTATAGGTCGGGTCTGCTATATTATGACTTAAAAGCTGTTATATAGTGCGGCCCTTGTTCGCGGATGTGAATCGGAATGATTAGCTTTTAAGATAAAACGTAATAAATAGGAATAGATCTAATGTAGGGCTAGGATAAAGGATTATAACATTAAAAACCTATTGGAGTAGGTCTATACGATTCTAAAATAAATGGTGTCATTTTGTTTTTACATTTAAAAAATACATCTTAATATAAAAACTGTATTGTTCCGATACACACCTGCAAATGGATTAGGTATTGTCAACACGGTTGTTGTCTGTATTAGTGTGTGGCGGGCTGGATAACACTGGGATAAACTGATTAAAGATAACGCTAGAACCAACACAATTATGGAAGCACTTCTCTAAAGTGAGAGAGAGGTATATTATATATTTCTATATAAGCTATTTTACGCTACCTTTTATATTCTTGATCCTAATGATATACGCTGAGGTGACAGTGCAACGACCCTGGAATAAAAACTAAATGTGTGTAGGGTGGAGAGAGGGTTGGTTTAACAGGTTAACTCGCTCTGGATTGTCAGTACTGCATGTATTCTATCGTGCCATGGTTGTGTCAGAGTACATTGGAAGTTAAACTAAGGTATTCCTTTATAGGTAGTGTGACGACTAAAACAAATGTTTACTTGCAGTCATTAGCGGCCGTTAGAATCTATGTTCCTTTTCCCTTCTTTTTTTGTCGGAATATAACAGGATATAATGAGGACTGCATGTCTCTCTGCTGATAGGAATATAACAGGATATAATGAGGACTGCATGTCTCTCTGCTGATAGGAATATAACAGGACATAATGAGGACTGCATGTCTCTCTGCTGATAGGAATATAACAGGATATAATGAGGACTGCATGTCTCTCTGCTGATAGGAATATAACACGATATAATGAGGACTGCATGTCTCTCTGCTGATAGGAATATAACAGGACATAATGAGGACTACATGTCTCTCTGCTGATAGGAATATAACAAGATATAATGAGGACTGCATGTCTCTCTGCTGATAGGAATATAACAGGATATAATGAGGACTGCATGTCTCTCTGCTGATAGGAATATAACAGGACATAATGAGGACTACATGTCTCTCTGCTGATAGGAATATAACAGGATATAATGAGGACTGCATGTCTCTCTGCTGATAGGAATATAACAGGACATAATGAGGACTACATGTCTCTCTGCTGATAGGAATATAACAGGACATAATGAGGACTACATGTCTCTCTGCTGATAGGAATATAACAGGATATAATGAGGACTGCATGTCTCTCTGTTGATAGGAATATAACAGGATATAATGAGGACTGCATGTCTCTGCTGATAGGAATATAACACGACATAATGAGGACAGCATGTCTGTTGATAGGAATATAACAGGATATAATGAGGACTAAATATTCACTACTGTAAGTCGCTCTGGATAAGAGCGTCTGCTAAATGACTAAAATGTAAAATGTAAATGTAAATGTCTCTCTGCTGATAGGAATATAACAGGATATAATGAGGTCTACATTTTTTTCTGCTGATAGGAATATAACAGGATATAATGAGGTCTACATTTTTTTCTGCTGATAGGAATATAACAGGATATAATGAGGACTACATGAAATATGTCTCTCTGCTGATAGGAATATAACAGGATATAATAAGGACTACATGTCTTTCTGCTGATAGGAATATAACAGGATATAATGAGGACTGCATGTCTCTCTGCTGATAGGAATATAACAGGATATAATGAGGACTACATGAAATATGTCTCTCTGCTGATAGGAATTGAACATGATATAATGAGGACTACATGTCTTTCTGCTGATAGGAATATAACAGGATATAATGAGGACTACATGAAATGTGTCTTGCATGTAATGGACATATATAATATATATTGTTTACAGGAAACTCATTCTACAAATATAGATGAGGTTGGGTGGAAAAAGGACTGGGAGGGAGAAATATATTTTTTTCATGGGCAAAGAAACTCAAAAGGGGTGATTGTACTAATTAATACAAATGTTGATCCGATTGTGCAAACTGTGCAAACAGATACTCAAGGAAGATGGATTATTTTAAATATGCTATTGGACCAAAAACAGATCTGGCTAATTAATCTATTGTCACGACTTCCGCCGAAGGTGGCTCCTCTCCCTGTTCGGGCGGCGCTCGGCGGTCGTCGTCGCCGGCCTACAAGCTGCCACCGATCAATTTTTCCTTTTCGTTTGTGTCTGTCTGTTTTATCACACCTGTGTTCATTTCCTTGGGTTTAGTTACAGCCCGCTGCCTGCTAGTCTTTGTGCGGGATTGTTCAGTGTTACTTTGTTAGGGGTGCGTGTATGCACCACGGGGTTTTCTTTGCTCACGGTAATGTTACCGTTTTGATTTGTTCGTATAGGAGTAGTAATTTCCCCTCCGTGTGTCGTGTTTCTTCCCTGTGTGTGGCGATTTTGTTTTAGCTTGTTTTCCCACATGTTGTTGTTTGTTTGGGACACTGTGAATAAACGATTGTGTCACTGGGACTTCCTTGCTCTCCTGCTCCTGATTCCTGCACCTCCCTCCTACAAGGAGGAACGTAACATCTATATAGTGCAAATAATGATGATCCACACTTCTAAAATATATATAATAATCTATTGAGCTCACAAGCAACGAATGAATCTATTATTAAGGTGGGAGATTATAATACTGTTTTAAGTACCACTATGGATCGTAAAGGAAATCACTCTACAAGCTATCACCCTCAAGCACTTAAGGATATCACGAAGATCATGGATACATTAGAACTAGTGGATATATGGAGGCTGAAAAACCCTGACCTAGTGAGATATACATGGGGGAGAGCTCCCGAGTGGCGCAGCGGTCTAAGGCACTGCATCTCAGTGCTAGAGGTGTCACTACAGACCCTCGTTCGTTCCCGGGGTGTATCACAACCAGCCGTGATCGGAAGTCCCATAGGGCGGCGCACTATTGGCCCAGCATCGTCCGGGTTAGGGAAGGGGTTGGCCGCCATTGTAATACTGGCTTGCCTAGATAAGTAAAGGTTAAAAAAGGCTTAATCAGGCTAGCCGTCTTGATTACTTCCTGGTCTCTATCTTACTGGTTTAAAAAGTATTAATAGGAGGCTGAATGCATCAGACCACCATCTAATTGGCCTCCATATAACTATTACAGAATTTCCACGTGGACGGGATGTTGGACATTTAATCAAAGCCTATTGGATGACAATTTGTTTTTAACTAAGACAAAATAAATAATAATTGACTTATTTCTGCACAACATAGGTACAGCAGATCCTCTTAATGTATGGGACACTTTTAAATGTACTTTTATAGGCCATTCAATACAATACACATCATTAAAACAAAAGCGGTTTAGCTCAAAAGAGATTAAACTAATAAAGGGAATAGATGAAGTAACAGGTAGGTAGATGGTAATGGAAACTGTACCATAGAGGCACAAAATAGGTTAGAGGAAAAAAAAAAAAAATGGAGGTACTTATTCAAGAACGAGGAAGTATAATATAATACCAAAGTAAAGCGAATTGGATGGAAAATTGTGAAAAATGCACAACATATTTCTTGAATCTTCAACATAGAAATGCTACCAAAAATCATTTACAGAAACTCGTTACAAATAATGGAGTCATCCATGATTCACCCAATTATATTTTGAAAGTAGAAGCAAAATATTTTAAGCATATGTTTTCTTTTCAGTCTCCTCCATTTCCACTGAATGATGTTAACTGTAAGGATTTCTTAACTAATAATCTAAAATTAACACATTTACAGAAAGACCTGTGTGAAGGCCAACTTACAGAAGAGGAACTTTGAGGCAATAAAATACTTTCAGTCTGGAAAAACACCAGTGCTTGACAGTATACCAGTATCAGACCTTTTTTAATGTACTCAAAGATCCATATTAGCATGTTTTAATTACTCCTATACAAATGGTAGACTTTCAGGTACTCAAAAGGAAGGTCTGATTTCATTACTACTAAAACAGGACCCAGGTGGTAAGTATAAAGATCCAGTCCATTTAAAAAACTGGAAGCCTCTAACACTTCAATGTTGTGATGCGAAAATCCTGGTGAAATGCATAGCACATAGAATAAAAAATGTTTTACCTGATATTTTTCATCCGGATCAGACAGGTTTTTTACATGGACGATACATTGGAGATAATATACGACAATTACTCGAAACAATTCAACATTATGTAACATCAAAGATACCAAGCCTGGTCTTCATAGCAGATTTTTGAAAAGGTCTTTGATAAAGTACGACTAGAACTGATATGTAAATGCCTGGATTACTTTGATTTTGGTGAATCTCTTATACAATGGGTTAAAGTTATGTACAGCAACCCCAGATGTAAATAGTAAATAATGGTTACTTCTCAGAAAGTATTGAGCTTTTAAGATGAGTAAAACAAGGCTGCCTGTTGTGTGTTATTAGTTAATCAGTTAAATATAGATTTGAGTTTTTTGAAGTAAAAAAATACACTTTTCATTACTCTGAAGCATGTCATCACGATAGGGGTGTGCTAGATTTGGACACATGAAAAAAATATATAAACGCAATATGCAACAATTTCAACGTTTTTACTGAGTTACAGTTCATTTAAGGCAGTGGTTCCCTAACTTTTTATAGTCCCCTACCTCTTCAAACATTCAACCTCCAGCTGAGTACCCCCTCTAGCACCAGGGTCAGCGCACTCTCAAATGTTGTTTTTCCCGTCATTGTAAGCCTACAACACACACACACACACATACACACACACACACACACACACACACACACACACACACACACACACACACACACACACACACACACACACACACACACACACACACACACACACACACACATACGATACATTTATTAAACATAAGAATGAGTGTGAGTTTTTGTCACAACCTGGCTCGTGGGAAATGACAAAGAGCTCTTATAGGACCAGGGCACAAATATTAATATAATAATAATCAATAATTTTGCTCTTTATTTAACCATCTTACATATAAAACCTTATTTGTTCATCAAAAATTGTGAATAACTCACCACAGGTTAATGAGAAGTGTGTGCTTGAAAGGATGCACACAACCCAATGTTGGGTTGTATTGGAGAGAGTCTTAGTCTTAAATCATTTTCCACACACAGTCTGTGCCTGTATTAGTTTTCATGCTAGTGAGGGCCGAGAATCCACTCTCACATAGGTACATGGTTGCAAAGGATATCAGTGTCTTAACAGCTTGATTTGCAAAGGCAGGATACTCTGAGTGCAGCCCAATCCAGAAATCTGCCAGTGGCTTCTGATTAAATTAAATATTCACAGAACCGCTTGTTGCAATTTTGATGAGGCTCTCTCATTCAGATATCGGTAAGTGGACTGGAGGCAGGGTATGAAAGGGATAACAAATCCAGTTGTTTGTGTCGTCCGTTTCAGGAAAGTACCTGTGTAATTGCGCACCCAACTCACTCATGTGCTTCGCTATATCACATTTGACATTGTCCGTAAGCTTGAGTTCATTTGCACACCAAAAAATCATACAATGATGGAAAGACCCGTGTGTTGTCCTTGTTAATGCAGACAGAGAAGAGCTCCAACTTCTTAATCATAGCCTCAATTATGTTCCGCACATTGAATATAGTTGCGGAGAGTCCCTGTAATCCTAGATTTTTTTTATTTTTTATTTGACCTTTATTTAACCAGGTAGGCCAGTTGAGAATAAGTTCTCATTTACAACGGCGACCTGGACAAGATAAAGCAAAGCAGTGCGATGAAAACAACAACACAGAGTTACACATGGGATAAACAAACGTACAGTCAATAACACAATACAAAATCTGTATACAGTGTGTGCAAATGAAGTAACGAGGTAAGCAAATTCAGATCATTCAGGCGAGAAAAAACATCTCCCAGATAGGCCAGTCGTGTGAGAAACTCGTCATCATGCAAGCGGTCAGACAAGTGAAAATTATGGTCAGTAAAGCAAACTTTAAGCTCATCTCTCAATTAAAAAAAAAAAGTCAATACTTTGCCCCTTGATAACCAGCGCATTTCTGTATTTTGTAAAAGCGTTGCATGGTTGCTGCCCATATCATTGCATAGTGCAGAAAATACACGAGAGTTAAGGGGCCTTGCTTTAACAAAGTTAACCTTTTTCATTGTAGTGTCCAAAACGAATTTCAAGCTGTCAGGCATTCCCTTGGCAGCAAGAGCCTCTCGGTGGATGCTGCAGTGTACCCAAGTGACGTCAGGAGCAACTGCTTGCACGCACGTTACCACTTCGCTATGTCTCCCTGTCATGGCTTTCATGCCATCAGTACAGATACCAACATGAGCAGCAGCTATGTTTGGCTACATACGGACCGTTACTGGAATTCCAGCGAAAGAGTAACGGTAAATGTGATTGGATGTTAATTATTTGACTAGGCTACCTGTATTTGACATTGTTGTTATTTCGCTGAACACTAGATGGTTTAATTTTATTTTTAGCAGTGAAACGAGGCTACTCAGGTGAGGAAAAAAAACTCACCCAAACTCACCGTTGGAAAATATAAATGGATTGTTTGAAAATGTGAAGAAAAAGAAATATATAAAATATATCCAATTGAAGTCGGAAGTTTACATACACTTAGGTTGGAGTCATTAAAACTCGTTTTTCAACCACTCCACAAATGTATTGTTAACAAACTAGTTTTGGCAAGTCGGTTAGAACATCTACTTTGTGTATGACACGTGATTTTTCCAACAATTGTTTACAGACAGATTATTTATAATTCACTGTATCACAATTCCAGTGGGTCAGAAGTTTACATACACTAAGTTGACTGTGCCTTTAAACAGCTTGGAAAATTCCAGAAAATGATGTCATGGCTTTAGAAGCTTCTGATAGGCTAATTGACATCGTTTGAGTCAATGGAGGTGTACCTATGTATGTATTTCAAGGCCTACCTTCAAACTCAGTGCCTCTTTGCTTGACATCATGGGAAAATCAAAAGAAATCAGCCAAGACCTCAGAAACAAATTGTAGACCTCCACAAGTCTGGTTAATCCTTGGGAGCAATTTCCAAACGCCTGAAGGTACCACGTTCATCTGTACAAACAATAGTACGCAAGTATAAACACCATGGGACCACGCAGCCATCATACCACTCAGGAAGGAGACGCATTCTGTCTCCTAGAGATTAACTTACTTTGGTGCGAAAAGTGCAAATCAATCCCAGAACAACAGCAAAGGACCTAGTGAAGATGCTGGAAACAGGTACAAAAGTATCTATATCCATAGTAAAACGAGTCCTATATCAACATAATCTGAAAGGCCGCTCAGCAAGGAAGAATACACTGCTCCAAAACCGCCATAAGAAAGCCAGACTACGGTTTGCAACTGCGCATGGGGACAAAGATTGTACTTTTTGGAGAAATGTCCTCTGGTTTGATGTAATAAAAATAGAACTGTTTGGCCATAATGACCATTGTTATGTTTGGAGGAAAAAGGGGGATGCTTGCAAGCCGAAGAACACCATCCCAACCGTGAAGCACGGGGGTGGCAGCATCATGTTGTGGGGGTGCTTTGCTGCAGGAGGGACTGGTGCACTTCACAAAAAAATTGCATTATGAGGAAGGAAAATTATGTGGATATATTGAAGGAACATCTCAAGACATCAGTCAGGAAGTTAAAGCTTGGTCGCAAATGGGTCTTCCAAATGGACATTGACCCCAAGCATACATCCAAAGTTGTGGCAAAATGGCTTAAGGACAACAAAGTCAAGGTATTGGAGTGGCCATCACAAAGCCCTGACCTCAATCCCATCTAAAATTTGTGGGAAGGACTGAAAAAGCATATGCGAGCAAGGAGGCCTACAAACCTGACTCAGTTACACCAGCTCTGTCAGGAGGAATGGGCCAAAATTCACTGATCTTATTGTGGGAAGCTTGTGGAAGCCTACCTGAAACGTTTGACCCAAGTTAAACAATTTAAAGGCAATGCTACCAAATACTAATTGAGTGTATGTGAACTTCTGACCCACTGGGAATGTGATGAAAGAATTAAAAGCTGAAATAAATAATTCTCTCTGCTATTTTTCTGACATTTCACATTCTTAAAATAAAGTGGTGATCCTAACTGACCTAAGATAGGGAATAAATGTCAGGAATTGTGAAAAACTGAGTTTAAATGTACGTGTATGTAAACCTCCGACTTCAACTGTATATATATATGTGTGTGTATTTATATATTTTAAATGTGAATCACATTTTTATTTGGCGTACACCTGACGGCATTGCACATACCCCTGCGAGTATGCCTACCCAATTTTGGGAATACCTGATTTAAGGAAATCAGTCAATTGAAATACAATCACTAGGCCCTGATCTATGGATTTCATGGCTGTGAATTTGCATCTGTTGGTTTCAGATACTGTAAAAACATATTTTTTTTTAAGTAGGGGCATGGATCAGAACACCAGTCAGTATCTGGTGTGACCATCATTTCCCTCATGAAGCGGGACACATCTCCTTCAAGTAGAGTTGATCAGGCTGTTCACTGTAGCCTGTGGAATGTTGTCCCACTCCTCTTCAATGGCTGTGCGAAGTTTCTGGATATTGGTGGGAACTGGAACATGCTGTCGTACACTTCTACCCAGAGCATCCCAAACATGCTCAATGGGTGACATGTCTGGTGAGTATACAGGCCATGGAAGAACTGGGACATTTTCAGCTTCCAGGAATTATGTACAGATCCTTGCAACATGGGGCTGTGCATTATAATGCTTAAACATGAGGTGATGGGTGCAGATGGATGGCATGACAATGGGCCTCAGGATCTGGTCACGGTATCTCTGTGCATTCAAATTACCATTGATTAAATGCAATTGTGTTTGTTGTCCGTAGCTTATGCCAGCCCATACCACAACCCCACTGCCACCATGGGGCACTCTGTTCTCAAAACTAACATCAGCAAACTGCTCGCCCACATGACAGGGCGGCAGGTAGCCAACCCAGACAGGACGACCACGTCAGTGACTTAACCCACTCAAGTGACGCACCCCTCCTAGGGACGGCATGGAAGAGCACCAGTAAGCCAGTGACTCAGCCCCTGTAATAGGGTTAGAGGCAGAGAATCCCAGTGGAGAGAGGGGAACCGGCCAGGCAGAGACAGCAAGGGTGTTTTTTTGCTCCAGAGCCTTTCCGTTCACCTTCACACTCCTGGGCCAGACTACACTCAATCATATGACCTACTGAAGAGATGAGTCTTCAGTAAAGACTTAAAGGTTGAGACCGAGTCTGCGAATTCTAGGGACAATTAGGAGGCCTGCGTCTTGTGACCGTAGCGTACGTGTAGGTATGTACGGCAGGACCAAATCGGAAAGGTAGGTAGGATCAAGCCCATGTAATGCTTTGTAGGTTAGCAGTAAACCTTGAAATCAGCCCTTGCCTTAACAGGAAGCCAGTGTAGGGAGGCTAGCACATTAATCAATATTAAAATGTTGATTAAATATGACCATATTTTATAGACTTCTAAACAGGAAGTGTAGGGACAACACCAGGGTCTTCAGTCTCAATGTTGTTGGAGGGAAGGATCTGCAGAGGGACTCTGAACTAGAACAGAAGAATTAGATGTTTCCTCAACAGCTTCTTTCTCAACACCAACCGCTGCTAAGAGAAAGAGGAAGGGGTATGTCCCAGAGAACCTTTGAGAAACCCTCTTTTCTTCATGTCTTTGAACATTTACTAAATTAAATGTTGTTTGGATATATAGTTCTGCATACCATTGGAAACTCAAGTCTTACCTGAAAGATACATATACAAATGTATTTGAGGGGATACCTGAAGCAGGAAATTCAGTAGATCTCAATGAGATCTACACAGCGCTCTACATCACAGAGGGTGGAAGTGGAGAGGTCATAACTGGACATGAGGTGAGGCATATTGAGACAACAATCAGGAGACCAGCAAGACCAGAGACATCAATCAAATGCAATGACATCTTTAAACCCTTAACTGGACGAGGCAAACATATCAGAACTGTGCTGACAAAGGGAGTCGCTGGCATTGGAAAAAGTGTATCTGTGCAGAAGTTCATTCTGGACTGGGCTAGAGGAAACGCAAACCAAGACATTCATTTCATTTTTCCACTCCCTTTTCCAGAGCTGAATTTGATGAAAAAGGAAGAGCATAGCTTTGTTGGCATTGTAGATAATTTTTTTGTAGGTGTGAAAGAATCAGGAATTTTCAAGAACAACAATTTCAAATTTCTGTTTATCTTTGATAAAAATTGTCATTTAGCAGACGCTCTTATCCAGAGCGACTTACAGTAGTGAATGCATACATTTCCTTTCATACATATATATATATATATTTTTTTTCTGTGCTGGCCCCCCGTGGGAATCGAACCCACAACCCTGGCGTTGCAAACACCATGCTCTACCAACTGAGCTACAGGGATGAGTGCCGACTGCCCCTAGACTTTGAAAATAACAAGAGTTGCCGTGATGTGACAAAGTCAACCTCAGTGGACGTGCTGTTGACAAACCTCATCCACAGGAAGCTGCTTCCCTCTGCTCTCCTCTGGATAACCTCCCGGTCTGCAGCAGCCAATCAGATCCCTCCTGAGTGTGTTGACCAGGTGACGGAGGTACGAGTGTTTAACGATCCACAGAAGGAAGAGTACTTCAGGAAGAGATTCAGTGATGAGGACGTGGCCAGCAAAATAATCACTCACATAAAGACATCAAGGAGCCTCCACATCATGTGCCACATACCGATCTTCTGTTGGATTTCTGCCACAGTTCTTGAAGACCTGTTGTCTGAAAAGAAGACAGGAGAGATACCCAAGAACCTGACTGAGATGTACTCACAATTCTTTGTATTTCAGTCCAAACAGAAGAATAGGAAGTATCATGGACAAGCTAAGACAGTGTCACACTGGGATAAAAAGATGATAATGAAAATATGTAAGCTGGCTTTTCAACAGCTTCAAAATGGCAACCTGATCTTCTACAAGTCAGACCTGGAAGAGTGTGGCATTGATGTCACTGAAGCCTCAGTGTACTCAGGAGTGTGCACACAGATCTTTAGACAGGAGACTAGGATTTCCAAGGAGAAGGTGTACTGCTTTGTGCATCTCAGCATACAGGAGTTTCTGGCTCCTGTATATGTCTTTCTCTCATTCAACAACAGAAATCGAAATCTATTATCTAAGACACTGTCAACCCCCCAAATGCCTCTCACGCAGTTCAGGACAATATCGACAAATGAATTCCACAAGCGTGCAGTGGACAAGGCCTTACAGAGTAAGAATGGACACCTGGACTTGTTCCTTCGTTTCCTTCTGGGTCTCTCACTGGAGTCCAATCAGATTCTCTTACGAGGCTTACTGAACGAGAGAACAAGAAGTTCAGAGGACAATGAGGAAACAGTCAAGTACATCAAGGAGAAGATCAGGGAGAATCCCTCTCCAGAGAGGTGCATCAATCTGTTCCACTGTCTGAATGAACTGAATGACCATTCTCTAGTGGAGGAGATCCAAAGCTACCTGAGCTCAGGAAGTCTCTCAGAAGCCAAACTGTCACCTGCACAGTGGTCAGCTCTGGTCTTTGTGTTGCTGACTTCAGAAAAGGAGCTGGATGTGTTTGACCTGAAGAAATACTCCAGATCAGAGGAAGGTTTTCTGAGGCTGCTGCCAGTGGTCAAAGCCTCCCAAACCGCTCTGTAAATATGGGGTTTTTAATATAATCATCAGTCAGAATACACAGATATGCATTAGCATATTACAAATTCATTGTTGATTCTCAAATGCTCTGCTACATGTACACACAGTGGTCTAAATGAATGTTCATTGTGTTTTACTTTTCAAAGGCTTAATGAGTGTAACCTCACTGTGAAATGCTGTGAAGCCTTGGCCTCAGCTCTGTACACAACACCTGAGAGAGCTGGACCTAAGTGACAATGACCTGAAGGATTCAGGAGTGAAGCTGCTCTCTGCTGGACTGGAGAATCCACAGTGTAAACTGGAGACTGAGGTCAGTGAATCTTATTGTTTTGTCATTAAATCCACATATGTCTACTCCGTATTCCTGCTGTTCTTTAGTTTCCATTAAACTGAACTATCACTGTTCCCAAGCTAACCAATTAAAACCCTGTTTGTAAATGAAAATCTAACTCACCATACAGTACAGTATGTGATTAGACTGACCGTATACAGTATGTGATTAGACTGATTAGACTGACCGTATACAGTATGTGATTAGACTGACCGTATACAGTATGTGATTAGACTGACCATATACAGTATGTGATTAGACTGACCGTATACAGTATGTGATTAGACTGATTAGACTGACCGTATACAGTATGTGATTAGACTGACCGTATACAGTATGTGATTAGACTGGCCATACAGTATGTGATTAGACTGACCGTATACAGTATGTGATTAGACTGACCATATACAGTATGTGATTAGACTGACCATATACAGTATGTGATGAGACTGACTGTATACAGTATGTGATTAGACTGACTGTATACAGTATGTGATTAGACTGGCCATACAGTATGTGATGAGACTGACCATATACAGTATGTGATTAGACTGACCGTATACAGTATGTGATTAGACTGACCATATACAGTATGTGATTAGACTGACCATATACAGTATGTGATTAGACTGATTAGACTGACCGTATACAGTATGTGATTAGACTGACCGTATACAGTATGTGATTAGACTGACCATATACAGTATGTGATTAGACTGACCGTATACAGTATGTGATTAGACTGATTAGACTGACCGTATACAGTATGTGATTAGACTGACCGTATACAGTATGTGATTAGACTGGCCATACAGTATGTGATTAGACTGACCGTATACAGTATGTGATTAGACTGACCATATACAGTATGTGATTAGACTGACCATATACAGTATGTGATGAGACTGACTGTATACAGTATGTGATTAGACTGACTGTATACAGTATGTGATTAGACTGGCCATACAGTATGTGATGAGACTGACCATATACAGTATGTGATTAGACTGACCGTATACAGTATGTGATTAGACTGACCATATACAGTATGTGATTAGACTGACCATATACAGTATGTGATTAGACTGACCATATACAGTATGTGATTAGACTGACCATATACAGTATGTGATTAGACTGACTGTATACAGTATGTGATTAGACTGACCATATACAGTATGTGATGAGACTGACTGTATACAGTATGTGATTAGACTGGCCATACAGTATGTGATGAGACTGACCATATACAGTATGTGATTAGACTGACCATATACAGTATGTGATTAGACTGACCATATACAGTATGTGATTAGACTGACTGTATACAGTATGTGATTAGACTGACCATATACAGTATGTGATTAGACTGACTGTATACAGTATGTGATTAGACTGACCGTATACAGTATGTGATTAGACTGACCATATACAGTATGTGATGAGACTGACTGTATACAGTATGTGATTAGACTGACCATATACAGTATGTGATTAGACTGACCATATACAGTATGTGATGAGACTGACTGTATACAGTATGTGATTAGACTGACCATATACAGTATGTGATTAGACTGACCATATACAGTATGTGATGAGACTGACTGTATACAGTATGTGATTAGACTGACTGTATACAGTATGTGATTAGACTGGCCATACAGTATGTGATGAGACTGACCATATACAGTATGTGATTAGACTGGCCATACAGTATGTGATTAGACTGACCGTATACAGTATGTGATTAGACTGACCATATACAGTATGTGATTAGACTGACCATATACAGTATGTGATTAGACTGACTGTATACAGTATGTGATTAGACTGACCATATACAGTATGTGATGAGACTGACTGTATACAGTATGTGATTAGACTGGCCATACAGTATGTGATGAGACTGACCATATACAGTATGTGATTAGACTGACCATATACAGTATGTGATTAGACTGACCATATACAGTATGTGATTAGACTGACTGTATACAGTATGTGATTAGACTGACCATATACAGTATGTGATTAGACTGACTGTATACAGTATGTGATTAGACTGGCCATACAGTATGTGATTAGACTGACCATATACAGTATGTGATTAGACTGACCATACAGTATGTGATTAGACTGACCGTATACAGTATGTGATTAGACTGACCATATACAGTATGTGATTAGACTGACCGTATATAGTATGTGATTAGACTGACCGTATACAGTATGTGATTAGACTGACCATATACAGTATGTGATTAGACTGACTGTATACAGTATGTGATTAGACTGACCATACAGTATGTGATTAGACTGACCGTATACAGTATGTGATTAGACTGACCGTATACAGTATGTGATTAGACTGACCATATACAGTATGTGATTAGACTGACCGTATATAGTATGTGATTAGACTGACCGTATACAGTATGTGATTAGACTGACCATATACAGTATGTGATTAGACTGACCATACAGTTGACATGGTGGTTGGGTTTTAAACTTGAGGTTCTGTCAATTGGAATGAGACTTGTAAGACGTGTGATCATCAAAGTGGCCCCCTTGAACCCTTCAAATGTAATCTCTCTGTCAGGCTGTCCGGCTGTCTGCTCACAGAGGAAGGCTGGGCTTTTCTGGTCTCAGCAATGAGGTTAAACCCCTCACACCTGAGAGAGCTGGACCTGAGTAACAATGACCTGAAGGATTCAGGAGTGAAGCTGCTCTCTGCTGGACTGGAGAATCCCCACTGTAAACTGGAGACTCTGAGGTCAGTAGTCTGTATTAGTTCATCAAGTGATAGTTTATTAGAACCACATGTTTTACAATGGACTTTATGTGTTTGGTACCTTTGGAAAGTATTCACTATTCAGACCCCTTGACTTTTTCCACATTATTCAAAAATGTAATAAAAGAAAACAGGTTTTTAGAAATGTTTTGATATTTTTGCTAATTTAGAACAGTTCCATACACTACTGTTCAAAAGTTTGGGGTCATTTAGAAATGTCCTTGTTTTGAAAGAAGAGCAAAAAATGTTGTCCATTAAAATAACATCAAATTGATCAGAAATACCGTTTGATAGACATTGTTAATGTTGTAAATGACTATTGAAGCTGGAAATGGCAGATTTTTAATGGAATATCTACAGAGGCACATTATCAGCAACCATCACTCCTGTGTTCCAATGGCACGTTGTGTTAGCTATTCCAAGTTTATCATTTTAAAAGGCTAATTGATCATTAGAAAACCCTTTTGCAATTATGTTAGCACAGCTGAAAACTATTGTTCTGATTAAAGAAGCAATAAAACTGGCTTTCCTTAGAGTAGTTGAGTATCTCAAAATGGCCAGAAACAAATAACTTTCTTTTGAAACTTGTCAGTCTATTCTTGTTCTGAGAAATTAAGGCCATTTCCATGCGAGAAATTGCCAAGAAACTGAAGATCTCGTACAACGCTGTGTACTACTCCCTTCACAGAACGGCGCAAACTGTCTCTAACCAGAATAGAAAGAAGAGTGGGAGGCCCCGGTGCACAACTGAGCAAGAGGACAAGTACATTTGTCTTCAACTGGCAGCTTCATTAAATAGTACCCGCAAAACACCAGTCTCAACGTCAACAGTGAAGAGGCGACTCCGGGATGCTGGCCTTCTAGGCAGAGTTGCAAAGAAAAAGCCATATCTCAGACTGGCCAATAAAAATGAAAGATTAAGATGGGAAAAATAACACAGACACTGGACAGAGATATTTGAATTTGTATTTATTAAGGATCCCCATTAGCTGGTGACAAGGCAACAGTTACTCTACCTGGGGTCCAGCAACATTAAGGCTCTTCATAACACTTTTCACAACACATTAAGTGTGTTCCCTCAGTCCACATATCTACAATACAAAATCCATGTGTACGTGTGTGTGCATGTCTTATCATGTGTGTCTGTGCCTGTGTGTGTGTCTCTTCACAGTCCCCCCTGTTCCATAAGGTATTATAAGGTATAAGCATTATTCTGCAGCATACTGTAAATTATGATACATTGTGGGAAAAAGTTGTGGGAAGGGAAATAATTACTGTAATTTCACCCACAGAATACAGTACCGTACCGTATTTTTGGAGCGCCAAAAATCTTTTCACCACTAGAGATTGCATGATATTGTTGTTTCTGGCTCATTAACATACACTATATACAAACGTATGTGGACACTCCTTCAAATTAGTGGATTTGGCTATTTCAGCCACACCCTTTGCTGACAGGTGTGTCAAATCGAGCACACAACCATGCAATCTCCATAGACAAACATTGGCAGTCAATTAGTCACATTTCTGCCCTGCTAGAGCTGCCCCAGTCAACTGTAAGTGCTGTTATTGTGAAGTGGAAACGTCTAGGAGCAACAATGCCTCAGCTGTGAAGTGGTAGGCCACATAAGCTCACAGAACGTGACCTCCGAGTGCTGAAGCGCGTAAAAAACGGCTGTCCTCGTGTTGCAACACTCACTACCAAGTTTCAAACTGCCGAACAGCTGCACACAAGCCTAAGATCACCATGCGCAAGGCCAAGCGTTGGCTGGAGTGGTGTAAAGCTCGCCTCCATTGGACTCTGGAGTAGTGGAAACGCATTCTCTGGAGTGATGAATCACGCTTCACCATCTGGCAGTCCGACGGACAAATCTGGGTTTGGCGGATGCTAGGAGAACGCTACCTGCCCCAATGCATAGTGCCAACTGTAATGTTTGGTGGAGGAGGAATAATGGTCTGGGGCTGTTTTCCATGGTTCAGCCTTAGGCCCCTTAGTTCCAGTGAAGGGGAATCTTAACACTACAGCATACAATTACATTCTGTGCTTCCAACTTTGTGGCAAAGGTTTGGGGAAGGCCCTTTCCTGTTTCAGCATGACAATGCCCCCGTGCACAATGCGACTTCCATACAGAAATGGTTTGTCGAGATTGGTGTGGAAGAAATTGACTGGCCTGCACAGAACCCTGACCTCAACCCCATCGAACACCTTTGGGATGAATTGGAACGCCAACTGCTAATCCCCCAACATCAGTGACCTCACTAATGTTGTCACTAATATTAAAGTAACAATATTGGATACCATAAAATACGGTAACATACTGTACTTTTTTAGGGTAACTTACAGGCAACTGGACTGAAAAAATAACAGGAACATTTTTACGGTGCATGCTCAACAGAGGAGATTGACTTACATCGGGTTTTGGGCTGAAAAATGTTATTATTAGCATTTGTTGTCAGTGGCTAGCTTGTTTACTGCAGTCCCTCCTTGTACATAGACTGCTGTCAAGGTAAGGAAACAAATATCTAAATACTTAGTTTAGCTGAATTAAACAAGATGGTCATTAGAACCTCATGTTTTAAAGAAAGTGTGCCTAAACCTATTTGAAAGAAAATCAGACACTATTTGAATCCAGGTCTGTCAGGGACGTGACGTGTTGTTACTAAGAGCATCTGAGAATGAGAAGATAAGGTTGTATTGTCTGGTGTGGTCTGGTATTTAGTCAGTGTGGTTAAATAATGTTTAACTCTGCAGGCTGTCAGGCTGTCTGGTCACAGAGGAAGGCTGTGCTTCTCTGGTATCAGCTCTGAGGTCAAACCCCTCATACCTGAGAGAGCTGGACCTGAGCTACAATCACCCAGGAGACTCAGGAGTCAGACTGCTCTCTGCTGGACTGGAGGATCCACACTGGAGACTGGAGAAACTTGAGTAAATTGATAACTTGTGGGCCAAACATCCAGTTAAATTAGGACAGTGTTTGGAGCTCTTTCTTTGTCTCTTTCTCATAGAATCTGTCATGACTGTCCTGATCAGGTCAGGGTACAGGAGACCACCACCCTACAGATTATCTCCCAAACCCCCAACAGAGGAGGAGAGATCTAGGGGTCTGAAGATGTGGGGGTTTTATGACCCCTCACGCCATAATAAACCTTAGGCCACAGAGAAATTCCTTTGTCCTCACAATGGAATTCTGGCCTCAGAACATTAAACATGCAATAAAGGGACTTTGGAACAATGGTTTCCGTCAGCCACAACGGTGGTCATGACGAGAGGTGGAATATGAAAATGTATGTAACTTTTGTATTGTTATTAAAGGTTAAGAGATGACGTTATTATGAAAACATTGTACCTTTAAGAGTTTTCCCAGTATATGCCTGATGTTTATACATTGTACGTTGTGTGGAAAATATCCAAATCAAAGAGAATGTTTTGGTAAAGATGAGATGTGAAGGTAGTGTCTAAAATAGGATTTTAGTCAAATCTAGGCCTTGCCCCTTAACTTGGTCCGCCCAGAGAATTGCCCTAAAGGCGGTTACGCCCACTTCTGACCCAGGGGTATAAGACAGGAGAGTGAAGAATTAACATATCAGACTAATTGACCCCAAGCTGCAGCGAAGGTCTAACAAAGTCAACGAACCCCAAAACGAAACACAAGGTTGAAGACAAAGAAATCTTTTTCTACACGAGCTACGGACGAGTAGCTGTGTCTAAGCGGGTGAATTCAAGCCGAACCACCCAGCCTCCACTCTCCATTGAATCGTGGTATATACACCGTTCGAGTCCGAAGCTGTGAGCTCTGAGCTACAGATCTGTCTGTCCTCAGAAGACCCCTTTCAGATCAAGGGCGAGGGATCAGACCACTTAGCCAAGAAGGACACTGACATCGTGAGGACAACCAGAGAGTTGCGCCGGAGAAGTGCGTCATTGAGAAGCCTAAACGACACACGCGGAGCTTCCCACCTGAGACCTCCAACACGTAATTACATCATTATATTCTGACAAATAAGAGCAGCAGTTCGGGGCAAGGCTAGGTTTAAATAAGCATGGCTGACAAATGAACCCAAATGTATATTTCTCTCGTGTACTTTCTTGGTTTCTCTCTCTTTTAAATCCCCATTTTGGGTAACACGCGCCATAGTGTGTTGGCCCGTTATACTAAGTCCTAATCAATAGCTAGACTGTGTTTTGTGTATGTGTATTTTTATCATCATTTTAGCTTGCTAGTAAATAAATAATCAACTAAGATTGGTGTGGTAAACTCATTGGTGAAGCCCGGGTCCGTGCAGATTCCCGGATTATGCGACGTTCAGAATGAGACTGTAGAGGAAATTGATTAATTTAGCGACTGTTGTAAAATCGATATTCTGATATCCTTTGAGTTAATTTGGGAAATAGAAACTCAATCAAAATACTGTTCCCATGGTGCCCCAGGTTGATGAGTTAATAATTGCTTGATTCATTGCTTAATTCATTTAATCACGCAATTATAAACCGTTAATCATTCGATGAGCAACAGTCGTCACATTAACTAATACAACGTCACGACAAATCTGAATGTCCGTAATGCGTAATTATTTTTCTTTTTGTGTGTGTGTGTGTGTGTGTGTGTGTGTGTGTGTGTGTGTGTGTGTGTGTGTGTGTGTGTGTGTGTGTGTGTGTGTGTGTGTGTGTGTGTGTGTTTAACTGTCTATTTGATTCTCCTTCAGCATTGAAAATGGTGAAAAGTGCAGAATCATACCAGGGCTAAAGAAATGTGAGTATTGGCTGCTGGGAAGAATAACCTATTCTCCCCCTCCCACTGTCTACTAGCTCCCCTCCCATTGGATGAATAACCTATTCTCCCCCTTCCCACTGTCTACTAGCTCCCCTCCCATTGGATGAATAACCTATTCTCCCCCTCCCACTGTCTACTAGCTCCCCTCCCATTGGATGAATAACCTATTCTCCCCCTTCCCACTGTCTACTAGCTCCCCTCCCATTGGATGAATAACCTATACTCCCCCTCCCACTGTCTACTAGCTCCCCTCCCATTGGATGAATAACCTATTCTCCCCCTCCCACTGTCTACTAGCTCCCCTCCCATTGGATGAATAACCTATACTCCCCTCCCACTGTCTACTAGCTCCCCTCCCATTGGATGAATAACCTATTCTCCCCCTCCCACTGTCTACTAGCTCCCCTCCCATTGGATGAATAACCTATACTTCCCCTCCCACTGTCTACTAGCTCCCCTCCCATTGGATGAATAACCTATACTCCCCCTCCCACTGTCTACTAGCTCCCCTCCCATTGGATGAATAACCTATACTCCCCCTCCCACTGTCTACTAGCTCCCCTCCCATTGGATGAATAACCTATACTCCCCCTCCCACTGTCTACTAGCTCCCCTCCCATTGGATGAATAACCTATACTCCCCCTCCCACTGTCTACTAGCTCCCCTCCCATTGGATGAATAACCTATTCTCCCCCCTCCCACTGTCTACTAGCTCCCCTCCCATTGGATGAATAACCTATACTCCCCTCCCACTGTCTACTAGCTCCCCTCCCATTGGATGAATAACCTATTCTCCCCCTCCCACTGTCTACTAGCTCCCCTCCCATTGGATGAATAACCTATTCTCCCCCTCCCACTGTCTACTAGCTCCCCTCCCATTGGATACTGTCTACTAGCTCCCCTCCCATTGGATGAATAACCTATACTCCCCTCCCACTGTCTACTAGCTCCCCTCCCATTGGATGAATAACCTATTCTCCCCCTCCCACTGTCTACTAGCTCCCCTCCCATTGGATGAATAACCTATTCTCCCCCTCCCACTGTCTACTAGCTCCCCTCCCATTGGATGAATAACCTATTCTCCCCCTCCCACTGTCTACTAGCTCCCCTCCCATTGGATGAATAAACTATTAGGGCGCCCACCAATGCAGCCTGTCTCATTAATAAATGAGGGATAACAAATTACAAAAACACCATTCCTTGTGTTTTGAATTTTGATGTGTAGCATATTCTAAACTTGATAGCGTATTGTTTTATCGGTTTCTACTTTCCTAAAACAATAATTTTCTACCTTACGGTTCAGATGTTGGGAGATTTGAGCTTTAAATGTATCAGGGCATTGCATGCATAGACCTATAGGCTGAGGCATCCACTGTATGATATTAATATTACAAAATCTATATAAAAGAAGAGAAGCCCCAGAGAGAGAGAGAGAGATGCTGGTGACATGCTACAACACCCACATTCTTTATGTCAGATGGCTACTGTGTCTGCTAAACAGATATAGACTCACAGAAGGAGTCTAATTCCTACATTTGTTGTATGTAAAGATAAGCATTATATTGTTAGATTATCGGAGTAACTCCTGTCGGCCTAAAACATTCTTCCTCACCTCAAGTCGAACTGTCGGAGTCAGTTGGAGCGCCAGTGCACACTGCCTTCATATCGTAGACCTGCACTATAACAGACTAACAGCCACACCACACCAAACCTTTAGAAACTTTATTAAGGTCATTTCAAAAGTAATCAAGCCATTGTTTCTAGGGTAAATACGAGCAGGATTGTTTCGTTCTCAACAGAATGAAACAAAACACGTTTTGCATAGGCTATTAAAATAACTGGTTTAGATGAATAAATAGGACTATAATAATAACAATGATATAAGATTATAATGATAAAACAAATGATTATAAATACGATTTGTTAATAACTTAAGTTCGAATATTGCATCCTAGAGAGTTGATCAGTAGCCTGCATTTGGCCATTGGTGTGGTATTCAAAAATATTCTGTTAAATATCCTTTAAACACTTCTTTATAGAGCCTTTATCAATCTCAAAGAAGAAGAATCTAGGGTTTTCTATTCTGGGTAGCCATATTATTGTTAAAATTCCATAGATATGAATTATTGTGTTAATTGACCAGTTTAATCAGGTGTGATAGCTCTGGAACAGCTGGGGGTCCCTGAGGAGAACATTGAGAACCACTGACTAAATCGAGCGTTCTCTATTGACACAAGGCCATATGTGAGTCTTTCACAAAACACTGGCCATAGTCATACATATAACACAATATAACACAACAGATTAGATCAACTGGAATGACACTCACTCATGGTTGTGAGCAAACCACGCTCCCTTACATTTTAATTATCACTACAGAGCAAAGAACACTTTTGTGAACGGCAAAGAACCATTGAAGTGCTCAAAGGGTTCCACATAGAACCATCACCCATCCCAAAGAACCCTTGAGGAACCCTCTTTTCTTAGTGTGTAGTCCTGTACAGAATTCAGTGAATTGAGTCTAAACGTGGTTCTGTGCACAGAGCCAGGTATCCAATTGATTTTGTTTGTTTGTTTACATGTAAATTGTACTCTATAACTGACATCTTTCTGGTAAACCACAGGAGGGTTAGGGTCAGCCGTTATTATGAGCCATCCTCCCCTGGTCACACAATCATCAGACTTGAGATGAAAAGACCCCCCAAAATACATATTGATGCGCAGTCTGTCAGATGTATTAAAGAGGAACTATCGCAAAAACAAACTTTTCCGGTTGACAACGGGCTATATGGCATCCGTAATAGTCACATCAATTATAGTCCCAAACTTAACCCCAAAATACCAGAGACTAGAAAAAGGTATTTACAAGCAGTCTGTCTGTCAGATGTCATATTCCATTACATCATCGTCTTCATAAAAGGCCTTGATGATGAACATTCTGATGGAAATGATTTCTAATATTGATCTTCCCTAACAGATGCCTGTGATGTCACACTGGACCCAAACACAGCATACAGACTCCTCTCTCTGTCTGAGGAGAACAGGAAGGTGACATGGAGGTTAGAGAACCAGCTGTATCCTGATCACCCAGAGAGATTTAACTACTGGGACCAGGTGCTGTGTAGAGAGGGTCTGACTGGGCGCTGTTACTGGGAGGTAGAGTGGAGTGGGAGGGCTCATATAGGAGTGACATATAAAGGAATCAGCAGGAGAGGAGACAGTAATGACTGTGTGCTGGGAGCCAATAACAAGTCCTGGAGTCTATGGAGTTCCAACGATAGTCACACTGCCTGGCACAATAACAAGGAAACGGATATACCTGTCCCATCAGCCCACTCCAACAGACTGGCCAGCTGGCACTCTGTCCTTCTATAGAGTCTCCACTGACACACTGACCCACCTCCACACATTCACTGAGCCCTTCTATCCAGGGTTTTGGGTTTGGTATGAATCCTCAGTGTCCCTGTGTCAGGTAAAACAGAACAGAACCATATGATAAGGAACACAAACTCCAGAGGAATTCATTAAAATGGGATTCTGGTTTTATTTTAGGATACATAAAGAGGATTCTTCATAGACAACAATAATTAGAGATCTGCAATAACCTCTAACCTCACAGAACAATGTAAACAAACATAGCAATGCTTCTACTATTGTTAAGGGTTACCAGGAAATCAGCTCTCTATACAATACTGATTGTTAAGGGTTACCAGGAAATCAGCTCTCTATACAATACTGATTGTTAAGGGTTACCAGGAAATCAGCTCTCTATACAATACTGATTGTTAAGGGTTACCAGGAAATCAGCTCTCTATACAATACTGATTGTTAAGGGTTACCAGGAAATCAGCTCTCTATACAATACTGATTATTAAGGGTTACCAGGAAATCAGCTCTCTATACAATACTGATTATTAAGGGTTACCAGGAAATCAGCTCTCTATACAATACTGATTGGGCTGGTTAACAAGACAGGTATCATCATCACTGTAATCGCCATCACCATCGTCATGGCCATATTATAAAGCTTCTGCTGAAGCCTACTCCTTGGTGTTACTGCTGCTATTTCAACCTGTCCACAACATTTAAAAAAACAAAAACAACAGGCATTCAGAACGTAGACACCTTGTGCTGTACATCAATAATGAGTCCAGTCGTTTCATGAGGAAACCGGATGAATATGGCAAGATGCACTACTACGACTACGTCCCAAACAAGTCAACAAATATAATACATCTTTTTATTAGCGGTCCTGACTGCAAAAACCTGCCTTCAATTTAAACATGGGTATATCTGTAGGTTTGTATGGTTATGTGTTAATAAGTGGGGGTTTAAAATAGACTGTTAGCCCTACAGCGAGTCTGGAACCCAGGTCTCAATTCCTTCAACCCAAAGGAAGTTCAGGAACAACAACATGCAGACACACTAAATCATGTAATATAATATTCTCCTTCATAAAATCCCAATGTCAGGGGTTGAGATAATCCAAGTCAAACGGAAACATAATTGTTCTGTTAAAAAGAGCTAGGACACTCAGAGGACTCACAGAACACAAACTAGGACATCATCTCAAGGTCAGGGGTTAAAGGTCGGCGTGCAGCGGCCATTTTGTATCATTACAACCTCGTTTAGGTTAGCTTGCTGCTAACCACTCCTGTCAGGTGTGTTTGTTCTAAAATATCTTGCTGTTCCTTCATCTGTTAGGGAGTTGGAGGGTTTGTGTGATATGACCAAAATAAGACTATGTTTTGTGCTTGTGCCTTGTGACATGCGGAATGCTAGGACTGCCACATGAGCAATGGGACAAATTCAAGTGTGTGTGTGTGTATGGTGTGTGTTTGAGTATGTGTTAAAGGGATACTTCAGGATTGTGGCAGTGAGGCCCTTTATCCACTTCCCCAGAGTCAGATGAACTCGTGGATACCATTTTTATGTCTCTGTGTCCAGGTTAAAGGAAGTTAGAGGTAGTTTCACGAGCCAACGTTTCCAGTCATTGCGCTAATGCTAGTTAGCAATTGCGCTAGTTAGCAACTTCCTTCAAACAGCACACAGATACATATAAATGGTATCCACGAGTATCATCTGACTCTGGGGAAGGAGAAAAAGGGCTTCAATCCCGTAGCATCCCTTTAAGTGTATGCGTTACTGTGTGAGCCTCTGTGATAGGTTAAGACTCTTGTGCTTCCTCTCCCCTACACCGCATCCCCAGCTGGTCTTGGCTTATGTTGGTTTGGCCCAGTCCAGTGTGGAAGGGACCGGGGCAGGGTTCTAGTTGTGTTCTGCCAGGACGTCGCTGAACACGTTCAGGAACATGTGAACATGGTACTCTTTAAACACCAGAGCAGGACGGAACCGGATGGACCGATCTCCACAGCCACCCAGCAGAACACCTGAGAGACAGACAGAGAAGATAGAGGTTACACAGAACATCACCAGCGTGGAGTGTGGATATGAGTGTGTACGCAGGTGTTTCTGTCTGTCTGTCCATATCTGTGTGTGTGGGTTGTGTGTTTGTACACGGGTGTGTCCCTATCAATCCATCCATCTGTGTGTGTGTGTGAATAGTCTCTCTTACCCTTGTCCCGGGCTTTGAGGATGATGCTGTTGCGTGTGGCGTCATCACGGATGTCGATGGCACAGAATGTCCCCTGTCCCCGAGCACTGCTCAACAGGTTAGGGTACTGGTCCTGAAGGAGAGGCACAGACGTTAGCATGCACACACAACGTCTCTGGTACCTGTAGTTTTATAGAGTCTCTGGTACCTGTAGTTGGTAGAGTCTCTGTCTCTAGTACCTGTAGTTGGTAGAGTCTCTGTCTCTAGTACCTGTAGTTGGTAGAGTCTCTGTCTCTAGTACCTGTAGTTGGTAGAGTCTCTGGTACCTGTAGTTGGTAGAGTCTCTGTCTCTGGTACCTGTAGTTGGTAGAGTCTCTGGTACCTGTAGTTGGTAGAGTCTCTGTCTCTGGTACCTGTAGTTGGTAGAGTCTCTGGTACCTGTAGTTGGTAGAGTCTCTGTCTCTGGTACCTGTAGTTGGTAGAGTCTCTGTCTCTAGTACCTGTAGTTGGTAGAGTCTCTGTCTCTGGTACCTGTAGTTGGTAGAGTCTCTGGTACCTGTAGTTGGTAGAGTCTCTGTCTCTGGTACATGTAGTTGGTAGAGTCTCTGGTACCTGTAGTTGGTAGAGTCTCTGGAACCTGTAGTTGGTAGAGTCTCTGGAACCTGTAGTTGGTAGAGTCTCTGGTACCTGTAGTTGGAAGAGTCTCAGGTACCTGTAGTTGGTAGAGTCTCTGGTACCTGTAGTTGGTAGAGTCTCTGGTACCTGTAGTTGGTAGAGTCTCTGGTACCTGTAGTTGGTAGAGTCTCTGGTACCTGTAGTTGGTAGAGTCTCTGGTACCTGTAGTTGGTAGAGTCTCTGTCTCTGGTACCTGTAGTTGGTAGAGTCTCTGGTACTTGTAGTTGGTAGAGTCTCTGGTACCTGTAGTTGGTAGAGTCTCTGGTACCTGTAGTTGGTAGAGTCTCTGGTACCTGTAGTTGGTAGAGTCTCTGGTACCTGTAGTTGGTAGAGTCTCTGGTACCTGTAGTTGGTAGAGTCTCTGGTACCTGTAGTTGGTAGAGTCTCTGGTACCTGTAGTTGGTAGAGTCTCTGGTACCTGTAGTTGGTAGTCTCTGGTACCTGTAGTTGGTAGAGTCTCTGGTACCTGTAGTTGGTAGAGTCTCTGGTACCTGTAGTTGGTAGAGTCTCTAGTACCTGTAGTTGGTAGAGTCTCTGGTACCTGTAGTTGGTAGAGTCTCTGGTACCTGTAGTTGGTAGAGTCTCTGGTACCTGTAGTTGGTAGAGTCTCTGGTACCTGTAGTTGCTAGAGTCTCTGGTACCTGTAGTTGCTAGAGTCTTTGTCTCTAGTACCTGTAGTTGGTAGAGTCTTTGTCTCTAGTACCTGTAGTTGGTAGAGTCTTTGTCTCTAGTACCTGTAGTTGGTAGAGTCTCTGGTACCTAGTACCTGTAGTTGGTAGAGTCTCTGGTACCTGTAGTTGGTAGAGTCTCTAGTACCTGTAGTTGGTAGAGTCTCTAGTACCTGTAGTTGGTAGAGTCTCTAGTACCTGTAGTTGGTAGAGTCTCTAGTACCTGTAGTTGGTAGAGTCTCTAGTACCTGTAGTTGGTAGAGTCTCTAGTACCTGTAGTTGGTAGAGTCTCTAGTACCTGTAGTTGGTAGAGTCTCTAGTACCTGTAGTTGGTAGAGTCTCTGGTACCTGTAGTTGGTAGAGTCTCTGGTACCTGTAGTTGGTAGAGTCTCTAGTACCTGTAGTTGGTAGAGTCTCTAGTACCTGTAGTTGGTAGAGTCTCTAGTACCTGTAGTTGGTAGAGTCTCTAGTACCTGTAGTTTGTAGAGTCTCTGTCTCTAGTACCTGTAGTTGGTAGAGTCTCTGTCTCTGGTACCTGTAGTTGGTAGAGTCTCTGGTACCTGTAGTTGGTAGAGTCTCTGGTACCTGTAGTTGGTAGAGTCTCTGGTACCTGTAGTTGGTAGAGTCTCTGGTACCTGTAGTTGGTAGAGTCTCTGGTACCTGTAGTTGGTAGAGTCTCTGGTACCTGTAGTTGGTAGAGTCTCTGGTACCTGTAGTTGGTAGAGTCTCTAGTACCTGTAGTTGGTAGAGTCTCTGGTACCTGTAGTTGGTAGAGTCTCTGGTACCTGTAGTTGGTAGAGTCTCTGTCTCTGGTACCTGTAGTTGGTAGAGTCTCTGTCTCTAGTACCTGTAGTTGGTAGAGTCTCTGTCTCTAGTACCTGTAGTTGGTAGAGTCTCTCTCTCTGGTACCTGTAGTTGGTAGAGTCTCTGGTACCTGTAGTTGGTAGAGTCTCTGGTACCTGTAGTTGGTAGAGTCTCTGGTACCTGTAGTTTTATAGAGTCTCTGGTACCTGTAGTTGGTAGAGTCTCTGTCTCTAGTACCTGTAGTTGGTAGAGTCTCTGTCTCTAGTACCTGTAGTTGGTAGAGTCTCTAGTACCTGTAGTTGGTAGAGTCTCTGTCTCTGGTACCTGTAGTTGGTAGAGTCTCTGGTAGCTGTAGTTTTATAGAGTCTCTGGTACCTGTAGTTGGTAGTCTCTCTGTCTCTAGTACCTGTAGTTGGTAGTCTCTCTGTCTCTAGTACCTGTAGTTGGTAGTCTCTCTGTCTCTAGTACCTGTAGTTGGTAGTCTCTCTGTCTCTAGTACCTGTAGTTGGTAGTCTCTCTGTCTCTAGTACCTGTAGTTGGTAGAGTCTCGGTCTCTAGTACCTGTAGTTGGTAGAGTCTCTAGTACCTGTAGTTGGTAGAGTCTCTAGTACCTGTAGTTGGTAGAGTCTCTGTCTCTAGTACCTGTAGTTGGTAGAGTCTCTGTCTCTAGTACCTGTAGTTGGTAGAGTCTCTGGTACCTGTAGTTGGTAGAGTCTCTAGTACCTGTAGTTGGTAGAGTCTCTGTCTCTAGTACCTGTAGTTGGTAGAGTCTCTGGTACCTGTAGTTGGTAGAGTCTCTAGTACCTGTAGTTGGTAGAGTCTCTGTCTCTAGTACCTGTAGTTGGTAGAGTCTCTAGTACCTGTAGTTGGTAGAGTCTCTGGTACCTGTAGTTGGTAGAGTCTCTAGTACCTGTAGTTGGTAGAGTCCCTGTAGCAGAGTCTTCCCAGAGCGGGTCACCTCCTCCAGAAGGTTCTCTCTGCGGATCACGTTTAGAACCTCAGCCAGGAACAGGTTCTTAGACGGGTCACCCATCCACGTGTTAAAGATACGGTAGGCCTGGGAAAGAAAACACACACAGCTATAATAAGGTTATACATTGTACACGTAAACAAAGTGTGTTTGGGTGTGTGTGCATGTCTGTGTCCTGTGTGTACCTTATACGCCTGTGTGTGTGTGTGTGTGTGTGTGTGTGTGTGTGTGTGTGTGTGTGTGTGTGTGTGTGTGTGTGTGTGTGTGTGTCCTGTGTGTGTGTGTTACCTTGTCTGCCTGCAGCTCGTCTTTATGGTAAAAACCTCCAGTGAGCATCTTCTTGCTGAAGGAGACGATGTCAGCAGGGTCGTCCATCCCCCAGTGTTCATGAGCCCAGAACTTCCCGGTAGCTCCTCCACCTGTCTGCACCTCATCCAAATGGAACGCACAGCCATGCTGAGAGAGGGGAGAGGAGGGGAAGATGTTTTGTTCCTTCCATGATTGATGGATGGACTTTATTTCAGTGTCACCCCAGACTACCATGTGTTAGGGCTGGGCGATATGACGATATATATCGTGTGATGATAGAAAAACGACTATCGTTTCATATTATGCTCTATCGTTTATTTCATTGTGTCGCAAATCACACTATTTATGGCAATATTTTTAGTCAATTGGACGACGCTTTGCGTTGTGTAAGGAAATTTGCTACACAAACAAACATGAAAGAGAGTGAATGTGACACAGAGCACAGAGACACGGAGCTCGTACCTAGAAGAGGGGCTACTTCGGTTGCATGGACGTGGTTTGGTTATGAAACGTCTGACACGGACCAGAAAACCATCCACTACTAAATATGTCGCAGACCGGTCCCGACAACAGGCTCAAACACCACTAACCTCCTTTACCACCTAAACAAGAATCATGTGAAACAGTACGGAGAGAGTCTATGGATGAGACCCAAAAAAGTACAGTCGAGTGCTCAAAACAAAGGTTCTAAATAAAAGGAGAAATAATCAAATATGAGTAAGTACCTTTTATTTGTTGAGTTTAATTAAAAATGTAATAAGAAATAGGCCTTTACATGTGGTAATTTTATATAAACTATTTATTAATTGAATTTACCGAAAATGTGCTATATCGTGATATAAAACGTTATCGGGATATGAAATTACCTATATCGGGATATGAGATTTTGGCCATATTGCCCAACCCTACCTTGTGTATGACTCTCATCCCCTCCCTCTCCAGACTACCTTGTGTATGACTCTCATCCCCTCCCTCCCTCTCCAGACTGCCTTGTGTATGACTCTCATCCCCTCCCTCCCTCCCTCCCTCCCTCCCTCCCTCCCTCCCTCCCTCCCTCCCTCCCTCCCTCCCTCCCTCTTCAGACTGCCTTGTGTACAGTGGAGGGAAAAAAGTATTTGATCCCCTGCTGATTTTGTACCTTTGCCCACTTACAAAGAAATTATCAGTCTATAATTTTAATGGTAGGTTTATTTGAACAGTGAGAGACAGAATAACAACAAAAAAATCCAGAAAAACGCATGTCAAAGATGTTATAAAATGATTAGCATTTTAATGAGGGAAATAAGTATTTGACCCCTCTGCAAAACATGACTTAGTACTTGGTGGCAAAACCCTTGTTGGCAATCAGAGTTCAGACGTTTCTTGTAGTTGGCCACCAGGTTTGCACACATCTCGGGAGGGATTTTGTTCCACTCCTCTTTGCAGATCTTCTCCAAGTCATTAAGGTTTCGAGCCTGATGTTTGGCAACTCGAACGTTCAGCTCCCTCCACAGATTTTCTGGCTAGGCCACTCCAGGACCTTAATGTGCTTCTTCTTGAGCCACTCCTTTGTTGCCTTGGCCGTGTGTTTTGGGTCATTGTCATGCTGGAATACCTATCCACGACCCATTTTCAATGCCCTGGCTGGGGAAGGAGGTTCTCACCCAAGATTTGACGGTATATGGCCCCGTCAAATGATGCGGTGAAGTTGGCCTGTTCCCTTAGCAGAAAAACACCCCC
Source organism: Salmo salar (assembly GCF_965601325.2). NCBI lineage: Eukaryota > Metazoa > Chordata > Actinopteri > Salmoniformes > Salmonidae > Salmo > Salmo salar. The sequence continues at coordinate 8,972,025 of NC_138296.1, read as the reverse complement.
AAAGCATAATGTTTCCACCTCCATGTTTGACGGTGGAGATGGTGTTCTTGGGGTCATAGGCAGCATTCCTCCTCCTCCAAACACGCGAGTTGAGTTGATGCCAAAGAGCTCCATTTTGGTCTCATCTGACCACAACACTTTCACCAGTTGTCCTCTGAATCATTCAGATGTTCATTGGCAAACTTCAGACGGGCATGTATATGTATTCTTGAGCAGGGGGACCTTGCGGGCGCTGCAGGATTTCAGTCCTTCACGGCGTAGTGTGTTACCAATTGTTTTCTTGGTGACTATGGTCCCAGCTGCCTTGAGATCATTGACAAGATCCTCCCATGTAGTTCTGGGCTGATTCCTCACCGTTCTCATGATCATTGCAACCCCACGAGGTGAGCTCTTGTATTGGAGTCCCAGGCCGAGGGATATTGACAGTTCTTTTGTGTTTCGTCCATTTGCGAATAATCGCACCAAATGTTGTCACCTTCTCACCAAGCTGCTTGGCAATGGTCTTGTAGCCCATTCCAGCCTTGTGTATGTCTACAATCTTGTCCCTGACATCCTTGGAGAGCTCTTTGGTCTTGGCCATGGTGGAGAGTTTGGAATCTGATTGATTGATTGCTTCTGTGGACAGGTGTCTTTTTTACAGGTAACAAGCTGCGGTTAGGAGCACTCCCTTTAAGAGTGTGCTCCTAATCTCAGCTCGTTACCTGTATAAAAGACACCTGGGAGCCAGAAATCTTTCTGATTGAGACGGGGTCAAATACTTATTTCCCTCATTAAAATGCAAATCAATTTATAACATTTTTGACATGCGTTTTTCTCAATATTTTTGTTGTTATTCTGTCTCTCACTGTTCAAATAAACCTACCATTAAAATTATAGACTGATCCTTTCTTTATCAGTGGGCAAATGTACAAAATCAGCAGGGGATCAAATACTTTCCCCCCCACTGTATGACTCTAATCCCCTCCCTCCCTCTCCAGACTACCTTGTGTATGACTCTCATCCCCTCCCTCCCTCTCCCGACTACCTTGTGTATGACTCTCATCCCCTCCCTCTCCAGACTACCTTGTGTATGACTCTCATCCCCTCCCTCTCCAGACTACCTTGTGTATGACTCTCACCCCCTTCCTCCCTCTCCAGACTACCTTGTGTATGACTCTCACCCCCTTCCTCCCTCTCCAGACTACCTTGTGTATGACTCTCACCCCCTTCCTCCCTCTCCAGACTACAGTGGCTTGTGAAAGTATTCACCCCTTTGGCATTTTTCCTATTTTGTTGCCTTACAACCTGGAATTAAAATAGATTTTTGGGGAGTTTGTATAATTTGATTTATACAACATGCCTACCACTTTGAAGATGCAAAATATTTTTCATTGTGAAACAGACAAGAAATAAGACAAACTGAAAACTTGAACGTGCATAACTATTCACCCCCCCAAAATCAATACTTTGTAGAGGCACCTTTTGCAGTAATTACAGCTGCAAGGTATTGGGGTATGTCTCCATAAGCTTAGCACATCTAGCCACTGGGATTTTTGCCCATTCTTCAAGGCAAAACTGCTCCAGCTCCTTCAAGTTGGATGGGTTCCGCTGGTGTACAGCAATCTTTAAGTCATACCACATATTCTCAATTGGATTGAAGGCTTTGACTCAGCCATTCCAAGACATTTAAATGTTTCTCCTTAAACCACTCAAGTGTTGCTTTAGCAGTATGCTTAGGGTCATTGTCCTGCTGGAAGGTGAACCTCCGTCCCAGTCTCAAATCTCTGGAAGACTGAAACAGGTTTTCCTCAAGAATTTCCCTGTATTTAGCGCCATCCATCATTCCTTCAATTCTGACCAGTTTCCCAGTCCCTGCCGATGAAAAACACCCCCACAGTGTGCTGCCACCACCATGCTTCACTGTGGGGATGGTATTCTCGGGGTGATGAGAGGTGTTGGGTCTGCGCCAGAAATAGCACTTTCCTTGATGGCCAAAAAGCTCAATTTTAGTCTCATCTGACCAGAGTACCTTCTTCCATATGTTTGGGGAGTCTCCCACATGCCTTTTGGCGAACACCAAACGTGTTTGCTTATTTCTTTCTTTAAGCAATGGCTTTTTTTCTGGCCACTCTTCCGTAAAGCCCAGCTCCGTGGAGTGTACGGCTTAAAGTGGTCCTATGGACCGATACTCCAATCTCCGCTGTGGAGCTTTGCAGCTCCTTCAGGGTTATCTTTGGTCTCTTTGTTGCCTCTCTGATTAATGCCCTCCTTGCCTGGTCCGTGAGTTTTGGTGGGCGGCCCTCTCTTGGCAGGTTTGTTGTGATGCCATATTCTTTCAATTTTTTAATAATGGATTTAAATGGTGCTCTGTGGGATGTTCAAAGTTTGATATTTTTTTTGTAACCCAACCCTGATCTGTACTTCTCCACAACTTTGTCCCTGACCTGTTTGGAGAGCTCCTTGGTCTTCATGGTGCCGCTTGCTTGGTGGTGCCCCTTGCTTAGTGGTGTTGCAGACTCTGGGGCCTTTCAGAACAGGTGTGTATATATACTGAGATCATGTGACAGATCATGTGACACTTAGATTGCACACAGGTGGACTTTATTTAACAAAATATTTGACTTCTGAAGGTAATTGGTCTCACCAGATCTTATTTAGGGGCTTCATAGCAAAGGGGGTGAATACACATGCACGCACCACTTTTCCGTTTTTTATTTTTTAGACTTTTTTGAAACAAGTATTTTTTTTCATTTCACTTCACCAATTTGGACTATTTTGTGTATGTCCATCACATGAAATCCAAATAAAAATCCAATGAAATTACAGGTTGTAATTCAACAAAATAGGAAAAACGCCAAGGGGGTGAATACTTTTGCAAGGCACTGTACCTTGTATTTGACTCTCACCCCTTCCTCCCTCTCCAGACAACCTTGTGTATGACTCTCATCCCCTTCCTCCCTCTCCAGACTACCTTGTGTATGACTCTCCCCCCCTCCACACTCTCCTCCCTCTCTCTCCAGCCAACCTTGCGTGCGATGTTCCGTAGCTTCTTGAAGAAGTCCGGTGTTGCGTGGTTGTCTCCTCCCTCAGCCTGGATGGGTTCAATCACTATCCCAGCCACCGGCCGGCCCTTCTGACGCCACTGGACTATCAGGTCCTCTACCTGGTACACACACACACACACACACACAAACACACACACAGGTCAAAATACCTGCAGCAGCGGTTTGAGGCACTCGCCACGATCCAAGCCACCCCAGTCTGTGGCCAATTTGTGACCAAGATCAGAAACCAGGAAGCATTGGTGCACTGTGCTTTTTGAGAGCCCACAGGTACAGCCTATAGCCTATGATTTTGTTTGTTAGTTTGTTTACTACGGGGTAGGCCCACCAGGTTGATTTACGTAGCCTATAGCCTAAGTTGTGTGTAGAATGCTTGGCTGGGTCTTGAGAATCAGTCAGCTACAATCACAGTAACCTACCTATATTTACTCTGTTTCTGACAGTCTGTTTTTGACCCAGAGACCCATGGGGCAGTGCCTACATTGGCCCAGTGTTGTCCGGGTTAGGGGAGGGTTTGGCCGGCAGGGATATCCTTATCCCATCGCGCTCTAGCGACTCCTGTGGCGGGCCGGGCGCAGTGCACGCTGACACGGTCGCCAGGTGTACGGTGTTTCCTCCGACACATTGGTGCTGCTGGCTTCCGGGTTGGATGTGCGTTGTGTCAAGAAGCAGTGCGGCTAGGTTGGGTTGTGTTTCGGAGGACGCAAGGCTCTCGACCTTCACCTCTCCCAAGTCCGTACGGGAGTTGCAGCGATGGGACAAGACTAACTACCAATTGGACACCACGAAATTGGGTAGAAAAATAATGGGAGAACAGAGTGTCTTTTAATGAACTCAAATTGAACAAGAAAGTTTTGTGAAAATGAAAAAGAGATAATGGTGTAGAGTAATAAAGAAAAACAGTAATGTCTCAGGGTCTGGACTTGTTTACAACATCTTATTATACAGTCCAAGTTTGTGTAGCCAGAAGGCTCACGTTTCATTATTTTATTCCGTGACTAAATACATTTTTAAAAACAAAGTCTTGAGAGATTATCATTGACTTTATTGCTAGAAATATGCCTACCATAGATTTTTAGGCTAACAAATGCTAACCACTGATAATGAATGCTAACAACTGATAACGAATGCTAACAACTGATAACGAATGCTAACAACTGATAACGAATGCTAACAAGTAAAGGTTATCTTTTATATGAAACATAGCCAAACTTAGAATGGCGTATGATTCACAGTGGGTTTAGATACGCGGGCAATTGATAAACCACCTTGCTATCCATGGTACTGAATCTCCGCTACAGCTGATCGGTTTGAGAAAAGAATCAGAAAAGTTCCCTCTGAATAAATCACCACAACAAGAGAAATAAAAAAACTGCCACAACCTTCCCTGATTCCCCCGATAGCCAGGTGTAAGGAGAGAGAAAAGGACCAAGCTTCATCTTTCAGTTAAAGGTAGGCTAAAATAAATTGAATTTTCACTAGACTGTAATAACCTCATCATATTTTACTAGTCGGCCAACAGTGGTTCATAGACCTACATTAAAACTAGACTAAACCAGTCATACAACAGTGGTTCATAGACCTACATTAAAACTAGACTAAACCAGTCATACAACAGTGGTTCATAGACCTACATTAAAACTAGACTAAACCAGTCATACAACAGTGGTTCATAGACCTACATTAAAACTAGACTAAACCAGTCATACAACAGTGGTTCATAGACCTACATTAAAACTAGACTAAACCAGTCATACAACAGTGGTTCATAGACCTACATTAAAACTAGACTAAACCAGTCATACAACAGTGGTTCATAGACCTACATTAAAACTAGACTAAACCAGTCATACAACAGTGGTTCATAGACCTACATTAAAACTAGACTAAACCAGTCATACAACAGTGGTTCATAGACCTACATTAAAACTAGACTAAACCAGTCATACAACAGTGGTTCATAGACCTACATTAAAACTAGACTATACCAGTCATACAACAGTGGTTCATAGACCTACATTAAAACTAGACTAAACCAGTCATACAACAGTGGTTCATAGACCTACATTAAAACTAGACTAAACCAGTCATACAACAGTGGTTCATAGACCTACATTAAAACTAGACTATACCAGTCAGTGGTTCATAGACCTACATTAAAACTAGTCTATACCATTCAGTGGTTCATAGACCTACAGTGAGGGAAAAAAGTATTTGATCCCCTGTTGATTTTGTACGATTGCCCACTTACAAAGAAATGATCAGTCTATAATTTTAATAGTAGGTTTATTTGAACAGTGAGAGACAGAATAACAAAAAAATCCAGAAAAAGGCATGTCAAAAATGTTATAAAATTATTTGCATTTTAATGAGGGAAATAAGTATTTGACCCCTCTGCAAAACATGACTTAGTACTTGGTGGCAAAACCCTTGTTGGCAATCACAGAGGTCAGAGGTTTCTTGTAGTTGGCCACCAGGTTTGCACACATCTCAGGAGGGATTTTGTTCCACTCCTCTTTGCAGATCTTCTCCAAGTCATTAAGGTTTCGAGGCTGACGTTTGGAAACTCGAACCTTCAGATCCCTCCACAGATTTTCTATGGGATTAAGGTCTGGAGACTGGCTAGGCCACTCCAGGACCTTAATGTGCTTCTTCTTGAGCCACTCCTTTGTTGCCTTGGCCATGTGTTTTGGGTCATTGTCATGCTAGAATACCCATCCACGACCCATTTTCAATGCCCTGGCTGAGGGAAGGAGGTTCTCACCCAAGATTTGACGGTACATGGCCCCGTCCATCGTCCCTTTGATGCGGTGAAGTTGTCCTGTCCCCTTAGCAGAAAAACACCCCCAAAGCACAATGTTTCCACCTCCATGTTTGACGGTGGGGATGGTGTTCTTGGGGTCATAGGCAGCATTCCTTCTCCTCCAAACACGGCGAGTTAAGTTGATGCCAAAGAGCTCCATTTTGGTCTCATCTGACTTTCACTTTCACCCAGTTGTCCTCTGAATCATTCAGATGTTCATTGGCAAACTTCTGATGGGCATGTATATGTATTCTTGAGCAGGGGGACCTTGCGGGCGCTGCAGGATTTCAGTCCTTCACGGCGTAGTGTGTTACCAATTGTTTTCTTGGTGACTATGGTCCCAGCTGCCTTGAGATCGTTGACAAGATCCTCCCGTGTAGTTCTGGGCTGATTCCTCACCGTTCTCATGATCATTGCAACTCCACGAGGTGAGATCTTGCATAGAGCCCCAGGCAGAGGGAGATTGACAGTTCTTTTGTGTTTCTTCCATTTGCGAATAATCACACCAACTGTTGTCACCTTCTCACCAAGCTGCTTGGCGATGGTCTTGTAGCCCATCCAGCCTTGTGTAGGTCTACAATCTTGTCCCTGACATCCTTGGAGAGCTCTTTGGTCTTGGCCATGGTGGAGAGTTTGGAATCTGATTGATTGATTGCTTCTGTGGACAGGTGTCTTTTACACAGGTAACAAGCTGAGATTAGGAGCACTCCCTTTAAGAGTGTGCTCCTAATCTCAGCTCGTTACCTGTATAAAAGACACCTGGGAGACAGAAATCTTTCTGATTGAGAGGGGGTCAAATACTTATTTCCCTCATTAAAATGCAAATCAATTTATACAATTTTTGACATGCGTTTTTCTGGATTTTTTGGTTGTTATTCTGTCGCTCTGTCACGTCCTGGCCAGTATATAAGGTTAATTGTTTTGTAGTTTGGTCAGGGCGTGGCAGGGGGTATTTGTTTTATGTGGTTCGGGGTGGTGTGTTTGTGTAAAGGGTGTTTGATTTAGTAATTCCGGGTTTTGGTTTATGTTTAGTTAATTCTATGGTTAGTCTAGGTTGTGTGTTTCTATGTTTGGTTGATTGGGGTTGGGACTCTCAGTTGAAGGCAGGTGTTGTCTATCTGCCTTTGATTGAGAGTTCCATATATTAGGGTGTGTTTGTATGTGTGATTTGTGGGTGATTGTTCTGTGTTTCGCCTTGTGCCTTACCAGACTGTTTTTGTTGATCGTTCGTGTTTTGTTATTTTGTATGTTCGTTTTGAAGATAATTAAAAATCAAGATGAGCATTCACGTACCTGCTGCGTATTGGTCCTCATTCACCGACAACAACCGTGACAGAATCACCCACCACCAAAGGACCAAGCAGCAGAGGAAGGAGCAGACGGAGTTCGAGTTGGACTGGCGGGAGAAGTGGACTTGGGAGGAAGTTCTGGACGGGGCCGGACCTTGGCACCAGGCTGGGGATTATCGACGCCCGCAGTGGGAAATTGAGGCAGCCAAGGCAGAGAGGCGGTGGTACGAGGCCAAGTACGCGCTGAAGGAGAAGCACGAGAGGCACCCCCAAGAAATTTTTTTGGGGGGGCACACGGGTAGTTTGGCTAGGCGTAAGAAGAGCCGGAAGCCAGCTACTCGTGGTTATATGGAGGAGCGTATGGGGTGGAGAGCGCTATGTTTCGCTGAGGAGCGCACTATCTCACCCATACGCACGCACAGTCCGGTGCGCGTTATTCCAGCCCCTCGCAGGTGCCGTGCTAGAGCGGGCATCCAGCCTGGTAGGAGGATGCCTGCGCAGCGCATCTGGTCGCCGGTACGCCTCCGAGGACCAGGCTACCCAACTCCCGCTCTACGCACGGCTACCATCAGGCCCCTGCACAGCCCAGTCTGCCCTGTACGAGCACCCCGCTCGTACAGGGCTACTAGTTCCATCCAGCCAAGGCGGGTTGTGCAGGAGGTAAGATCTAGACCGGCTGTGCGCCTCCATAGCCCTGGGTTTCCAGCTCCTGTCTCTCGTGCGGACCCGGAAGTGCGTCAACCCAGTCCGACTCGTCCTGTTCCCGCTCCCCGCACTAGCCTGGAGGTGCGTGTACATAATCTGGTAAGCCCAGTACCAGCACCACGCACCAGGCTACAAGTGCGTCAACCCAGCCTCGCCAGTCAACAGTCTTCATCAGAGCTGCCCGCCAGTCAACAGTCTTCATCAGAGCTGCCCGCCAGTCAACAGTCATCATCAGAGCTGCCCGCCAGTCAACAGTCTTCATCAGAGCTGCCCGCCAGTCAACAGTCATCATCAGATCTGCCCGCCAGTCAACAGTCATCGTCAGAGCCGCCCGCCAGTCAACAGTCATTGTCAGAGCTGCCCGCCAGTCAACAGTCATCGTCAGAGCTGCCCGCCAGTCAACAGTCATCGTCAGAGCTGCCCGCCAGTCAACAGTCATCGTCAGAGCTGCCCGCCAGTCAACAGTCATCGTCAGAGCTGCCCGCCAGTCAACAGTCATCGTCAGAGCTGCCCGCCAGTCAACAGTCGTCAGAGCTGCCCGCCAGTCAACAGTCGCCAGAGAGGTCAGACTGCGCTGAACTGCCGGAGTGGTCAGACTGCGCTGAACTGCCGGAGTGGTCAGACTGCGCTGAACTGCCGGAGTGGTCAGACTGCGCTGAACTGCCGGAGTGGCCAGACTGCGCTGAACTGCCGGAGTGGCCAGACTGCGCTGAACTGCCGGAGTGGCCAGACTGCGCTGAACTGCCGGAGTGGCCAGACTGCGCTGAACTGCCGGAGTGGCCAGACTGCGCTGAACTGCCGGAGTGGCCAGACTGCCCTGAACTGCCGGAGTGGCCAGACTGCCCTGAACTGCCGGAGTGGCCAGACTGCCCTGAACTGCCGGAGTGGCCAGACTGCCCTGAACTGCCGGAGTGGCCAGACTGCCCTGAACTGCCGGAGTGGCCAGACTGCCCTGACTGCCCAGACTGTCCCGAATTGCCCGACTGCCCCTCGGCGATGCCAGAGTGGCCCGACAGCCTGGAACGGCCGGAACCAGAGCCACCTCCAGAAATAGGTGGGTTGGGGAGGGGGGGTGTAGCACAGTGCCGTCGTTGACGGCAGCCACCCTCCCTTCCCTCCCTTTAGAAAAGGGGACTTTTTGTTGGTGTTGCTTGGGGTTATTTTTTGTTAAGGTGCTTCTGGGGTAGCACCTTTAAGGGGGGGGGTACTGTCACGTCCTGGCCAGTATATAAGGTTAATTGTTTTGTAGTTTGGTCAGGGCGTGGCAGGGGGTATTTGTTTTATGTGGTTCGGGGTGGTGTGTTTGTGTAAAGGGTGTTTGATTTAGTAATTCCGGGTTTTGGTTTATGTTTAGTTAATTCTATGGTTAGTCTAGTTTGTGTGTTTCTATGTTTGGTTGATTGGGGTTGGGACTCTCAGTTGAAGGCAGGTGTTGTCTATCTGCCTTTGATTGAGAGTTCCATATATTAGGGTGTGTTTGTATGTGTGATTTGTGGGTGATTGTTCTGTGTTTCGCCTTGTGCCTTACCAGACTGTTTTTGTTGATCGTTCGTGTTTTGTGATTTTGTATGTTCGTTTTGAAGATAATTAAAAATCAAGATGAGCATTCACGTACCTGCTGCGTATTGGTCCTCATTCACCGACAACAACCGTGACACGCTCACTGTTCAAATAAACCTACCATTAAAATTATAGACTGATAATTTCTTTGTCAGTGGGCAAACGTACAAAATCAGCAGGGGATCAAATACTATTTTCCCTCACTGTACATTAAAACTAGACTATACCAGTCAGTGGTTCATAGACCTACATTAAAACTATCAACCAAATAGTGTGGTGACTTCAATAGAACTTTGAGACTGATTCAATTGAATCAATGTGTCTATTTCTCCATTTACAGTGGTATAATCATGTGTCTTTCTCCATTTACAGTGGTATAATTATGTGTCTTTTTCCATTTACAGTGGTATAATTATGTGTCTATTTTTCCATTTACAGTGGTATAATTATGTGTCTTTCTCCATTTACAGTGGTATAATCATGTGTCTATTTCTCCATTTACAGTGGTATAATCATGTGTCTATTTCTCCATTTACAGTGGCATAATTATGTGTCTATTTTTCCATTTACAGTGGTATAATCATGTGTCTTTCTCCATTTACAGTGGTATAATCATGTGTCTATTTTTCCATTTACAGTGGTATAATTATGTGTCTATTTCTCCATTTACAGTGGTATAATCATGTCTATTTCTCCATTTACAGTGGCATAATTATGTGTCTATTTTTCCATTTACAGTGGTATAATTATGTCAGTTTTATTTTTGGGCTGGTATTATATGCTTTTAAAATAGCACTTCCAGTTTGAAAGGGAATACCGGGAAAATTGGTAGATTCTCAGGAAAATACTCAATCCTAACACACACACACACACACACACACACACACACACACACACACACACACACACACACACACACACACACACACACACACACACACACACACACACACACACACACACACACACACACACACACACACACCTCCTCCAGGCAGCGGGCCTCTTCCTGTGCGTTCTCCCGTGTGAACTCCTCCAGAGGGTACTTCAGTTTAGGGAAGGGAGCGATCGGCCAATCAAATGACGGCACATCCAGCTTGTGGATGGCCTTGGAGTGCGTCGTTGCCAAGCAACCTGAAAACAGATCAGACATGGTGAGTTGTTGTTTTTAAGGAGTGGGGCAGTCCTACCCTCGTTCGAGCATCCTGATCCTGCGAGGTTACATTCTGTTACGCTACCGTAAAACTAAACAAGAGCGCAGGATGGTGGATCTTAACTGACTTGCCTAGTTAAATAAAGGTTCAATAAAAAAAAATATAAAAAACATCAGGATAGGGCAGTCCTCAGGATGGTGGATAGGATAGGGCAGTCCTCAGGATGGTGGATCAGGAAGTCCTCAGGATGGTGGATAGGATAGGGAAGTCCTCAGGATGGTGGATAGGATAGGGAAGTCCTCAGGATGGTGGATAGGATAGGGAAGTCCTCAGGATGGTGGATAGGATAGGGAAGTCCTCAGGATGGTGGATAGGATAGGGAAGTCCTCAGGATGGTGGATAGGATAGGGAAGTCCTCAGGATGGTGGATAGGATAGGGAAGTCCTCAGGATGGTGGACCAGGAAGTCCTCAGGATGGTGGACCAGGAAGTCCTCAGGATGGTGGATCAGGATAGAGCAGTCCTCAGAATGGTGGATCAGGATAGAGCAGTCCTCAGAATGGTGGATCAGGATAGAGCAGTCCTCAGAATGGTGGATCAGGATAGAGCAGTCCTCAGAATGGTGGATCAGGATAGAGCAGTCCTCAGAATGGTGATCAGGATAGAGCTGTCCTCAGAATGGTGGATCAGGATAGAGCAGTCCTCAGAATGGTGATCAGGATAGAGCAGTCCTCAGAATGGTGATCAGGATAGAGCAGTCCTCAGAATGGTGGATCAGGATAGAGCTCTCCTCAGAATGGTGGATCAGGATAGAGCTGTCCTCAGAATGGTGGATCAGGATAGAGCAGTCCTCAGAATGGTGGATCAGGATAGAGCAGTCCTCAGAATGGTGGATCAGGATAGAGCAGTCCTCAGAATGGTGGATCAGGATAGGGAAGTCCCACTCCTTTTGTATTCTATTGTATTTTTATTGAACAGATAGGACAGTAGGGGAACAGACAGGACAACGGGGGAAGAGAAAGTAGGAAGTCAAAGGGCAGTGAGATTCTAATCCATGTCGACTGGCTCACATCTGGGTTATGTGGAGCTGTCAGTCTTTGTCAGGCTTAAGGCTTTTCAGGAGCCTGTTGATGTCCTTGGGGTTTGAATGGGTCTCGATAGAGCAGCTAGAGGAAAACTCCATACATGGAGCAAGAGTCTTTTGCATCTTGTAGGTGGCATTTCTGTGCAAAAGCCTCACAGAACACTTCTGCTCTGTCCCATGCAGTGATGTGTGTTACGTCGTGGTGTATGATGACAGGGATATCAGAGTTAGCAGCTCTTCCAGAGCGGGAGTTGACAAGCCTCCACCATCTCTTGCTGCTTAGGGTGTTATCAGTGAGTTCCTTTGTGAGTTTGATATCACGGTTCCTTCTAGCTTGCTTCTCAGTCTGGTTGAATGTGTCTGGCCTGGGAAAACTTCTGCTTGTTGGCGGCATTTTCTTTTTTTAGCTGTTGGGGAAAAAAAAGCGACATTTCTTCATCCATGCTGCTCTCTTGGTCTTTCATCAAACCATACTTTTCCCCCGGGCTTTCTGGTGACAGTTCTGCTAGGGATGAATTGCTCCATGGCATCATGGGTGATGTCAGTAATCTAGTTATACATCTTCTCCGTATCTTCCTCAGAGAAGACTTTCTGCCAGTCAGTGGATGTGATAAAGCCTGGCATTCCCCAGTAGCTGGCTTTGTTGTATTGTCACACTTTCCTCTTGTAAGTATTGTCTCTGTATACAGGCAGATCAAGCTTTACTAGGACAGGGTTGTGGTCCGAGGTGCCCAGGTTGGCGAGTGTTGTAGACACAGTCGGAAGGTCAGTCATGATGTGGTCCAGGATTTGATCTCCTCTGGTTGGAATAACCACAATCTGTTGTAGGCCTAAGCAGCTTGCAAGCTGTCGGGCTCAGCAACCAGCATGACAGTTGTTCGGCTACCCAGCCAGTCTTCATGGTGGACATTGAAGTCGCCCGCCAGCATGACAGAATGTGCACCAAACTCTGTAATTTTGGGTTTCAGTGTCTAGGTCTATAAAACAGCTCCTAGGAGTGTAAGGTGACTAGAAGACATGTCTTTTGGGTCTTTGTGGGTCTCATGGTGGATGGAGATTTCTTGTAACTGCAATGCCGCCACCTGATGAGGCAGGTCTGTTATTTTACTTTCATTCAACAATAAGATGTGTAATAATATTTAACCTTACTGACCCATTGTCCTGCCATGAAATCCACCCATAAACGACAGGATGCTGAGGTCTGGACAGCCAGGGTTCTGAGAGCGAGAGAGAGCGAGAGAGAGCGAGAGAGAGCGAGAGAGAGAGATTTTAATGTGGCTACTAAAGAATAGTCAAGAGGAACGTGATGATGAACACCGGTCATGGCCTGCTCTGATTCTCCGCACCTTACACACACCAGATTATACTGCTCAGTTTATACACTGCCCCTCATCCCCTCCTTCCCCAATACATGTGTAAATACTGGACTATAAATTGTTCCTTCCTGTATTATACTGATATTAAAATGTTTATTCTACTGAGACATTTACTTTATGTTCCTATTCATATCTTTTAAAAGTTCTTATTGTTGTTGCATTGTCCAGAAGGAACCTGCCAGTAAGCATTTCATTGGACGATGTGTACCATGTGTATCCCGTACACACGACTAATAAAACAGATTTCACCCACCTGGTTGATCATACAGGAGCTCATGTCTTCATCAGAGGGGATGTTGTGGCCTCTCTCCTTATTCTGAGACAGACAGACCAGACAGACAGACAGACAGACAGACAGACAGACAGACAGACAGACAGACAGACAGACAGACAGACAGACAGACAGACAGACAGACAGACAGACAGACAGACAGACATATATATAACACCTGGTCAATCTATGTCATGTATAACACCTGGTCAATCTATGTCATGTATACCACCTGGTCAGTCTATGTCAGGTATGTCATGCATAACACCTGGTCAGTCTATGTCATGTATACCACCTGGTCAGTCTATGTCAGGTATGTCATGTATAACACCGGGTCAATCTATGTCATGTATAACACCTGGTCAATCTATGTCATGTATAACACCTGGTCAATCTATGTCATGTATAACACCTGGTCAGTCTGTCATGTATGTCATGTATAACACCTGGTCAGTCTGTCATGTATGTCATGTATAACACCTGGTCAGTCTTTGCCATGTATAACACCTGGTCAGTCTATGTCATGTTTGTCATGTATAACACCTGGTCAGTCTATGTCACACTTTGTGACATCAGCTGATGTAAAAAAGAGCTTTAGAAATATATTTGATTGAAAGAGCAGGTGTTCTTAATGTTTTGTACACTCAGTGTATGTACTCACTCTGTACCAGATGAACATGGCTTTGTATGTACTCACTCTGTACCAGATGAACATGGCTTTGTATGCATTCTCATTGGAGCAGGATCCACAGGCCATGGTCTGAACACGGCTCATACCACTAGGAGCAACCTGGACAGAGGAGGAAAGGAGAAGTGGGGAGGAGAGAGAAGGAGCATTTTGGATGGTGTCCAGTCAGAAGGATTGCACTATCCACAAGATGGAGGAAACCAGTCTACAGTAGTGGGGTCCAGCTAGAATCCATCACTAGTTAGTTTCTAGTCTTTTTAAATGGAGGAAACCAGTCTACAGTAGTGGGGTCCAGCTAGAATCCATCACTAGTTAGTTTCTAGTCTTTTTAAATGGAGGAAACCAGTCTACAGCGGTGGGGTCCAGCTAGAATCCATCACTAGTTAGTTTCTAGTCTTTTTAAATGGAGGAAACCAGTCTACAGTAGTGGGGTCCAGCTAGAATCCATCACTAGTTAGTTTCTAGTCTTTTTAAATGGAGGAAGTCAGTCTACAGTAGTGGGGTCCAGCTAGAATCCATCACTAGTTAGTTTCTAGTCTTTTTAAATGGAGGAAACCAGTCTACAGCGGTGGGGTCCAGCTAGAATCCATCACTAGTTAGTTTCTAGTCTTTTTAAATGGAGGAAACCAGTCTACAGTAGTGGGGTCCAGCTAGAATCCATCACTAGTTAGTTTCTAGTCTTTTTAAATGGAGGAAACCAGTCTACAGTAGTGGGGTCCAGCTAGAATCCATCACTAGTTAGTTTCTAGTCTTTTTAAATGGAGGAAACCAGTCTACAGCGGTGGGGTCCAGCTAGAATCCATCACTAGTTAGTTTCTAGTCTTTTTAAATGGAGGAAACCAGTCTACAGCGGTGGGGTCCAGCTAGAATCCATCACTAGTTAGTTTCTAGTCTTTTTAAATGGAGGAAACCAGTCTACAGCGGTGGGGTCCAGCTAGAATCCTTCACTAGTTAGTTTCTAGTCTTTTTAAATGGAGGAAACCAGTCTACAGCAGTGGGGTCCAGCTAGAATCCATCACTAGTTAGTTTCTAGTCTTTTTAAATGGAGGAAACCAGTCTACAGTGGTGGGGTCCAGCTAGAATCCTTCACTAGTTAGTTTCTAGTCTTTTTAAATGGAGGAAACCAGTCTACAGCGGTGGGGTCCAGCTAGAATCCATCACTAGTTAGTTTCTAGTCTTTTTAAATGGAGGAAACCAGTCTACAGTAGTGGGGTCCAGCTAGAATCCTTCACTAGTTAGTTTCTAGTCTTTTTAAATGGAGGAAGTCAGTCTACAGTGGTGGGGTCCAGCTAGAATCCATCACTAGTTAGTTTCTGGTCTTTTTAAATGGAGGAAGTCAGTCTACAGCGGTGGGGTCCAGCTAGAATCCATCACTAGTTAGTTTCTGGTCTTTCAGTAAAGGATCCAGTGTATTCAACGTGTGTGTGGCACTCACTGAGAGAAGGCTTTCCGCCAGCTTTTCCGGAAAGTTCTCGGGTGGCATGATCCCAAGAGCTGGCCTGTTCACAAACGCACTCTGAGAGGAAGGGAGAAAGAGGTAAACATGGGGAACTAAGCAGGACTGTCAGATAAACCTGGGGAGAGATGTTCAACTCCAATGTCTTCTGATTGGTTTTCAATAACAGTTAGTGCTGAGAGATTCCATTTCGTTAGGTTTTTTCTGTGAGCTCATAGAGAGCAGTTACTTCCCAAGGTATCTCTACCTGAAAATACATGATCTAAGTGATTGATAGTTGGTATTCAGCAGTCATAAAGCCTTATTTACTATGAAGAACCACTAAAATAGTGATTTTGTCAGACAGCAGAGACAGCAGCTCTATAGAGATGAGATGATGACTTGGAATGAGATAATAAAGTCATCAAATTAAACTAATGTAATATACACAACAACTGAAATATTCTATTAAAGTAAAGTGAATAAGTGATGGTTAAGTGATAAGCAGTAATGAACAGTCACTAGCATCATGGGACTTTTCAAAAAAATATATTCTGTGTTACAGCATTCAACCCACATAATGCATTTACTCTCTCCCTCCCTCCCTCTCCCTCTCTCCCTACCTACCTACCATATTGTTGGGGTTGGACATCACTTTAATGAGTGAGGGATGGTTGTATCCTGAAAGAGAAAAATTACAATTCGTGTTACCACTTCATTATAACTAAACCATTTTAACCCAATGGAGTCAAATACAAGCTATAACCTAACCAACTATTGTAGTGTAGAAGACTGATTCCCACTGATGTAGCATATGAAACACAACAGTGTTTGACTGCACTATCAGCCTTATATAAAGATCTGCATAGCAGTTCCAGTTTCCACCACTAGGGGCCAGTACGAGAAGAGGGAACCCCTCAGACACCAGGGCCCGTTCCACAAAGAGTCTCAAAGTAGGAGTGCTGATCTAGGATCTGTCTATCTCAGGGTTCTCCAACTCTGTTCCTGGAGAGATACCCTCCTGAAACCTCTCCAGGAACAGATACCCTCCTGAAACCTCTCCAGGAACAGATACCCTCCTGAAACCTCTCCAGGAACAGATACCCTCCTGAAACCTCTCCAGGAACAGATACCCTCCTGAAACCTCTCCAGGAACAGATACCCTCCTGAAACCTCTCCAGGAACAGATACCCTCCTGAAACCTCTCCAGGTAACAGATACCCTCCTGAAACCTCTCCAGGTAACAGATACCCTCCTGAAACCTCTCCAGGAACAGATACCCTCCTGAAACCTCTCCAGGTAACAGATACCCTCCTGAAACCTCTCCAGGAACAGATGCCCTCCTGAAACCTCTCCAGGAACAGATACCCTCCTGAAACCTCTCCAGGAACAGATACCCTCCTGAAACCTCTCCAGGAACAGATACCCTCCTGAAACCTCTCCAGGAACAGATACCCTCCTGAAACCTCTCCAGGAACAGATACCCTCCTGAAACCTCTCCAGGAACAGATACCCTCCTGAAACCTCTCCAGGAACAGATACCCTCCTGAAACAGGGTTGGAGAGCCCTGGTTGATATATTCTTAATGATCCTGGATCAGCAGTCTTACTCTGAGACACTTTGTGGATACGGGCCCTGAAGTTATAGAGCCCCATCATCCTAACCTACCACTTCCCAACACACCTGGGTTCAAATACTATTTGATATTTTCCGAATACATTTAGAATTTGCTTTAGCCTGCCTGGAGCGCCAGATGGGCAGGGTTTTTGTATTTTTGAGCCACTCTATTGGTCCATTAAAGCCAGGCCACCGCAATCAAACGAAGAAAATCTATATAAAATAGTATTTGAACCCAGGTCAGTTAACACAAAGAATGTATAATCTGGGTGAAAAACATGTGGTTCTCCATGACAGCTGTGTTAGCCAGAAAAACTAGACATGACATGCAGCCTGGCTTCATACCCAGATACTAGCATGAGGATTTCAAGCTTAGTTTAGAGCGAGGCAGCAAGGCAGGTAATACCATGGTTGCTCATTGAAGGTTGTGATTGTGTGTGTGTGTGTGTGTGTGTTTGTGTGTGTGTGTGTGTACTTTGACGGAAAGTGCACCGGGTGTATAGCCAAGGGCTGTGTGTGTTTGGAACAATACAGTGTGTGTGATCTCTGCTTCATGGCTTTATCTCAGTATTCCAGACCACTGTTATGCCTCAGAGAGAGACAGAGAGAAAGAGAGAGAGGAAGAGAGAAAGACAGAGAAATTGAGAGAGAGACAGAGAAATTGAGAGAGACACAGAGAAATTGAGAGGGAGAGAGAGACACAGAGAGAGACAAATTGAGAGAGACAGAGAGAGAGAGAGAGACAGAGGGGTGGGGTTATAACAGGTCTTGTGATTATTTGAGAGGAAACTCAGACAGTGAATGAGAGGATTTATTTGAAATGGTTATGTAATTGCATTGGTCCAGGGCAGGGACCTGTGTGTGAGTGGCCTGTGACAGGGTGAGTCATTGACCTGTCTCCATGCAGTCTGTTAGACAGAAACTGATTGGATAATATTAATAATAAATACTGTCAAACCCCACCACAATGTCCTGTCCTGGTAAGCCTGGCCTCTGTGGCTGTGTGTGTGGGTCTATCTTCTGTGTGTATGTGTGTGTGCGTGCGTGTGTGTTAAACGCACCATCTCCCCTCTTATTAAGCTGTCGCTGAGTTGTCACAGCGAGTTTACATCAGGACATGCTTCTGGTAACCTTAGCAACCAGGGCTATGTGTTACTATGGCAGCATTAGTCCCTGAGAGAGAGAGAGAGAGAGAACGCCATCACTTTACCACTAACCCTACTGTAGATCCCTGTCCTGTCTGACTGGACCACGACACTTTATCACTAACCCTACTGTAGATCCCTGTCCTGTCTGACTGGACCACAACACTTTATCACTAACCCTACTGTAGATCACTGTCCTGTCTGACTGGACCACAACACTTTATCACTAACCCTACTGTAGATCCCTGTCCTGTCTGACTGGACCACAAAACTTCATCATTAACCCTACTGTAGATCACTGTCCTGTCTGACTGGACCACAACACTTTATCACTAACCCTACTGTAGATCCCTGTCCTGTCTGACTGGACCACAAAACTTTATCACTAACCCTACTGTAGATCACTGTCCTGTCTGACTGGACCACAACACTTTATCACTAACCCTACTGTA
Organism: Salmo salar; assembly: GCF_965601325.2. Taxonomy (NCBI): domain Eukaryota; kingdom Metazoa; phylum Chordata; class Actinopteri; order Salmoniformes; family Salmonidae; genus Salmo; species Salmo salar. The sequence goes on along the minus strand of NC_138296.1, from coordinate 8,953,406 downwards.
GATCCCTGTCCTGTCTGACTGGACCACAACACTTTATCACTAACCCTACTGTAGATCACTGTCCTGTCTGACTGGACCACAACACTTTATCACTAACCCTACTGTAGATCCCTGTCCTGTCTGACTGGACCACAACACTTTATCACTAACCCTACTGTAGATCACTGTCCTGTCTGACTGGACCACAACACTTTATCACTAACCCTACTGTAGATCCCCGTCCTGTCTGACTGGACCACAACACTTTATCACTAACCCTACTGTAGATCCCTGTCCTGTCTGACTGGACCACAACACTTTATCACTAACCCTACTGTAGATCACTGTCCTGTCTGACTGGACCACAACACTTTATCACTAACCCTACTGTAGATCACTGTCCTGTCTGACCACAACACTTTATCACTAACCCTACTGTAGATCACTGTCCTGTCTGACCACAACACTTTATCACTAACCCTACTGTAGATCCCTGTCCTGTCTGACTGGACCACAACACTGTATCACTAACCCTACTGTAGATCCCTGTCCTGTCTGACTGGACCACAACACCTTATCACTAACCCTACTGTAGATCACTGTCCTGTCTGACTGGACCACAACACTTTATCACTAACCCTACTGTAGATCCCTGTCCTGTCTGACTGGACCACAACACTTTATCACTAACCCTACTGTAGATCACTGTCCTGTCTGACCAGACCACAACACCTTATCACTAACCCTACTGTAGATCACTGTCCTGTCTGACTGGACCACAAAACTTTATCACTAACCCTACTGTAGATCACTGTCCTGTCTGACTGGACACAAACACTTTATCACTAACCCTACTGTAGATCCCTGTCCTGTCTGACTGGACCACAACACCTTATCACTAACCCTACTGTAGATCACTGTCCTGTCTGACTGGACCACAACACTTTATCACTAACCCTACTGTAGATCCCTGTCCTGTCTGACTGGACCACAACACTTTATCACTAACCCTACTGTAGATCACTGTCCTGTCTGACTGGACCACAACACTTTATCACTAACCCTACTGTAGATCCCCGTCCTGTCTGACTGGACCACAAAACTTTATCACTAACCATAACCAGTGGGGTAGTGGAGGGTAAACGTTTTTCATAAATATTTAATTTGGAGCAAGCAGTTACTCACCTACAGCAGAAAAATGCATTGAAATTATACAGGGCGTTACTTGATTTACCATGAATGGCGATCAGAGTTGACCAACTATATGTTTACTACATCACTGGCTTTAACCTGCTAACTCCTACTGCATGTAATCTGGTCCTTAACCTGCTAACTCCTACTGCATATAATCTGGTCCTTAACCTGCTAACTCCTACTGCATGTAATCTGGCCTTAACCTGCTAACTCCTACTGCATGTAATCTGGTCCTTAACCTGCTAACTCCTACTGCATGTAATCTGGCCTTAACCTGCTAACTCCTACTGCATGTAATCTGGTCCTCAACCTGCTAACTCCTACAGCATGTAATCTGGCTTTAACCTGCTAACTCCTACTGCATGTAATCTGGTCCTCAACCTGCTAACTCCTACTGCATGTAATCTGGTCCTCAACCTGCTAACTCCTACTGCATATAATCTGGTCCTTAACCTGCTAACTCCTACAGCATGTAATCTGGTCCTTAACCTGCTAACTCCTACAGCATGTAATCTGGTCCTCAACCTGCTAACTCCTACTGCATGTAATCTGGTCCTCAACCTGCTAACTCCTACAGCATGTAATCTGGTCCTCAACCTGCTAACTCCTACTGCATATAATCTGGTCCTTAACCTGCTAACTCCTACTGCATATAATCTGGTCCTTAACCTGCTAACTCCTACAGCATGTAATCTGGTCCTCAACCTGCTAACTCCTACAGCATGTAATCTGGTCCTCAACCTGCTAACTCCTACTGCATGTAATCTGGTCCTCAACCTGCTAACTCCTACTGCATATAATCTGGTCCTTAACCTGCTAACTCCTACTGCATGTAATCTGGTCCTTAACCTGCTAACTCCTACAGCATCTATTGATATCTGGATTGTGCCAATGTTGCCGTTTGTTATATGTTAACTATCTATCTCCTTTAAATGTTAATCCACCTTCTCTCTGGGTAGAATGTACCTCTCCTGTTCTATTATAGTCCTAGTCAGAGAGATTCTCAACTAGAATAGCTACATTGTGTCCTTCCTCCACTTCCTGACAGTTCCATTAGGTTTCATAACATCACTGTAGAATGTTCTAAGTTAATAGGAGACATACTGTAGATACACATTTACATCATTAATGACTACATGGAAATCCATCAGGAAAAAGTCTAATATGCCGCACACGCACACACACTTATCCTCATAAACCAGATAGGACATGAATAAATCAGTCCCTGAACAGATGGCTTCTCTCTCAGTCCAGAGTCCAGAGATGTCCAGAGTCCTAGAAACACTCCACACGCCCTAAATGGCTCCCTATTCCCTACATAGTGCTCTGGTCAAAAGTAGTGCACAAAGGGAAAAGGGAGCCATTTAGGACACAAACACTATCAATCCATTGAAGTGCAGAGCAGCGTCCAGTATTTAGAAGCTTTATCATTGAGAGAACAGAAAGTGTTAGCTACTCTGTCAGGTCACGACCCAGCCTGAAATACGATGCTTCATGGCTAATGGCTAATGAGTAGGAGCAGTATATACAGTAACTTCGGAAGTATTCAGACCCCTTGACCTTTCCACAATTTGTTACATTACAGCCTAATTCCAAAACTGGTTAAATTGTTTTTTCCCCCTCATTTATCTACGCACAATACCCCACAACGACAAAGCAAAAACAGGTTCACTTTTTTTGCTAATTTATTACAAGTAAAAAACTTAAATATCACATTTACATAAGTTTTCAGACCCTTTACTCAGTACTTGGTTGAAGCACCTTTGGCAGCGATTACAGCCTAGAGTCTTCTTTGGTATGACGCTACAAGCTTGGCACACCTGTTTTTGGGGCGTTTCTCCCATTCTTCTCTGCAGAGCCTCTCAAGCTCTGTCAGGTTGGATGGGGAGCGTCGCTACACAGCTATTTTCAGGTCTCTCCAGAGATGTTCGATCAGGTTCAGGTCCGGGCTCTGGATGGGCCACTCAAGGATATAAAGAGACTTATTCTAAAGCCACTCCTTCATTGTCTTGGCTGGGTGCTTAGGGTCGTTGTCCTGTTGGAAGGTGAACCTTCACCCCAGTCTGAGCGCTCTGGAGCAGGTTTTCATCAACGAACTCTCTGTATTTTGCTCTGTTCAGCATTGCCTCGATCCTGACTAGTCTACCAGTCCCTGCAGCTGAAAAACATCCCCACAGCATGATGCTGCCACCACCATGCTTCACAGTAGGGATGGTGCCAGGTTTCCTCCAGACGTGATGCTTGGCATTCAGGCTAAGTTCAATCTTGGTTTCATCAGACCAGAGAATCTTGTTTCTCATGGTCTGAGAGTCTTTAGGTGCCTTTTGTCAACTCCAAGCGGGCTGTCATATGCCTTTTACTGACGAGTGGCTTCTGTCTGGCCACTCCACCATAAAGGCCTGATTAGTGGAGTGCTGCAGAGATGGTTCTCCCATCTCCACAGAGGAACTCTAGAGAGCTCTGTCAGAATGACCATCGGGTTCTTGGTCACCTCCCTGACCAAGAACCCTGATTGCTCAGTTTGGCCCAGGCAGCCAGCTTGGTGGTTCCAAACTTCTTCCATGTAAGAATGATCGAGGCCATTGTGTTCTTGGGGACCTTCAATGCTGCATAAATGTTTTGGTACCCTTCCCCAGATCTGGGCCTCCACACAATCTTGTCTCTGAGCTGTACGGACAATTCCTTCAACCTCATGTCTTGGTTTTTGCTCTGACATGCACTGTAAACTGTAGGACCTTATATAGACAGGTGTGTTCCTTTCCAAATCATATCCAATCAATTGAATGTACCACAGGTGGAGTCCAATCAAGTTGTAGAAACATCTCAAGGATGATCAATGGAAACAGGATGCACCTGAGCTCAATTTACAGTCTCATAGCAAAGGGTCTGAATACTTATGTAAATAAGGTATTTCTGTTTTTCAATTTTTATAAATTTGCCAACAAATCACTTTGTGATTATGGTGTGTGTAGATTGCTGAGGATTTTTATTTATTTAATCAATTTTAGAATAAGGCTGTAATGTAGCAAAATGTGGAAAAAGTGAAGGGGTCTGAATACTTTCAGAATGCACTGGATATACACATATACACACACACACCATTTTTGTAACCTTTATTTTAACAGGGAAAACATATTGAGACCTTGTTTTTTTTTTTACACATGTGCCCTGAATACACAACATACAGTCAATATACCCAAACATATAGAACCTTTAAATACTAAAACACAGTCATGGGAAGCACAAATAAAACATCACAAATCACCCTGAAAAACTGTTACATTCCTCCACAAATGATCCCCAATCAATACTTTAACTCTACATAGCTGAGAGGAAGTAAAGACAAGGTCATCATTAACTGCCTTACCTGTCCTAGACCTCATCATAACTAAACACATGAGGACAAGGTCATCAATAACTGCCCTATAGGTCCTAGACCTCATCATAACTAAACACATGAGGACAAGGTCATCATTAACTGCCCTATAGGTCCTAGACCTCATCATAACTAAACACATGAGGACAAGGTCATCATTAACTGCGCTATAGGTCCTAGACCTCATCATAACTAAAACACATGAGGACAAGGTCATCATTAACTGCGCTATAGGTCCTAGACCTCATCATAACTAAACACATGAGGACAAGGTCATCAATAACTGCCCTATAGGTCCTAGACCTCATCATAACTAAACACATGAGGACAAGGTAATCATTAACTGCGCTATAGGTCCTAGACCTCATCATAACTAAAACACAAGGACAAGGTCATCATTAACTGCTGTATGTGGCCTAGACCTCATCATAACTAAAACACAAGGACAAGGTCATCATTAACTGCTGTATGTGGCCTAGACCTCATCATAACTAAAACACAAGGACAAGGTCATCATTAACTGCTGTATGTGGCCTAGACCTCATCATAACTAAAACACAAGGACAAGGTCATCATTAACTGCTGTATGTGGCCTAGACCTCATCATAACTAAAACACAAGGACAAGGTCATCATTAACTGCTTCATGTGGCCTAGACCTCATCATAACTAAAACACAAGGACAAGGTCATCATTAACTGCTGTATGTGGCCTAGACCTCATCATAACTAAAACACAAGGACAAGGTCATCATTAACTGCTGCATGTGGCCTAGACCTCATCATAACTAAAACACAAGGACAAGGTCATCATTAACTGCTGTATGTGGCCTAGACCTAAACCACTGTAATCTAAGTCTCTCGCCTCCAGCTGCTTTCTGTGTTGCAATGTCAGGCTAAAAAACACAAGGTCTTCTCAGGTATGTAGCTTTTGGTTTGCAGCATTCTATAATATAGTAATATAACACAGTAATATAACAATATCATAATATAGTAATATAACATAATAATATAGTAATATAATATAATATAGTAATATAAAATAATATAATAATATCATGTAATAACAATAATAATATAGTAATATAACATAATAATAAGATCCTATAATAAAGTAATATAACAATAATATCATATAATAAAAATAACCTACACTAATATAATATATAATAATAATACAGACTCTTTTCTCCAAAGAGACTTACAGTCATGCATACATTTTAGGCATGAGTAGTCCTGGGAATCAACCCCACTATCCCGGTGTTGCAGGCGCCCTGCTCTACCCAGCTACAGTGAACCGCTAACCTTGAGAGTCTAGGGTCGCAAGTTCAACACCTGCCAAGCAGAAGTGCTGTGGTGTTAAAATGGGAAAATGCTACGCTACAGATAAGTTGCTTACCTCCAGCACGCTACTCTGTCAAACTATAGAACACATGACTAGCTAGATCTTCTAGACACCAACCGATAAGGATGGAGTAGGCTTGTGTGCTAACCAATAGGAATAGAGGAGATGTGTGTGCTAACCAATAGGAATAGAGGAGATGTGTGGGCTAACCAATAGGAAGAGAGGAGATCTGTGCACTAACCAATAGGAATAGAGGAGATCTGGGTACTAACCAATAAGGATGGAGGAGATCTGTGTAAATCAAACAACATTTTATTGGTAACATACACATGGTTAGCAGATGTTATTGCGAGTGTAGCGAAATGCTTGTAGTGTAGCGAAATGCTTTTATTGAGCAATAAGGATGGAGATGTGTATACTGACCAGTAAGGATGGAGGAGATGTGTGTACTGACCAATAAGGATGGAGAAGATGTGTGTACTGACCAGTAAGGATGGAGGAGATGTGTGTACTGACCAATAAGGATGGAGGAGATGTGTGTACTGACCAATAAGGATGGAGAAGATGTGTGTACTGACCAATAAGGATGGAGGAGATGTGTGTACTGACCAATAGTGATGGAGAAGATGTGTGTACTAACCAATAGGGATGGAGGAGATGTGTGTACTAACCAATAGTGATGGAGGAGATGTGTGTACTGACCAATAGGGATGGAGGAGATCTGTGTGTAGACGTCCAGCATGCGGTTTCCGTCCACGTCCACCAGGTAGTTTCCTCTGCTCTCCTCATAGTTACAGAAGAAATTGATTGCTCCCACGTTCTGGGGGGAGGGAGAGAGTGAGATGGACAGAGAGAGAGGGACAGAGAGAGAGGGACAGAGAGAGAGGGACAGAGAGAGAGGGACAGAGAGAGAGGGACAGAGAGAGAGGGACAGAGAGAGATGGACAGAGAGAGATGGACAGAGAGAGATGGACAGAGAGAGAGGGACAGAGAGAGAGGGACAGAGAGAGAGGGACAGAGAGAGAGGGACAGAGAGAGAGGGACAGAGAAAGGTACAGAGAAAGGGAGAGAGAGAGAGAGAGAGAGAGAAAGAGATAAGGTAGTCATTCAGTTAACTCAGTCTAGACACAGAGAGAGACTGTGTGTCTGTCTCCGTTGTGTGTCTGTGTGTGTCTGTGTGTGTGTGTGTGTGTGTGTGTGTGTGTGTGTGTGTGTGTGCTGCGTTATGTGTGCACGCATGCAAGTGTGTGACCCAATAATGCATTGTTTTATTCCATCATCAAAACAGCCTCACACACACACACACTCTCTTGGCGTACCTGCATCTCTCCCAACTGTTTGGTCAGCTCCTGGTGGGGGAGGAGAAGGAGGGAGGGGGAGGAGAGAGGAGGAGGGAAGAGGGAGGGGAGGAGAGGAAGAGAGAGATGTCATGTCAAGGTGGTTCCTCAACAGTTTGTTAATGTATCTCAAAATGGCAGCCTATTCCCTCCATAGTGCACCTCCCTATGGGCCCTGGTCTAATGGCAGCCTATTCCCTCCATAGGGTTCTGCTTGGGACGAAGCCTGTGTGCAACAGAGTGTTCAGGATGGGTGTGTACAGTCCACTGTTCCCATCACAGGGTCACACAGAGGTCACCATTAACCTCTTACGACACCAATCGCATAGGGGGCAGTATTGTTACTTTCGGATGAAATACGTGCCCATATTAAACTGCCTCCTACTCAAACTCAGAAGCTAGGATATGCATATTATTAGTAGATTTGGATAGAAAACACTCTGACGTTTCTAAAACTGTTTGAATGATGTCTGTGAGTATAACAGAACTCATATAGCAGGCAAAAACCTGAGAAAAATCCTACCAGGAAGTGGAAATCTGATGGGTGGAATCTTTCCAAGTCATTGCCTATCTAACACACAGTGACTAAGGATTCATTTTGCACTTCCTAAGGCTTCCAATAGATGTCAACAGTCTTTAGAACCTTGTTTCAGCCTTTTGCAGAGAACAGAGAGCGAACAAGAAGGTGGGGAAGTTGTTGACTCAGGGAAGGACATCAGTTCATTGGCGCGCATTCACGTGAGGAGTTAGCTGTGTTCCAAAACGTTTTTCAAGACAATGGAATCGTCCGGTTGGAATATTATTGAAGTTTGACGTTAAAAAGGCCCTAAAGATTGATGCTTTACAACGTTTGACATGTTTGAACGAACGTAAATATAACTTTTTTTACTTTTCGTCGTGACATTTTCCGCACGCTTCCTACATTTGGAGTAGCTAACTGAACGCGCTAACAACAAGGAGCTATTTGGACATAAATTATGGACTTTATCGAACAAAACAACATTTATTGTGGACCTGGGATTCCTGGAAGTGCCTTCTGATGAAGATCATCAAAGGTAAGTGAATATTTCTAATGCTATTTATGATTTTAGATGACTCCAAAATGGCGGGTATCTGTATTGCCTGATGTATTTTTCTGAGCGCCGTACTCAGATTATTGCAAGGTGTGCTTTCCTTGTGAAGCTTTTTTAAAATCTGTCACAGCGGCTGCATAAAGGAGATGTTCATCTATAATTCTTTGAATAACAGTTTAATATTTTATCAACGTTTATGATGAATATTTTTGTAAATTGTTGTGCTGATTCACCGGAGTATTGGAGGCTAAATATTTTCTGAATGTCACGCGCCAATGTAAAATGCTGTTTTTGGATATAAATATGAACTTTATCGAACAAAAAATGCATGTATTGTGTAACATGATGTCCTAGGAGTGTCATCTGATGAAGATCGTCAAAGGTTAATGCTTCATTTAGCTGTGTTTTGGGTATTTGTGATGCATCTAGTTGCTTGGAAAATGGCTGTGTGGTTATTTTTGTCTATGTACTCTCCTAACATAATCTAATGTTTTGCTTTCGCTGTAAAGCCTTTTTGAAATCGGACAACGTGGTTCGATTCAGGAGAAGTGTATCTATAAAATGGTATAAAATAGTTGTATGTTTGAGAAATTGAAATTATTAGATTTGTGGTTTTGAATATGGCGCTCTGATTTTTCACTGGCTATTGTCAAACTCGGTGTCATATGAAACATCAACAATGTCAAACAGAACAAGCCTTTTTAACAGATAGCAATTATTCCTACTGGTTCATTGTGCTGTTAGTGACATACAGAGAATCAGGCCCGGCATTTAACCCACTGTGTGGTTCAGTACCTTGGAACGGGGTCCTGGGACCTCGGTCTTCATGGAAGGCCCATCGTATTCAAACTCCATCTGAGTCTTAGCTGCTGCCTTACTGACATACCTGCAGCCTGTCCACACACACACACACACACACCACACACACACAACACACACACACCAACACACACACACACACACACACACACACACACACAGAGAGAGAGAATGTTAAGGCAATGCTGTGTTGCTGACTTGTCCTGCAGAAGATCCTTCAACTTAACCTTAGACAAGGACAAACCCTCCATTCATTATGTGATGCTGTATCAGCCTTAGTTCCTGTCTGTCTGGCCACAGGGTCTGTAGGGTGATATCATTAGTCTGTCTGGCCACAGGGTATGTAGGGTTAAATCATTAGTCTGTCTGGCCACAGGGTATGTAGGGTTAAATCATTAGTCTGTCTGGCTACAGGGTCTGTAGGGTTAAATCATTAGTCTGTCTGGCTACAGGGTATGTAGGGTTAAATCATTAGTCTGTCTGGCCACAGGGTATGTAGGGTTAAATCATTAGTCTGTCTGGCCACAGGGTATGTAGGGTTAAATCATTAGTCTGTCTGGCTACAGGGTCTGTAGGGTTAAATCATTAGTCTGTCTGGCCACAGGGTCTGTAGGGTTAAATCATTAGTCTGTCTGGCCACAGGGTCTGTAGGGTTAAATCATTAGTCTGTCTGGCCACAGGGTATGTAGGGTTAAATCATTAGTCTGTCTGGCCACAGGGTATGTAGGGTTAAATCATTAGTCTGTCTGGCCACAGGGTCTGTAGGGTGATATCATTAGTCTGTCTGGCTACAGGGTATGTAGGGTTAAATCATTAGTCTGTCTGGCCACAGGGTATGTAGGGTTAAATCATTAGTCTGTCTGGCCACAGGGTATGTAGGGTTAAATCATTAGTCTGTCTGGCCACAGGGTCTGTAGGGTTAAATCATTGGTCTGTCTGGCCACAGGGTCTGTAGGGTTAAATCATTAGTCTGTCTGGCCACAGGGTCTGTAGGGTTAAATCATTAGTCTGTCTGGCCACAGGGTATGTAGGGTTAAATCATTAGTCTGTCTGGCCACAGGGTCTGTAGGGTTAAATCATTAGTCTGTCTGGCCACAGGGTATGTAGGGTTAAATCATTAGTCTGTCTGGCTACAGGGTCTGTAGGGTTAAATCATTAGTCTGTCTGGCCACAGGGCATGTAGGGTTATATCATTAGTCTGTCTGGCTACAGGGAATGCAGGGTTATACCATTAGTCTGTCTGGCAGCAGGGTGATATCATTAGTCTGTCTGGCCACAGGGTGATATCATTAGTCTGTCTGGCCACAGGGTATGTAGGGTGATATCATTCATCTGTCTGGCCACAGGGTCTGTAGGGTTAAATCATTAGTCTGTCTGGCCACAGGGTCTGTAGGGTTAAATCATTAGTCTGTCTGGCCACAGGGTCTGTAGGGTGATATCATTAGTCTGTCTGGCCACAGGGTATGTAGGGTTAAATCATTAGTCTGTCTGGCCACAGGGTATGTAGGGTTAAATCATTAGTCTGTCTGGCTACAGGGTCTGTAGGGTTAAATCATTAGTCTGTCTGGCTACAGGGTATGTAGGGTTAAATCATTAGTCTGTCTGGCCACAGGGTATGTAGGGTTAAATCATTAGTCTGTCTGGCCACAGGGTATGTAGGGTTAAATCATTAGTCTGTCTGGCTACAGGGTCTGTAGGGTTAAATCATTAGTCTGTCTGGCCACAGGGTCTGTAGGGTTAAATCATTAGTCTGTCTGGCCACAGGGTCTGTAGGGTTAAATCATTAGTCTGTCTGGCCACAGGGTATGTAGGGTTAAATCATTAGTCTGTCTGGCCACAGGGTATGTAGGGTTAAATCATTAGTCTGTCTGGCCACAGGGTCTGTAGGGTGATATCATTAGTCTGTCTGGCTACAGGGTATGTAGGGTTAAATCATTAGTCTGTCTGGCCACAGGGTATGTAGGGTTAAATCATTAGTCTGTCTGGCCACAGGGTATGTAGGGTTAAATCATTAGTCTGTCTGGCCACAGGGTCTGTAGGGTTAAATCATTGGTCTGTCTGGCCACAGGGTCTGTAGGGTTAAATCATTAGTCTGTCTGGCCACAGGGTCTGTAGGGTTAAATCATTAGTCTGTCTGGCCACAGGGTATGTAGGGTTAAATCATTAGTCTGTCTGGCCACAGGGTCTGTAGGGTTAAATCATTAGTCTGTCTGGCCACAGGGTATGTAGGGTTAAATCATTAGTCTGTCTGGCTACAGGGTCTGTAGGGTTAAATCATTAGTCTGTCTGGCCACAGGGCATGTAGGGTTATATCATTAGTCTGTCTGGCTACAGGGAATGCAGGGTTATACCATTAGTCTGTCTGGCAGCAGGGTGATATCATTAGTCTGTCTGGCCACAGGGTGATATCATTAGTCTGTCTGGCCACAGGGTATGTAGGGTGATATCATTCATCTGTCTGGCCACAGGGTATGTAGGGTGATATCATTCATCTGTCTGGCCACAGGGTTTGTAGGGTGATATCATTAGTCTGTCTGGCCACAGGGTATGTAGAGTGATATCATTAGTCTGTCTGGCCACAGGGTATGTTGGGTGATGTCATTAGGCTGTCTGGCTACAGGGTATGTAGGGTGATATCATTAGTCTGTCTGGCCACAGGGTATGTAGGGTGATATCATTAGTCTGTCTGGCCACAGGGTATGTAGGGTTAAATCATTAGTCTGTCTGGCTACAGGGTCTGTAGGGTTAAATCATTAGTCTGTCTGGCCACAGGGTATGTAGGGTGATATCATTAGTCTGTCTGGCCACAGGGTATGTAGGGTGATATCATTAGGCTGTCTGGCCACAGGGTATGTAGGGTTATATCATTAGGCTGTCTGGCCACAGGGTATGTAGGGTTAAATCATTAGGCTGTCTGGCCACAGGGTATGTAGGGTTATATCATTAGGCTGTCTGGCCACAGGGTATGTGGGGTGATATCATTAGACTGTCTGGCCACAGGGTATGTAGGGTGATATCATTAGGCTGTCTGGCCACAGGGTATGTAGAGTGATATCATTAGGCTGTCTGGCCACAGGGTATGTAGAGTGATATCATTAGGCTGTCTGGCCACAGGGTATGTAGGGTGATGTCATTACCCTGTGGCCAGACAGCCTATGTAGGGGGAAATCATTAGGCTGTCTGGCCACAGGGTATGTAGGGTGAAATCATTAGGCTGTCTGGCCACAGGGTATGTAGGGTGATATCATTCGTCTGTCTTAACCATGTAGCTGACCTCTGTTTTATGATTGAGGAAGCTGACTCATTAAGAGAATGTAGTTGTGTGACGTTTCTCTCAGTGTGTGTGTGTGTGTGTGTGTGTGTGTGTGTGTGTGTGTGTGTGTGTGTGTGTGTGTGTGTGTGTGTGTACACCAAACGGGATATAACTGGTATAGAGCATTAGCTGATTGCATATAGATATTACCTCTAACAGACATAACCTCTACACACGACTGTTCCTACTAGCTCTGTGTGTGTGAGCGGTGTGTACCTGGTGCAGTGAACCTGAGGTTCTGCTGGAGGGAGAGGACCAGCTGCCTGCTGAGCAGAGAGGACGCCATGACTCAGAACAACAGAATGATGCAGAGAGAGAAAGACAGTCCTCAACACCTGCCTTCACGCCACCTGAAGACGGAGGGAGAAATGTCAGTCATATACAATCAGAGGACACACACAGAGACAGAGACAGAGAGAGCTCTAAGGCATAGGTACAGTTCTCAGAGCAGTGGTTTTAACTGAGAATCCATCCTACAGCACCACCACAAGTCTGACAGACAATGTAGAGGTTAGCAGCACAGTGACAGACAGTGTAGAGGTTAGCAGCACAGTGACAGACAGCGTAGAGGTTAGCAGGTCAGTGACAGACAGTGTAGAGGTTAGCAGGTCAGTGACAGACAGTGTAGAGGTTAGCAGGTCAGTGACAGACAGTGTAGAGGTTAGCAGGCCAGTGACAGACAGTGTAGAGGTTAGCAGGCCAGTGACAGACAGTGTAGAGGTTAGCAGCACAGTGACAGACAGTGTAGAGGTTAGCAGGTCAGTGACAGACAGTGTAGAGGTTAGCAGGTCAGTGACAGACAGTGTAGAGGTTAGCAGGTCAGTGACAGACAGTGTAGAGGTTAGCAGGTCAGTGACAGACAGTGTAGAGGTTAGCAGGCCAGTGACAGACAGTGTAGAGGTTAGCAGGCCAGTGACAGACAGTGTAGAGGTTAGCAGCACAGTGACAGACAGTGTAGAGGTTAGCAGGTCAGTGACAGACAGTGTAGAGGTTAGCAGGTCAGTGACAGACAGTGTAGAGGTTAGCAGGTCAGTGACAGACAGTGTAGAGGTTAGCAGGTCAGTGACAGACAGTGTAGAGGTTAGCAGGTCAGTGACAGACAGTGTAGAGGTTAGCAGGTCAGTGACAGACAGTGTAGAGGTTAGCAGCACAGAGACAGACAGTGTAGAGGTTAGCAGCATAGTGACAGACAGTGTAGAGGTGTGTGTGTGTGGGGAGGCGTTATTGGGGGGGGGGGGGGGGGGTGATAACTAAAAGGCATCTGAGGACAACACTACCTGTCTCATTCCATCTGCACTAGATAGACCCTGATGAAGCCATACTGACACCTATAGACAGATGACTGTAACTCTGGTGCAGCCATACAGTACTGTTATGTAGACAGATGACTGTAACTCTGGTGCAGCCATACAGTACTGTTATGTAGACAGATGACTGTAACTCTGGTGCAGCCATACAGTACTGTTATGTAGACTGATGACTGTAACTCGGGTGCAGCCATACAGTACTGTTATGTAGACAGATGACTGTAACTCTGGTGCAGCCATACAGTACTGTTATGTAGACAGATGACTGTAACTCTGGTGCAGCCATACAGTACTGTTATGTAGACTGATGACTGTAACTCTGGTGCAGCCATACAGTACTGTTATGTAGACAGATGACTGTAACTCTGGTGCAGCCATACAGTACTGTTATGTAGACAGATGACTGTAACTCTGGTGCAGCCATACAGTACTGTAATGTAGACTGATGACTAACTCTGGTGCAGCCATACAGTACTGTTATGTAGACTGATGACTGAAACTGACTGGCTTCACTGATACCATAGTTGCAACATTCTGGAAACTTTCCCAAAATCCTATCAGGTTTTGATCAACTGTATGAATCCTATCAGGTTTTGATCAACTGTATGAATCCTACCAGGTTGTATAAACTGTATAAATCCTAATCAGGTTGTATAAACTATATAAATCCTATCAGGTTGTATAAACTATATAAATCCTAATCAGGTTGTATAAACTATATAAATCCTAATCAGGTTGTATAAACTATATAAATCCTAATCAGGTTGTATAAACTATATAAATCCTAATCAGGTTGTATAAACTATATAAATCCTAATCAGGTTGTATAAACTATATAAATCCTATCAGGTTGTATAAACTATATAAATCCTAATCAGGTTGTATAAACTATATAAATCCTAATCAGGTTGTATAAACTGTATAAATCCTAATCAGGTTGTATAAACTGTATAAATCCTATCAGGTTGTATAAATCCTATCAGGTTGTATAAACTATATAAATCCTATCAGGTTGTATAAACTATATAAATCCTATCAGGTTGTATAAACTACATAAATCCTATCAGGTTGTATAAACTATATAAATCCTATCAGGTTGTATAAACTACATACATCCCCAGGTTTTCCTTAAATCCTGGTTGGAGGATTATGTATTTTCTGCTGATTCTGTGAATCTTCAAACCAGGATATATGGAATTTGGGGAATTTTGTAGAAGCCAGATATACTGACTGGTTTAACTGGTACACCTGCATCCTTCATCTGGACAGAGACAGCAAAGAATCCCCGACTAAAACAACATCTCACTAACACACAGGAGAACCCTGAGACTTAGGTCAGCCTGTCTGGGGACATCATCTAACAACCAACAACATTATGTGCCCGTCCACACATACACACACTACGTCAACTATAATGAGGGATGGAGAGAGGCAGACAGAGAGACTACGTCAACTATAATGAGGGATGAGAGAGGCAGACAGAGAGACTACGTCAACTATAATGAGGGATGGAGAGAGGCAGACAGAGAGACTACGTCAACTATAATGAGGGATGGAGAAGGAGAGAGGCAGACAGAGAGACTACGTCAACTATAATGAGGGATGAGAGAGGCAGACAGAGAGACTACGTCAACCATAATGAGGGATGGAGAGAGGCAGACAGAGAGACTACGTCAACTATAATGAGGGATGGAGAGAGGCAGACAGAGAGAATACGTCAACTATAATGAGGGATGGAGAAGGAGAGAGGCAGACAGAGAGACTACGTCAACTATAATGAGGGATGGAGAAGGAGAGAGGCAGACAGAGAGACTACGTCAACTATAATGAGGGATGGAGAAGGAGAGAGTCAGACAGAGAGACTACGTCAACTATAATGAGGGATGGAGAGAGGCAGACAGAGAGACGACGTCAACTATAATGAGGGATGGAGAGAGGCAGACAGAGAGACTACGTCAACTATAATGAGGGATGGAGAGAGGCAGACAGAGAGAATACGTCAACTATAATGAGGGATGGAGAAGGAGAGAGGCAGACAGAGAAACTACGTCAACTATAATGAGGGATGGAGAGAGGCAGACAGAGAGAATACGTCAACTATAATGAGGGATGGAGAAGGAGAGAGGCAGACAGAGAGAGTACGTCAACTATAATGAGGGATGGAGAGAGGCAGACAGAGAGACTACGTCAACTATAATGAGGGATGGAGAGAGGCAGACAGAGAGACTACGTCAACTATAATGAGGGATGGAGAGAGGCAGACAGAGAGACTACGTCAACTATAATGAGGGATGGAGAGAGGCAGACAGAGAGAATACGTCAACTATAATGAGGGATGGAGAAGGAGAGAGGCAGACAGAGAGACTACGTCAACTATAATGAGGGATGGAGAAGGAGAGAGGCAGACAGAGAGACTACGTCAACTATAATGAGGGATGAAAGAGGCAGACAGAGAGACTACGTCAACCATAATGAGGGATGGAGAGAGGCAGACAGAGAGACTACGTCAACTATAATGAGGGATGGAGAGAGGCAGACAGAGAGAATACGTCAACTATAATGAGGGATGGAGAAGGAGAGAGGCAGACAGAGAGACTACGTCAACTATAATGAGGGATGGAGAAGGAGAGAGGCAGACAGAGAGACTACGTCAACTATAATGAGGGATGGAGAGAGGCAGACAGAGAGACGACGTCAACTATAATGAGGGATGGAGAGAGGCAGACAGAGAAACTACGTCAACTATAATGAGGGATGGAGAGAGGCAGACAGAGAGAATACGTCAACTATAATGAGGGATGGAGAAGGAGAGAGGCAGACAGAGAAACTACGTCAACTATAATGAGGGATGGAGAGAGGCAGACAGAGAGAATACGTCAACTATAATGAGGGATGGAGAAGGAGAGAGGCAGACAGAGAGACTACGTCAACTATAATGAGGGATGAGAGAGGCAGACAGAGAGACTACGTCAACTATAATGAGGGATGGAGAGAGGCAGACAGAGAGACTACGTCAACTATAATGAGGGATGGAGAGAGGCAGACAGAGAGACTACGTCAACTATAATGAGGGATGGAGAGAGGCAGACAGAGAGACTACGTCAACTATAATGAGGGATGGAGAAGGAGAGAGGCAGACAGAGAGACTACGTCAACTATAATGAGGGATGGAGAAGGAGAGAGGCAGACAGAGACTACGTCAACTATAATGAGGGATGGAGAAGGAGAGAGGCAGACAGAGACTACGTCAACTATAATGAGGGATGGAGAAGGAGAGAGGCAGACAGAGGACTACGTCAACTATAATGAGGGATGAGAGAGGCAGACAGAGAGACTACGTCAACTATAATGAGGGATGGAGAAGGAAAGAGGCAGACAGAGAGACTACGTCAACTATAATGAGGGATGGAGAGAGGCAGACAGAGAGACTACGTCAACTATAATGAGGGATGGAGAAGGAGAGAGGCAGACAGAGAGACTACGTCAACTATAATGAGGGATGGAGAAGGAGAGAGGCAGACAGAGAGACTACGTCAACTATAATGAGGGATGGAGAAGGAGAGAGGCAGACAGAGAAACTACGTCAACTATAATGAGGGATGGAGAGAGGCGAGAGGCAGACAGAGACTACGTCAACTATAATGAGGGATGGAGAGAGGCAGACAGAGACTACGTCAACTATAATGAGGGATGGAGAAGGAGAGAGGCAGACAGAGAAACTACGTCAACTATAATGAGGGATGGAGAGAGGCAGACAGAGAGACTACGTCAACTATAATGAGGGATGGAGGAGAGGGCAGACAGAGACTACGTCAACTATAATGAGGGATGGAGAGGAGGGGCAGACAGAGAGACTACGTCAACTATAATGAGGGATGGAGAAGGAGAGAGGCAGACAGAGACTACGTCAACTATAATGAGGGATGGAGAGAGGCAGACAGAGAGCTACGTCAACTATAATGAGGGACGGAGAGAGGCAGACAGAGAGACTACGTCAACTATAATGAGGGATGGAGAAGGAGAGAGGCAGACAGAGAAACTACGTCAACTATAATGAGGGATGGAGAGAGGCAGACAGAGAGCTACGTCAACTATAATGAGGGATGGAGAGAGGCAGACAGAGAGAATACGTCAACTATAATGAGGGATGGAGAGAGGCAGACAGAGAGACTACGTCAACTATAATGAGGGATGGAGAGAGGCGAGAGGCAGACGAGACTACGTCAACTATAATGAGGGATGGAGAGAGGCAGACAGAGAGACTACGTCAACTATAATGAGGGATGGAGAGAGGCAGACAGAGACTACGTCAACTATAATGAGGGATGGAGAAGGAGAGAGGCAGACAGAGACTACGTCAACTATAATGAGGGATGAGAGAGGCAGACAGAGAGACTACGTCAACTATAATGAGGGATGGAGAAGGCAGACAGAGAGACTACGTCAACTATAATGAGGGATGGAGAGAGGCAGACAGAGAAACTACGTCAACTATAATGAGGGATGGAGAGAGGCAGACAGAGAGACTACGTCAACTATAATGAGGGATGAGAGAGGCAGACAGAGAAACTACGTCAACTATAATGAGGGATGGAGAAGGAGAGAGGCAGACAGAGACTACGTCAACTATAATGAGGGATGAGAGAGGCAGACAGAGAGACTACGTCAACTATAATGAGGGATGGAGAAGGCAGACAGAGAGACTACGTCAACTATAATGAGGGATGGAGAGAGGCAGACAGAGAAACTACGTCAACTATAATGAGGGATGGAGAGAGGCAGACAGAGACTACGTCAACTATAATGAGGGATGGAGAGAGGCAGACAGAGAGACTACGTCAACTATAATGAGGGATGGAGAAGGAGAGAGGCAGACAGAGAGACTACGCCAACTATAATGAGGGATGGAGAAGGAGAGAGGCAGACAGAGAGACTACGTCAACTATAATGAGGGATGAGAGAGGCAGACAGAGACTACGTCATCTATAATGAGGGACGGAGAAGGAAAGAGGCAGACAGAGACTACGTCAACTATAATGAGGGATGAGAGAGGCAGACAGAGAAACTACGTACACTATAATGAGGGATGGAGAGAGGCAGACAGAGACTACGTCAACTATAATGAGGGATGGAGAAGGAGAGAGGCAGACAGAGAAACTACGTCAACTATAATAAGGGATGAGAGAGGCAGACAGAGAGACTACGTCAACTATAATGAGGGATGGAGAGAGGCAGACAGAGACTACGTCAAATATAATGAGGGATGGAGAAGGAGAGAGGCAGACAGAGAAACTACGTCAACTATAATGAGGGATGGAGAAGGAGAGAGGCAGACAGAGAGACTACGTCAACTATAATGAGGGATGGAGAAGGAGAGAGGCAGACAGAGACTACGTCAACTATAATGAGGGATGGAGAGAGGCAGACAGAGACTACGTCAACTATAATGAGGGACGGAGAGAGGCAGACAGAGAGACTACGTCAACTATAATGAGGGATGGAGAAGGAGAGAGGCAGACAGAGAAACTACGTCAACTATAATGAGGGATGGAGAGAGGCAGACAGAGACTACGTCAACTATAATGAGGGATGAGAGAGGCAGACAGAGACTACGTCAACTATAATGAGGGATGGAGAGAGGCAGACAGAGAGACTATGTCAACTATAATGAGGGATGGAAAAGGAGAGAGGCAGACAGAGAGACTACGTCAACTATAATGAGGGATGGAGAAGGAGAGAGGCAGACAGAGAAACTACGTCAACTATAATGAGGGATGGAGAAGGAGAGAGGCAGACAGAGAAACTATGTCAACTATAATGAGGGATGGAGAAGGAGAGATGAAGAAAAGGGAAACAGGGAATGTCAGTATGTACCTCTGATTATGTGGTTCTGGGACTGGCTCTTAGTGTGTGTGAGTGTTTTCTTCCACTCTTATGTATAATGAGGGATGGAGAAGGAGAGAGGCAGACAGAGACTACGTCAACTATAATGAGGGATGGAGAGAGGCAGACAGAGAGACTACGTCAACTATAATGAGGGATGAGAGAGGCAGACAGAGAGACTACGTCAACTATAATGAGGGATGGAGAGAGGCAGACAGAGACTACGTCAACTATAATGAGGGATGGAGAGGCAGACAGAGACTACGTCAACTATAATGAGGGATGGAGAGGCAGACAGAGACTACGTCAACTATAATGAGGGATGGAGAGGCAGACAGAGACTACGTCAACTATAATGAGGGATGGAGAGGCAGACAGAGACTACGTCAACTATAATGAGGGATGGAGAGGCAGACAGAGACTACGTCAACTATAATGAGGGATGGAGAGGCAGACAGAGACTACGTCAACTATAATGAGGGATGGAGGAAAAAGGAAAATTACAGACAGAATCTTCCAGTCTTCCAAGGAGAAGTGAGACCCCCACATCTCCATCAAACATTTTTTAACTAGGCAAGACAGTTTTATTTACAATGAAGGCCTACCGGGGGCAGAACGACAGATTTTTACCTTGTCAGCTCGGGGATTCAATCTAGCAACCTTTCAGTTACTGGCCCAACACTCTAACCACTAGGCTACCTGCTGCCGGGATAATCATATAGTCGTACAGTCCCAGTGGTATAGTCATATAGTCACACAGTCCCAGTGGTATAGTCATATAGTCACACAGTCCCAGTGGTATAGTCATATAGTCCCAGTGGTATAGTCACACAGTCCCAGTGGTATAGTCATATAGTCCCAGTGATATAGTCCCAGTGGTATAGTCATATAATCATATAGTCCCAGTGGTATAGTTATATAGTCCCAGTGGTATAGTTATATAGTCCCAGTGGTATAGTCATATAGTCACACAGTCCCAGTGGTATAGTCATATAGTCCCAGTGGTATAGTCATATAGTCCCAGTCATATAGTCCCAGTGGTATAGTCATATAGTCCCAGTGGTATAGTCATATAGTCCCAGTGGTATAGTCCCAGTGGTATAGTCATATAGTCCCAGTGGTATAGTCATATATTCATATAGTCCCAGTGGTATAGTCATATAGTCCCAGTGGTATAGTCATATAGTCACAGTGGTATAGTCATATAGTCACACAGTCCCAGTGGTATAGTCATATAGTCACAGTGGTATAGTCATATAGTCACACAGTCCCAGTGGTATAGTCATATAGTCACAGTGGTATAGTCATATAGTCCCGGTCGTATAGTCATATAATCATATAGTCCCAGTCTCCAGATCTTTCCTCTCTCACCTCTCCATGTTAACAGAGAAGCCAGTCTCCAGGTCTTTCCTCTCTCACCGCTCCATGTTAACAGAGAAGCCAGTCTCCAGATCTTTCCTCTCTCACCTCTCCATATTAACAGAGAAGCCAGTCTCCAGGTCTTTCCTCTCTCACCGCTCCATGTTAACAGAGAAGCCAGTCTCCAGATCTTTCCTCTCTCACCGCTCCATGTTAACAGAGAAGCCAGTCTCCAGATCTTTCCTCTCTCACCTCTCCATGTTAACAGAGAAGCCAGTCTCCAGATCTTTCCTCTCTCTGTTATAAAACTGAACTGATCATTATTCATCAGGGGTCTCCACTTCATTCTGTCACTGAGCAGAGGGCTGACACACACACACACACACACACACACACACACACACACGGTTCTCACTCAGTCAGAGAATCCAGTGTTTAGCGAGAATGGAGAATGAATGACACACAAAAGTAGAAAGACATTCATGAATGAATCTGGCTTGTACACCTGTGTCCTCTATCTGTCGTGTTATAACACGAGGACGTAGCCTGGGTGTCGCGTTATAACACGAGGACGTAACCCGCGTGTCGCGTTATAACACGAGGACGTAACCTGGGTGTCGCGTTATAACACGAGGACGTAACCTGGGTGTTGCTTCTAGGGGCAGCAGGTAGTCCCCCTACCTCTCTCCCTCTCCCCCCCTACCTCTCCCTTCTCCCCCCTACCTCTCTAACTCTCTCTAGGGTGGCAGATATCCTAGCTGTTAGAGTGTTTGGCCAGTAACTGAAAGATCACTGGTTCCAATACCCCAGCAGACAAGGTCAAAAATATGCCGACGTGCCCTTGAGCAAGGCACTTCACCCCAATTTCCTCCAGGAGTAATGTACTACTATGGTTGACCCTGTAAAACAACACATTTCTCTGCACCTATCAGGTGTATAAAAATAAATTCTAGGAATGACCGGGCGAGTGTAGATAGACCACAGACGCTCAGTGACGATTCAACAACAGACAGATACAGGTTGTAATGTATGGACCGTTCAGCAACAACAGACAGATACAGGTTGTAATATATGGACCGTTCAGCAACGACAGACAGATACAGGTTGTAATATATGGACCGTTCAGCAACAACAGACAGATACAGGTTGTAATGTATGGACCGTTCAGCAACGACAGACAGATACAGGTTGTAATGTATGGACCGTTCAGCAACGACAGACAGATACAGGTTGTAATGTATGGACCGTTCAGCAACAACAGACAGATACAGGTTGTAATGTATGGACCGTTCAGCAACAACAGACAGATACAGGTTGTAATGTATGGACCGTTCAGCAACAACAGACAGATACAGGTTGTAATGTATGGACCGTTCAGCAACAACAGACAGATACAGGTTGTAATGTATGGACCGTTCAGCAACAACAGACAGATACAGGTTGTAATGTATGGACTGTCGTGTCTTTGGCTATGCCGGATTAAGTGATATGACATGCTAACTTATAAAATGATTTCTCTGTAATTAATATTACCTGATTAAGCTAATCATGTAAATGTAATTAACTAGAAAGTCGGGGCACCACGGAAGAACGTTTATAGAGCTGTTATCTTCCGAATAAACTCTTAAAATACTTTGTAATATTTTACATCGATAGCAGTCAATATTAACCCTTGTCTTATTTTCAGTCTCATAATGAAAGTTGTAAATTCTTGGCTATCTTCACGAACCCTTCACGAACAAGTTGAATCAGCAATACAAAATTGGGTTTAATTATTTATTTACTAAATACCTAACTAATCACACAGAATTACAAATACACAGAATACAATGATGTCATACAGAAAACGTCCCGGTAGACGGAACAGATATGACGGCTGGTTACACAAAGGAAAGGGGGTTGGGCTTGAATGAAAGAGCGGGAAGATTTAGGAACAGAGAAACAGCAGCTATGCTATCGTAAATACATTATCTTATGCATTCTAAATTACCGCCCATTTGGAAAAGGAAAATGCAATAAATATGTACTCTGAGCTGCGCTTCGGTAGATTGGTCGTAGATGCTGGCCGGGTTGGCCAACAGATCTTCCTGGCCGGAAGAATGTCAATGGTGGTCAATTGGATACGTGGTGGTATCTTCGTCTGGTTGTTAGACAGGATCCCTCGTCCGTCCTTTCCTAGCCCACGTAAGCAGCGGCCGCTGCTAACTCAACGGCTAGGAAGTAGCACTTCTGTAGTGAATAAGCTCAAAGTTCATACCATTCGCCAGCAAAGCTCACGCCGAGGTTGGCTTAGTTCTGTTCTTGACATGTGTGTCCTTCTAACGTAGAGGCTGCAGACCTCCCGCACTGGAACAAAACCTGGTTATCTTTTCGTCAAAGGATTATATAGTGGAGAGGGGGAGGGAGGTGTTTCATCGTTTATAACCCCTGTCTCTTCACAGGGTTGGGCCACTGATAGAGCAGGGCACTTTCCTTATGAAAACCCAAATCTCTCATTCGGAAGCTAAAATTACATTTCATCTCCTAACAAACATTTTCAATATCAAACATTTCAATTGCATAACAATTCCATGTGACTCTGATAACTAGAGGGCGTATACTTTCTCAGATACAGTTTGTCGTCCTGTCATCAGTCATAATGTCTCAGATGACAACTGAAATGAAATCCATACTCATTACGTTCCCAAGCATATTTCCAACTGGTTTTATTAACAAAATATGTGGTACCTTTCCCCATTTGTTTGATGTTCCCAGACTCTCTATATTTAACACAGGCTATTCAAGTCCTTCAGTAGATTCAGAGAGGGGAAGGGAGAAAGGTATTTATGGGGGGGGGGGTCATAAACCTTACCCACAGGCCAACGTCATGACAGGACCGTTCAGTGATGATGCAACAACAGACAGATACAGGTTGTAATATATGGACCGTTCAGCAACGACAGACAGATACAGGTTGTAATGTATGGACCGTTCAGCAACAACAGACAGATACAGGTTGTAATGTATGGACCGTTCAGCAACAACAGACAGATACAGGTTGTAATGTATGGACCGTTCAGCAACAACAGACAGATACAGGTTGTAATGTATGGACCGTTCAGTGATGATGCAACAACAGACAGATACAGGTTGTAATATATGGACCGTTCAGTAACGACAGACAGATTCAGGTTGTAATGTATGGACCGTTCAGCAACAACAGACAGATACAGGTTGTAATGTATGGACCGTTCAGCAACAACAGACAGATACAGGTTGTAATGTATGGACTGCTACCAGAGAGTCATGATTCATCTGACAACAATGAGACAACACACATGACCAGTCATAACAGTCTCGCCACTCTCCCTACAGCATGACCCTATGAGACAGTGACATCCACTGTGTGTGTGTACATACTAACCCACATTATGTCTGGCCCACTGTTCTACATGAAACCAGGACAGAGAGATCCCTCTGGGACCTAACTACAGGTGGAAACACTACTACCATACCCCGTGTACAGACAAGCAGAATACCCAGGACCTGTTTCCAGGACACAGATTAAGCCTAGTTCAATTTACATTCTCCATTGAAAATGCTTCTTAGTCCAAAACTAGTGTTCATCTGTGACTGGGAAAATCCCCCCTCAATGTTTAATCAGAATTCTACTGACTGACTACATGGTTGTTATGATCATTTAACCTCTGACCTTTAGGCTGCATAGCGCTAATGCTAAAAGTGACAGTTAAATATAGTTCCATGACATCCTCTTTGGCATGGCCCCTGTAGAGATACTACAACATGCAGCTATACATCAGATGTGAAATCAGATCTACTGAGGCAGGACAGGACAAAGGGAGAGTGCAGGGTGTATTTCTGAGAGGCCAGAGACAGGATTCCTCTACTGTAGATCCTGTTACGTCATGTCATTTGACTTGTATATACTCTCTGGTACTGAAGTCCACATGACAGACAGGGAGCGTCTCTGGTACTGAAGTCCACATGACAGACAGGGAGCGTCTCTGGTACTGAAGTCCACATGACAGACAGGGAGCGTCTCTGGTACTGAAGTCTACAGTGTTCAGTCCTATACAGTCAGCCTGTCCTACAGTGTTCAGTCCTATACAGTCAGCCTGTCCTACAGTGTTCAGTCCTATACAGTCAACCTGTCCTACAGTGTTCAGTCCTATACAGTCAGCCTGTCCTACAGTGTTCAGTCCTATACAGTCAGCCTGTCCTACAGTGTTCAGTCCTATACAGTCAGCCTGTCCTACAGTGATAGTGTTCAGCTGAAACGCAAACAGAGTTAATAACCTCATCACAGAACCATGGTGTAAAATCAGTCACCCTGGCAACGAGAGAGATGAGAGAGACGATTTCACCCTGGGAGGAACATCCCTGAAACACAGCACCAACTATACTGACCTTGGTCTGACTAGAAGTTCATCTGGGTGGTTTGCCGTGGCCATAAAGTCTAACAGATAAAGCACGCAGAGAACTTTTTGCAATTAGAAAGACCCTGTATAAATGTAACCGAACAATTACAATTTGGCTTAAATTATTTTACTCTGTCATAACTCCAATGTACAATTTAAAATATACATCATCAAATTGTACACCTGGAATTTAGTATAACTATTGTAGGTGTGCACATATATTGCCCCAAACATAGCCTGTAGGGCAGAACTTGGGAGATTCCCCCTAGTACAGATTCTGGACTCTAGCTAACACACTGTAATCCAGAATATTATCATCACACTGTAATCCAGAATATTATCATCACACTGTAATCCAGAATATTATCATCACACTGTAATCCAGAATATTATCATCACACTGTAATCCAGAATATTATCATCACACTATAATCCAGAATATTATCATCACACTGTAATCCAGAATATTATCATCACACTGTAATCCAGAATATTATCATCACACTGTAATCCAGAATATTATCATCACACTATAATCCAGAATATTATCATCACACTATAATCCAGAATATTATCATCACAAGGCTTTCTTATGCAAACACCACAACCCAGAGAGTGAATATTTAGACAACTAGCCCAAAAGCACCAGCTAATTTCAACCATTCAACCCATCAATAACTACATTAAAACAAATAGAAATCTCTATCCAAAATTCATACACTAATTATTGGCAAAACTAAAATTTCATTTAATTATAAACTTCAACGTTACCAGATAATAAATAGAGATATCAAAGCACAACACCTCGTCAAAATCAAAGAATTCAAACAAAGGAAGAAATGAACAGCGTACAGACTCACTGACCATAACCTGGCAATAGAGTCAGGGCACCATAGAAAAACATTATTAAACATAATATAATAGAGACAGTAGATCTAGCTCCAGATTATATCCTGGTCTGTCATAATATAATAGAGACAGTAGATCTAGCTCCAGATTATATCCTGGTCTGTCATAATATAATAGAGACAGTAGATCTAGCTCCAGATTATATCCTGGTCTGTCATAATATAATAGAGACAGTAGATCTAGCTGCAGGTTATATCCTGGTCTGTCATAATATAATAGAGACAGTAGATCTTGCTGCAGATTATATCCTGGTCTGTCATAATATAATAGAGACTCTAGATCCAGATGATATCCTGGTCTGTCATAATATAATAGAGACAGTAGATCTAGCTCCAGATTATATCCTGGTCTGTCATAATATAATAAAGACAGTAGATCTAGCTGCAGATTATATCCTGGTCTGTCATAATATAATAGAGACAGTAGATCTAGCTCCAGATTATATCCTGGTCTGTCATAATATAATAGAGAGTAGATCTAGCTGCAGATTATATCCTGGTCTGTCATAATATAATAGAGACAGTAGATCTAGCTGCAGATTATATCCTGGTCTGTCATAATATAATAGAGACAGTAGATCTAGATCCAGATGATATCCTGGTCTGTCATAATATAATAGAGACAGTAGATCTAGCTGCAGCTTATATCCTGGTCTGTCATAATATAATAGAGACAGTAGATCTAGCTGCAAATTATATCCTGGTCTGTCATAATATAATAGAGACAGTAGATCTAGCTGCAGATTATATCCTGGTCTGTCATAATATGTGAAACATACACTACTCAAAGATAATCTCCCACAAACCCAGGTGGAAAAAAAACCTACTTAAGTATGATCTCCAATTAGAGACAACGAGGACCAGCTGCCTCTAATTGGAGATCATCCCAAACAAAACCAACATAGAAATACAAAACTAGAACATGCACATAGAAATACAAAATATAGAAAAACACCCCCGTCACGCCCTGACCTACTCTACCATAGAAAATAACATTTTACTATGGTCAGGACGTGACAGTCATAATATAATAGACAGTAACTCCCACCATGTCATACACATGAGCCCTTGTTGTTTTAATTTCTCAGTTGTTGCAGTTAGTTTGCTTTTTTGTGTATTATACAGTGCCTTCAGAAAGTATTCACAACCCTAGATTGTTTCCACATTGTTGTGTTACAAGGTGGGATTAAAATGGATTTAATTGTATTTTTTGTGTGTTTTAGGTTATTGTCCTGCTGAAAAGCTAAATTTGTCTCCCAGTGTCTGTTGGAAAGCAGACTAAACCAGTTTTTCCTCTAAGATTTTGCCTGGGCTTAGCTCTATTCCGTTTATTTTGTATCCTCAAACAAAAACTCTGAAGTCCTTGCAGATGACAAGCATACCCATAACATGATGCAGCAACCACCATGCTTGGTACTCAGTGATGTGTTGTGTTGGATTTGGCCCAAACATAATGCTTTGTATTCAGGACAAAGTTATTTTCTTAATCCACATGTTTGCAGTATTTCTTTAGTTCCTTGTTGCAAACAGGATGTATGTTTTGGAATATTTTTATTCTGTACAGACTTCCTTCTTTTCACTCTGTCATTTAGGTTAGTATTGTGGAGTAACTACAATGTTGTTGAGGCATCTTCAGTTTTCTCCTATCGAAGACATTCAGCTCTGTACGTTTTTTTTTTTAAGTCACCATTGGCCAGGGGTGCAACTTTCACTGGGGACATCGGTCTGCTTTAGGACCATACTACAGAGCGTGCAGACAGGCTGTGTGAAGGCTAAGCTTCTGAAAGGTTGGTTTACAGGATGAATGGAGGCAGCTGCTGTCTGTGTGTGTTGCGCTTTTTCTCTGAGTTGTAAAAGCAAGCAGAGCAGAAACTGGCTACTCTTCATTTGACTGATGTAGGCAAGGTAACTGCTGTTTGACTTAAGAGAAGAGAAAGAAAATACATATATATATATTTTTTTTCCTCTTAACAGAAGAGGGAAAAAATTTGACCTATGATATGAATTACAGTGCCCTCCAAAAAGTTATATTACTCTTCCAAGAGTCTTGATGATCATCCAGGTGCTTTTTTGGCAAATTTGAGTAAACTTTTTGGACGACATGGGTCCCAAACACCGCATTCCACAGTAAGAACCTCACACCAACGGTCAGCATGGTGGTGGTAGTGTGATGGTTTGGAGATGCTTTGCTGCTTCAGGACCTGGACAACTTGCCCTAATAGAAGGAACCATGAATTCTGCTCTGTATACAGGAGAATGTCAGGCCAGCTGTCTTTGAGCTGAAGCACAGCTGGTTGATGCAGCAAGACAATGATCCAAAAAACAATCAAGTCTACTGCTATAACTCAGACTGAGCTTGTGCAAGAGTTGGAATGCAAAAGGATGCAAATGAGGCCACACACACACACAAAAGATGTTTCTGGGTTGATACTTTTCCTTGCAAAACACCAGCGGTGATGAGAAAAGCTGCTGTTAAGGGTAGTTCTCTCCAATTCGCTCAACTAGCTAAACGACATGCCGCAAGACGCCACCACTCCACCCAATCCCATGTGGCGGTGATTAACATAACAACCACGTGTTAAGCACTTTGTGATAACTCCGGATGTAAGAAAGGGCTTTATAAAATAAAATGTGATTGACTGGACAACAACAACAACCTGTAGCTATAGGAACGGTCCTGGGAGAGGTCACTGTAACTATAGGAACGGTCCTGGGAGAGACCACTGTAACTATAGGAACGGTCCTGGGAGAGGCCACTGTAACTATAGGAACGGTCCTGAGAGGGGTCACTGTAACTATAGGAACGGTCCTGAGAGGGGTCACTGTAACTATAGGAACGGTCCTGAGAGGGGTCACTGTAACTATAGCAACGGTCCTGAGAGGGGTCACTGTAACTATAGGAACGGTCCTGAGAGGGGTCACTGTAACTATAGGAACGGTCCTGAGAGGGATCACTGTAACTATAGCAACGGTCCTGAGAGAGACCACTGTAACTATAGGAACGGTCCTGGGAGAAACGACTGTAACTATAGGAACGGTCCTGGGAGAGACCACTGTAACTATAGCAACGGTCCTGAGAGAGACCACTGTAACTATAGGAACGGTCCTAGGAGAGGCCACTGTAACTATAGGAACGGTCCTGGGAGAGACCACTGTAACTATAGGAACGGTCCTGGGAGAGACCACTGACAGAGTAGCTCTAGTGTTGTGTAATCACTGCTACAGTGGGGGTTATTATTATTGAACACTGCAGATAGTAATACTGAACAGAGAGGTTTGACAACACAGGGAGGGAGAGAGGGAAAGAGAGAGAGAGAGGTCTTGATAACCTGTGACACTGAATAGAGAGGTTTGACAACACACACAGAGAGAGTCTTCATAACCTGTGATACTGAACAGAGAGGTTTGACAACACACACAGAGAGAGTCTTCATAACCTGTGATACTGAACAGAGAGGTTTGACAACACACACAGAGAGAGAGAGAGGTCTTCATAACCTGTGATACTGAACAGAGAGGTTTGACAACACACAGAGAGAGAGAGAGAGAAGTCTTCATAACCTGTGATACTGAACAGAGAGGTTTGACAACACAGAGAGAGTCTTCATAACCTGTGACACTGAACAGAGAGGTTTGACAACACACAGAGAGTCTTCATAACCTGTGACACTGAACAGAGAGGTTTGACAACACAGAGAGAGAGAGACAGAGAAAAAGAGAAGTCTTCATAACCAGTGATACTGAATACACAGAGAGAGAGAAGTCTTCATAACCAGTGATACTGAACAGAGAGGTTTGACCACACACACACACACACACACACACACACACACACACACACACACACACACACACACACCTTCATAACCTGTGTATATATTTTCTACTTGTTTATGAAGGATGCAGCAGTACGGCAAGCAGCTATAGAGCCCCAGAGACAGGAAGAGGAAACATCAAAGCTCTGAGATAAACACAGCTAAAATCCAGAAAACATTCCTTACCCCAGGATACTTAACTGGTGACTATCATTCCTTAACCCAGGATACTTCAACTGGTAACTATCATCCCTTACCCCAGGATACTTCAACTGGTGACTATCATCCCTTACCCCAGGATACTTCAACTGGTGACGATCATCCCTTACCCCAGGATACTTCAACTGGTGACTATCATCCCTTACCCCAGGATACTTCAACTGGTGACTATCATCCCTTACCCCAGGATACTTCAACTGGTGACTATCATCACTGTAACTATAGCAACGGTCCTGAGAGGGGTCACTGTAACTATAGGAACGGTCCTGAGAGGGGTCACTGTAACTATAGGAACGGTCCTGAGAGGGATCACTGTAACTATAGCAACGGTCCTGAGAGAGACCACTGTAACTATAGGAACGGTCCTGGGAGAAACGACTGTAACTATAGGAACGGTCCTGGGAGAGACCACTGTAACTATAGGAACGGTCCTGGGAGAGACCACTGTAACTATAGGAACGGTCCTGGGAGAGACCACTGTAACTATAGGAACGGTCCTGGGAGAGACCACTGTAACTATAGGAACGGTCCTGGGAGAGACCACTGTAACTATAGGAACGGTCCTGGGAGAGACCACTGTAACTATAGGAACGGTCCTGGGAGAGACCACTGTAACTATAGGAACGGTCCTGGGAGAGACCACTGTAACTATAGGAACGGTCCTGGGAGAGACCACTGTAACTATAGGAACGGTCCTGGGAGAGACCACTGTAACTATAGCAACGGTCCTGAGAGAGACCACTGTAACTATAGGAACGGTCCTAGGAGAGGCCACTGTAACTATAGGAACGGTCCTGGGAGAGACCACTGTAACTATAGGAACGGTCCTGGGAGAGACCACTGACAGAGTAGCTCTAGTGTTGTGTAATCACTGCTACAGTGGGGGTTATTATTATTGAACACTGCAGATAGTAATACTGAACAGAGAGGTTTGACAACACAGGGAGGGAGAGAGGGAAAGAGAGAGAGAGAGGTCTTGATAACCTGTGACACTGAATAGAGAGGTTTGACAACACACACAGAGAGAGTCTTCATAACCTGTGATACTGAACAGAGAGGTTTGACAACACACACAGAGAGAGTCTTCATAACCTGTGATACTGAACAGAGAGGTTTGACAACACACACAGAGAGAGAGAGAGGTCTTCATAACCTGTGATACTGAACAGAGAGGTTTGACAACACACAGAGAGAGAGAGAGAGAAGTCTTCATAACCTGTGATACTGAACAGAGAGGTTTGACAACACAGAGAGAGTCTTCATAACCTGTGACACTGAACAGAGAGGTTTGACAACACACAGAGAGTCTTCATAACCTGTGACACTGAACAGAGAGGTTTGACAACACAGAGAGAGAGAGACAGAGAAAAAGAGAAGTCTTCATAACCAGTGATACTGAACACACAGAGAGAGAGAAGTCTTCATAACCAGTGATACTGAACAGAGAGGTTTGACCACACACACACACACACACACACACACACACACACACACACACACACACACACACACACACACACACACACACCTTCATAACCTGTGTATATATTTTCTACTTGTTTATGAAGGATGCAGCAGTACGGCAAGCAGCTATAGAGCCCCAGAGACAGGAAGAGGAAACATCAAAGCTCTGAGATAAACACAGCTAAAATCCAGAAAACATTCCTTACCCCAGGATACTTAACTGGTGACTATCATTCCTTAACCCAGGATACTTCAACTGGTAACTATCATCCCTTACCCCAGGATACTTAACTGGTGACTATCATTCCTTAACCCAGGATACTTCAACTGGTAACTATCATCCCTTACCCCAGGATACTTCAACTGGTGACTATCATCCCTTACCCCAGGATACTTCAACTGGTGACTATCATCCCTTACCCCAGGATACTTCAACTGGTGACTATCATCCCTTACCCCAGGATACTTCAACTGGTGACTATCATCCCTTACCCCAGGATACTTCAACTGGTGACTATCATCCCTTACCCCAGGATACTTCAACTGGTGACTATCATCCCTTAACCCAGGATACTTCAACTGGTGACTATCATCCCTTACCCCAGGATACTTCAACTGGTGACTATCATCCCTTACCCCAGGATACTTCAACTGGTGACTATCATCCCTTACCCCAGGATACTTCAACTGGTGACTATCATCCCTTACCCCAGGATACTTCAACTGGTGACTATCATCCCTTACCCCAGGATACTTCAACTGGTAACTATCATCCCTTACCCCAGGATACTTCAACTGGTGACTATCATCCCTTACCCCAGGATACTTCAACTGGTGACTATCATCCCTTACCCCAGGATACTTCAACTGGTGACTATCATCCCTTAACCCAGGATACTTCAACTGGTGACTATCATCCCTTACCCCAGGATACTTCAACTGGTGACTATCATCCCTTAACCCAGGATACTTCAACTGGTGACTATCATCCCTTACCCCAGGATACTTCAACTGGTGACTATGATTCCTTAACCCAGGATACTTCAACTGGTGACTATGCTGGAAAATGAAGAAAAAGGAGCACTCTGTGTCAATCTGATAGATATTTCATTTGAACTGAAGCCTGTTTTGGGTATACCTTTCCCCCCATATAGACAGAGCTCTGAGTGGTGTCTACGGTGTTGTGATCGTTGTGTAACATCAAAATGAGACGTTACATGACTCTCTGTAAAAGGTGCTAGATCAACAGCACTACAGGTTGAATTGAGTTCCTCCAGCCCAACCCTGGGAAGTTCAGTCTACTCTATTCTAGCCTTCCACCACCGTCTGTCCCCATCTGTCTCTGTAGGGACTTGGAGAGTGCTGGGTGCATCTCAAATGGCACCCTATTCCCTATATAGTGCACTACTTTTGAACAGGGACTATGAGGCTAAAGTAGTGCACTAAATAGGGAATAGGCAAGGTGCCATTTGGGAACATATCCATGCTGTCAGAAGTTGACGTGGTTGTGTACTAAAGCCTTCATGGAGCCAGTGATCCCACAACAACATTCCCACTCACATGGTCTAGGCTGTGACCTACAGTAACCTGACAGGTTCCCTGTCTAAAGCACTACTTTTCCTATTGACATCCTTATGATGCATTCTAACCACATTATGATGCATTACACAGAGATCCTATACAAGTAGTTATCGTTATTAATTAAATGGGACTATACCTGCAAACTCTGGACTAAGAGATAATAGATATCCTTAAAGTAAAAGTGTTACCGGCTATTGTTATGCAAATGAATCCTAGCCGCTGTTAGAACCAGAATAAACTGCCTTCCACTGGGCGCTATCAGAAGAGCACTGCACTGTTGCACAACAACTGTAGCCTAGTGCCTCATGAACCGGTTCCGACTGGATCAGTCTGGATCCCTTCCGCAGAGAAGAGGCAAGAAGAATTGAGTCTGCAGCAGACTAAAAGAACGCAGAGTAAAAGCGACACAAAACGAAATGACCATCTATTCTCTAGGCTGCATAGGACAGCAGCGCTACAGTGTAGTGACGTTATAGACTAGTAGCCTGTCTGGCAGCGCAGGTGACCTATTCACTAGCTAGAAAGACTACCTACTCTACAGTATTGTATTGCTAACTAGGATATAGGCAAAAGCGCTCACGTCAACACAGAAGGTGTCCAAAGTCATTGCTAACTAAGTGCAGATGTGTCTTGCAAAGACGATTGAAAAGCAGCTTTATGAGCCACACAACAGCTAGGGCAGTACCGCGCGGTGGGTTCGACATGTCACATGTCTGTGCGTCCTAGTGTGTGCAGAGTTATTTGGTGGTTTTTGTGTGTGTGTGTGTGTGTGTGTGTGTGTGTGTGTGTGTGTGTGACAGAGAGAGAGAGAGAGAGCGAGAGACACAGAGATGATAGCGCATAGGGGAACTCACCGAGGCTTCACCTGGTACCGCTGGGAGCTTGGTGTCCGCTTGGGTCGTGCGGTAAGACTGGCTGGCTGAAACACTATGTCAAAACGGTGGAGAAGCGTACTGGAAGGATGAACAGAAAGACTGCCTTTAAATGATCAATCAGAATCTGTCTTTTTTGCTGGGAGGAGGCGGGTCCACGGGCAGGCTGACTGCGGCTCAGCCAATAGCAGAAGCCGAAGTAGTCAAAAGGAACTAATGCTGGCCAATGAGCGACGTGGCTTCCCAGTTCAGCGAACTCCAGACGATTCGTCAAAGCGAATCATGACATCTACGTTCACGAAGTATCCGTTTCACAGAACAGTGTCAAGGTAGCGGACTGGCTAAACACTAACCACTCAATGATAAAACTAGGAAATGTTATATTGGACTCAAACAGATTAGGTCTTGTTATGTCAGAGTCTCAGAGAGCATGCCGGATAACAACCTAGTTTAAATGGCTGATGGGCATGGACAAAATGTAGACCTATGTGCCAGACATACCTTTGCTCCTAGTCAATCATTCATAACGCGTATCAACATTTGCCTAACAAGTTACTGGCTACAGTAGCCCATGGACAGCTTTTCAGATGACACCCTAGCCTTCACTCTCCCGACATCTACTGCAGCCCTCATGCTCCACATACAACACCCGTTCTGCCAGTCACATTCTGTTAAAGGTCCCCAAAGCACACACATCCCTGGGTCGCTCCTCTTTTCTGTTCGCTGCAGCTATTGACTGGAACGAGCTGCAACAAACACTCAAATTGGACAGTTTTATCTCAATCTCTTCATTCAAAGATTCAATCATGGACACTTACTGACAGTTGTGGCTGCTTTGTGTGATGTATTGTTGTCTCTACCTTCTTGGCCTTTGTGCTGTTGTCTGTGTCCAATAATGTTTGTACCCTGTTTTGTCCTGCTACCATGTTGTTGCCATGTTGTGTTGCTGCCTTGCTATGTTGTTGTCTTAGGTCTCTCTTTATGTAGTGTTGTGTTGTCTCTCTTGTCGTGATGCCTGTTTTGTCTTATATTTAATTGAATGTATTTTCAATCCCAGCCCCCGTCCCTGCAGAAGGCCTTTTGGTAGTCCATCATTGTAAATAAGAATTTGTTCTTAACTGACTTGCCTAGTTAAATAAAGGTTAAATAAGTAGAAATACAATTCTGATATATCGGAACATAACATGAAACTGGATATTTCTGTGTGTTAACTGTTGATGAATGCACATTGTCAGCAACACATGCACCACACACACACACACACACACACACACACACACACATGCACAGATAATCACAACATATCTGGTCACACACAACAAGCTCAAACAACCAGTGGTGGAAAAAGTACCCAATTCTCATACTTAAGTAAAGATACTTTAATAGAAAATGACTCAAGTAAGTGAAAGTAACCCAGTAAAATACTATTTGAGTAAAAGTCAAAAAGTTTTTGGGTTTAAATATAGTTAAGTATCAAAAGTAAAAGTATAAATCTTTTCAAATTCCTTATATTAAGCAAACCAGACGGCACCATTTTCTTGTTTTTTAATTACGGATAGCCAGGGGCATGCTCCAACATTCAGACATCATTTACACACGAAGCATTTGTGTTTAGTGAGTCCGCCAGATCAGAGGCAGTAGGGATGACCAGGGATGTTCTCTTGATAAGTGTGTGAATTGGACCATTTTCAGTCCTGCTAAGCATTCAACATGTAACGAGTACTTTTGGGTGTCAGGGAAAAGATAGAGTAAAAAGTTTTAAAAAATCTTTAGGAATGTAGTGAAATAAAAACAAAAGTTGTCAAAAATATAAATAGTAAAGTACAGATACCCTCAAAAACTACTTAAGTAGTACTTTCAAGTATTTGTACTTAAGTACTTTACACCACTGCCAACAACCAACCATTTCATTTCCATTTGACATGTTATCTAAGACCTAAAAGCAGTAGAATGTCCTCACCTGATAGGCTGCTCTGACTGTAGAGGACAACACCTGATAGGCTGCTCTGACTGTAGAGGACAACACCTGATAGGCTGCTCTGACTGTAGAGGACAACACCTGATAGGCTGCTCTGACTGTAGAGGACAACACCTGATAGGCTGCTCTGACTGTAGAGGGCAACACCTGACACCAGAGACGGACAGGGACCAGAAATCAGGCACTTCTGACACAACGGCCCATTTTGTTTCTCAAGGCCCCTATTATTAATCAAATAATGGCAAACCCCCAATTTAGACCGCCCAGCAGGCTAAAAATGGACAAGCCCATCGGGCATTTGCCAGAATTGCCCTATCATGACCAGTCTGTCTCTGCCTGACATTGT
Source organism: Salmo salar (assembly GCF_965601325.2). NCBI lineage: Eukaryota > Metazoa > Chordata > Actinopteri > Salmoniformes > Salmonidae > Salmo > Salmo salar. The sequence continues at coordinate 8,916,822 of NC_138296.1, read as the reverse complement.
TCTGACGGTATAGGACAACACCTGCCTGACATTGTTCTGATGGTAGAGGACAACACCTGCCTGACATTGTTCTGATGGTAGAGGGCAGCACTATTTACCTACTCTCCACTCCTTCAGCTCTATAGGACCAGGGCCCGTCTCAGAGTAGAAGTGATGATCTAGGATCTGTCCATATCATCTTATTCATTATAATTTAAAAAGGTAAAAATGATCCTAGATCAGCACTCTTACTCTAAGACGCTTTGTGGATATGGGCCCTGGGTTCAGAATACTGTTCTCTACAGCCCTACTGCATAACAAACCCACTGTTCTCTATAACCCTACTGCATAACACAAACCCACTGTTCTCTATAACCCTACTGCATAACACAAACCCACTGTTCTCTACAGCCCTACTGCATAACACAAACCAACTGTTCTCTATAGCCCTACTGCATAACACAAACCCACTGTTCTCTATAACCCTACTGCATAACACAAACCCACTGTTCTCTACAGCCCTACTGCATAACACAAACCCACTGTTCTCTATAACCCTACTGCATAACACAAACCCACTGTTCTCTACAGCCCTACTGCATAACACAAACCCACTGTTCTCTACAGCCCTACTGCATAACACAACCCCACTGTTCTCTATAGCTCTACTGCAGGGGCGGAAATCCCGGGGGGGACGGGGGGACACGACCCCCCCCATCCTGGGAAAAATATGATTTGTCCCCCCCAATATATCACTGAAACATAACTATGTAATTTAAATAATATTAATAATACGCAATGAAAGCAATTGTGCTGATTATAGACACTTAATAGCGCATTTTTAAGTTTCAAAAGATTGCAACCCCCCCACCCATTGCCTCACAATGGTTTGATCCACTGCCAGTTCCTAAGCTTGCTAGGTAACAGAGGGCTCGTATCCACTGTCTGAAAGGCACTCAATGAACGTAACTGACGTGAGGTTAATCCAGTCAATCGCGCACACACACTAGCTGAATATGCAGAGCTAGCGCGCAAATATGAACTATTAAGCTAGCTAGTACCTATTCCATTTATGTGGCCTCGTCAAAGATGGAATCTTTGCTATCGTCAATTTATTCCAAGATCAGCATGCAGATGATGTAAGTTAGTGCTTCAAAGTCCCTGTGATAAAGTTAGCGATAAACTGGAGTCCAAACTGAACAGAACTACACTCTCTTCTACCATTGTCTTAAATATATTTAATGGTCTCGTTGCAAAAGCTAAATTGTCACAAGGGAACTTTTATTTATTTATTTTATTTCACCTTTATTTAACCCGGGTAGCAAAGATTATAGCAAACACCACTGAAACGGAATTGGTGCTCGCTAGCTTTGCAAATTCAGCTATTGTTGGAAGCCAGCCAATATGAAACAAACTATTAAAATTACAAAAGGTTGCAGCATATGTTGTGTAAATGGTGAACTCATACAGCTGTCAACTCTTGTCATTTTAATCCGTTTCACATTTGCTAGCTACCTTTTAGATCGAAGCCCAAATAGAATGATAAAAGATATGATAGAAGCCCATCTACTGTAAATAACCTACACACTGTGTGTGTGTGTAGCCAGCCAGCCAGCCAGCCAACAAGGTAGAAAAATGGCAGAAAAATAAAAGACGGACATCAGAGTATTTTTCAGTACACCAAAACGCAAAGTAAGAACCCTAGTAGCCTAATATCTCAAAGACTAGTTGATAAAATGTTCATAAGAAAGAAATGAAATTCTAATGGAAATGTTTCACAATGACGTCTTTAGGCAGAGCAGGCAACAGATGGCACACAGACAGCAGAGTTGGGGACAGATATGCAGGGACAGACTGGCAGAGACAGGGAGTCTCAGGTAAGTTTGTTGAGTCTTTGTTTGGCAACATTATGAAAGGTTCTCAATTTTTTTGACTTGTAAAATAGGAACATAATTGGAAAATGCCATGGATACCCCCACTCTCAACTTAAACTGGTGACTGAACTAAGATTTGTTAAAGGCAATGGTATTGCTGTTGTGATTAGTTGTGTAGTTTTGGGTACCGGTAGTTAGGAGTACGGCAAAAACCTTATTACTTTGGTTCCTCAATATACATTTACCATACTACAATGTAGGCTATGTGTTACAGCACTACTTTTGGTGTCCCCCTCAGGAATTGCTCTTGAGAAAATTTCATATAATTGTCCCCTCCAAAGTTGATATCAGATTTTCGCCCCTGCACTACTGCATAACACAACCCCACAGTTCTCTACAGCTCTACTGCATAACACAACCCCACTGTTCTCTACAGCCCTACTGCATAACACAAACCCACTGTTCTCTATAGCTCTACTGCATAACACAAACCCACTGTTCTCTACAGCCCTACTGCATAACACAAACCCACTGTTCTCTACAGCCCTACTGCATAACACAAACCCACTGTTCTCTATAGCCCTACTGTATAACACAAACCCACTGTTCTCTACAGCCCTACTGTATAACACAACCCCACGGTTCTCTATAGCCCTACTGCATAACACAACCCCACTGTTCTCTATAACCCTTCTGCATAACACAAACCCACTGTTCTCTATAGCCCTACTGCATAACACAAACCCACTGTTCTCTACAGCTCTACTGCATAACACAAACCCACTGTTCTCTATAACCCTACTGCATAACACAAACCCACTGTTCTCTACAGCCCTACTGTATAACACACACCCACTGTTCTCTATAGCCCTACTGCATAACACAAACCCACTGTTCTCTACAGCCTTACTGCATAACACAACCCCACTGTTCTCTACAGCCATACTGCATAACACAAACCCACTGTTCTCTATAACCCTACTGCATAACACAAACCCACTGTTCTCTACAGCCCTACTGCATAACACAAACCCACTGTTCTCTACAGCCCTACTGCATAATACAAACCCACTGTTCTCTATAACCCTACTGCATAACAAACCCACTGTTCTCTACAGCCCTACTGCATAACACAAACCCACTGTTCTCTATAGCCCTACTGCATAACACAAACCCACTCTTCTCTAGAGCTCTACTGCATAAAACAACCCCACTGTTCTCTATAGCTCTACTGCACAACACAAACCCATTGTTCTCTACAGCCCTACTGCATAACACAAACCCACTGTTCTCTACAGCCCTACTGTATAACACAAACCCACTCTTCTCTATAGCTCTACTGCATAACACAACCCCACTGTTCTCTATAGCTCTACTGCACAACACAAACCCACTGTTCTCTACAGCCCTACTGCATAACACAAACCCACTGTTCTCTATAGCCCTACTGCATAACACAAACCCACTCTTCTCTATAGCTCTACTGCATAAAACAACCCCACTGTTCTCTATAGCTCTACTGCACAACACAAACCCACTGTTCTCTACAGCCCTACTGCATAACACAACCCCACTGTTCTCTACAGCCCTACTGTATAACACAAACCCACTGTTCTCTACAGCCCTACTGCATAACACATACCCACTGTTCTCTACAGCCCTACTGCATAACACAAACCCACTGTTCTCTACAGCCCTACTGTATAACACAACCCCACTGTTCTCTATAGCCCTACGGCATAACACAACCCCACTGTTCTCTATAGCCCTACTGCATAACACAAACCCACTGTTCTCTATAGCCCTACGGCATAAAACAACCCCACTGTTCTCTACAGCCCTACTGCATAACACAAACCCACTGTTCTCTACAGCCCTACTGCATAACACAAACCCACTGTTCTCTATAACCCTACTGCATAACACAAACCCACTGTTCTCTATAACCCTACTGCATAACACAAACCCACTGTTCTCTATAACCCTACAGCATAACACAAACCCACTGTTCTCTACAGCCCTACTGCATAACACAACCCCACTGTTCTCTATAGCTCTACTGCACAACACAAACCCACTGTTCTCTACAGCCCTACTGCATAACACAAACCCACTGTTCTCTACAGCCCTACTGTATAACACAAACCCACTGTTCTCTATAGCCCTACTGCATAACACAAACCCACTGTTCTCTAAAGCCCTACTGCATAACACAAACCCATTGTTCTCTACAACCCTACTGCATAACACAAACCCACTGTTCTCTACAGCCCTACTGCATAACACAAACCCACTGTTCTCTACAGCCCTACTGCATAACACAAACCCACTGTTCTCTACAGCTCCACTGCATAACACAAACCCACGGTTCTCTATAACCCTACAGCATAACACAAACCCACTGTTCTCTATAACCCTACTGCATAACACAAACCCACTGTTCTCTATAACCCTACTGCATAACACAAACCCACTGTTCTCTATAACCCTACGGCATAACACAAACCCACTGTTCTCTACAGCCCTACTGCATAACACAACCCCACTGTTCTCTATAGCTCTACTGCACAACACAAACCCACTGTTCTCTACAGCCCTACTGCATAACACAAACCCACTGTTCTCTACAGCCCTACTGTATAACACAAACCCACTGTTCTCTATAGCCCTACTGCATAACACAAACCCACTGTTCTCTAAAGCCCTACTGCATAACACAAACCCATTGTTCTCTACAACCCTACTGCATAACACAAACCCACTGTTCTCTACAGCCCTACTGCATAACACAAACCCACTGTTCTCTACAGCCCTACTGCATAACACAAACCCACTGTTCTCTACAGCTCCACTGCATAACACAAACCCACGGTTCTCTATAACCCTACAGCATAACACAAACCCACTGTTCTCTACAGCCCTACTGCATAACACAAACCCACTGTTCTCTACAGCCCTACTGCGTAACACAAACCCACTGTTCTCTACAGCCCTACTGCATAACAAACCCACTGTTCTCTACAGCCCTACTGCATAACACAACCCCACTGTTCTCTATAGCCCTACAGCATAACACAACCCCACTGTTCTCTACAGCCCGACTGTATAACACAACCCCACTGTTCTCTACAGCCCGACAGTATAACACAACCCACTGTTCTCTACAGCCCTACTGCATAACACAAACCCACTGTTCTCTACAGCCCTACTGCATAACACAAACCCACTGTTCTCTACAGCCCTACTGTATAACACAAACCCACTGTTCTCTACAGCCCTACTGCATAACAAACCCACTGTTCTCTACAGCCCTACTGCATAACACAACCCCACTGTTCTCTACAGCCCTACTGCATAACACAACCCCACTGTTCTCTACAGCCCTACTGCATAACACAACCCCACTGTTCTCTATAGCCCTACTGCATAACACAACCCCACTGTTCTCTACAGCCCTACTGTATAACACAAACCCACTGTTCTCTACAGCCCTACTGCATAACACAAACCCACTGTTCTCTACAGCCCTACTGCATAACACAAACCCACTGTTCTCTACAGCCCTACTGCATAACACAAACCCACTGTTCTCTACAGCCCTACTGTATAACACAAACCCACTGTTCTCTACAGCCCTACTACATAACAAAACCCCACTGTTCTCTATAGCCTACTGCATAACACAAACCCACTGTTCTCTATAGCCCTACAGCATAACACAAACCCACTGTTCTCTATAGCCCTACTGCATAACACAACCCCACTGTTCTCTACAGCCCTACTGTATAACACAAACCCACTGTTCTATACAGCCCTACTGCATAACACAAACCCACTGTTCTCTACAGCCCTACTGTATAACACAAACCCACTGTTCTCTATAGCCCTACTGTATAACACAACCCATCTTTTCTCTATAGCCCTACTGCATAACACAAACCCACTGTTCTCTATAACCCTACTGCATAACACAAACCCACTGTTCTCTATAACCCTACTGCATAACACAAACCCACTGTTCTCTACAGCCCTACTGCATAACACAAACCCACTGTTCTCTATAATCCTACTGCATAACACAAACCCACTGTTCTCTACAGCCCTACTGCATAACACAAACCCACTGTTCTCTAAAACCCTACTGCATAACACAAACCCACTGTTCTCTACAGCCCTACTGCATAACATGAACCCACTGTTCTCTACAACCCTACTGCATAACACAACCCCACTGTTCTCTATAGCCCTACTGCATAACACAAACCCACTCTTCTCTATAGCTCTACTGCATAACACAACCCCACTGTTCTCTACAGCCCTACTGTATAACACAAACCCACTGTTCTCTACAGGCCTACTTTATAACACAACCCCACTGTTCTCTATAGCCCTACTGCATAACACAAACCCACTGTTCTCTACAGCTCCACTGCATAACACAAACCCACCGTTCTCTATAACCCTACTGCATAACACAAACCCACTGTTCTCTATAACCCTACTGCATAACACAAACCCACTGTTCTCTATAACCCCACTGCATAACACAAACCCACTGTTCTCCATAACCCTACTGCATAACACAAACCCACTGTTCTCTACAGCCATACTGTATAACACACACCCACTGTTCTCTACAGCCCTACTGCATAACACAAACCCACTGTTCTCTATAACCCTACTGCATAACAAACCCACTGTTCTCTACAGCCCTACTGCATAACACAAACCCACTGTTCTCTATAGCCCTACTGCATAACACAAACCCGCTCTTCTCTATAGCTATACTGCATAACACAACCCCACTGTTCTCTATAGCTCTACTGCACAACACAAACCCACTGTTCTCTACAGCCCTACTGCATAACACAAACCCACTGTTCTCTACAGCCCTACTGCATAACACAAACCCACTGTTCTCTACAGCTCCACTGCATAACACAAACCCACGGTTCTCTATAACCCTACAGCATAACACAAACCCACTGTTCTCTACAGCCCTACTGCATAACACAAACCCACTGTTCTCTACAGCCCTACTGCATAACACAAACCCACTGTTCTCTACAGCCCTACTGCATAACAAACCCACTGTTCTCTACAGCCCTACTGCATAACACAACCCCACTGTTCTCTATAGCCCTACTGCATAACACAACCCCACTGTTCTCTACAGCCCGACTGTATAACACAACCCCACTGTTCTCTACAGCCCGACTGTATAACACAACCCACTGTTCTCTACAGCCCTACTGCATAACACAAACCCACTGTTCTCTACAGCCCTACTGCATAACACAAACCCACTGTTCTCTACAGCCCTACTGTATAACACAAACCCACTGTTCTCTACAGCCCTACTGCATAACAAACCCACTGTTCTCTACAGCCCTACTGCATAACACAACCCCACTGTTCTCTACAGCCCTACTGCATAACACAACCCCACTGTTCTCTACAGCCCTACTGCATAACACAACCCCACTGTTCTCTATAGCCCTACTGCATAACACAACCCCACTGTTCTCTACAGCCCTACTGTATAACACAAACCCACTGTTCTCTACAGCCCTACTGCATAACACAAACCCACTGTTCTCTACAGCCCTACTGCATAACACAAACCCACTGTTCTCTACAGCCCTACTGCATAACACAAACCCACTGTTCTCTACAGCCCTACTGTATAACACAAACCCACTGTTCTCTACAGCCCTACTGCATAACAAAACCCCACTGTTCTCTATAGCCCTACTGCATAACACAAACCCACTGTTCTCTATAGCCCTACAGCATAACACAAACCCACTGTTCTCTATAGCCCTACTGCATAACACAACCCCACTGTTCTCTACAGCCCTACTGTATAACACAAACCCACTGTTCTCTACAGCCCTACTGCATAACACAAACCCACTGTTCTCTACAGCCCTACTGTATAACACAAACACACTGTTCTCTATAGCCCTACTGTATAACACAACCCATCTTTTCTCTATAGCCCTACTGCATAACACAAACCCACTGTTCTCTATAACCCTACTGCATAACACAAACCCACTGTTCTCTATAACCCTACTGCATAACACAAACCCACTGTTCTCTACAGCCCTACTGCATAACACAAACCCACTGTTCTCTATAACCCTACTGCATAACACAAACCCACTGCTCTCTACAGCCCTACTGCATAACACAAACCCACTGTTCTCTAAAACCCTACTGCATAACACAAACCCACTGTTCTCTACAGCCCTACTGCATAACATAAACCCACTGTTCTCTACAACCCTACTGCATAACACAACCCCACTGTTCTCTATAGCCCTACTGCATAACACAAACCCACTCTTCTCTATAGCTCTACTGCATAACACAACCCACCTGTTCTCTACAGCCCTACTGTATAACACAAACCCACTGTTCTCTACAGGCCTACTTTATAACACAACCCCACTGTTCTCTATAGCACTACTGCATAACACAACCCCACAGTTCTCTACAGCTCTACTGCATAACACAAACCCACCACAAACCCACTGTTCTCTACAGCCCTACTGCATAACAATCCCACTGTTCTCTACAGCCCTACTGCATAACACAACCCCACTGTTCTCTATAGCCCTACAGCATAACACAACCCCACTGTTCTCTACAGCCCGACTGTATAACACAACCCCACTGTTCTCTACAGCCCGACTGTATAACACAACCCACTGTTCTCTACAGCCCTACTGCATAACACAAACCCACTGTTCTCTACAGCCCTACTGCATAACACAAACCCACTGTTCTCTACAGCCCTACTGTATAACACAAACCCACTGTTCTCTACAGCCCTACTGCATAACAAACCCACTGTTCTCTACAGCCCTACTGCATAACACAACCCCACTGTTCTCTACAGCCCTACTGCATAACACAACCCCACTGTTCTCTACAGCCCTACTGCATAACACAACCCCACTGTTCTCTATAGCCCTACTGCATAACACAACCCCACTGTTCTCTACAGCCCTACTGTATAACACAAACCCACTGTTCTCTACAGCCCTACTGCATAACACAAACCCACTGTTCTCTACAGCCCTACTGCATAACACAAACCCACTGTTCTCTACAGCCCTACTGCATAACACAAACCCACTGTTCTCTACAGCCCTACTGTATAACACAAACCCACTGTTCTCTACAGCCCTACTACATAACAAAACCCCACTGTTCTCTATAGCCTACTGCATAACACAAACCCACTGTTCTCTATAGCCCTACAGCATAACACAAACCCACTGTTCTCTATAGCCCTACTGCATAACACAACCCCACTGTTCTCTACAGCCCTACTGTATAACACAAACCCACTGTTCTATACAGCCCTACTGCATAACACAAACCCACTGTTCTCTACAGCCCTACTGTATAACACAAACCCACTGTTCTCTATAGCCCTACTGTATAACACAACCCATCTTTTCTCTATAGCCCTACTGCATAACACAAACCCACTGTTCTCTATAACCCTACTGCATAACACAAACCCACTGTTCTCTATAACCCTACTGCATAACACAAACCCACTGTTCTCTACAGCCCTACTGCATAACACAAACCCACTGTTCTCTATAATCCTACTGCATAACACAAACCCACTGTTCTCTACAGCCCTACTGCATAACACAAACCCACTGTTCTCTAAAACCCTACTGCATAACACAAACCCACTGTTCTCTACAGCCCTACTGCATAACATAAACCCACTGTTCTCTACAACCCTACTGCATAACACAACCCCACTGTTCTCTATAGCCCTACTGCATAACACAAACCCACTCTTCTCTATAGCTCTACTGCATAACACAACCCCACTGTTCTCTACAGCCCTACTGTATAACACAAACCCACTGTTCTCTACAGGCCTACTTTATAACACAACCCCACTGTTCTCTATAGCCCTACTGCATAACACAAACCCACTGTTCTCTACAGCTCCACTGCATAACACAAACCCACCGTTCTCTATAACCCTACTGCATAACACAAACCCACTGTTCTCTATAACCCTACTGCATAACACAAACCCACTGTTCTCTATAACCCCACTGCATAACACAAACCCACTGTTCTCCATAACCCTACTGCATAACACAAACCCACTGTTCTCTACAGCCATACTGTATAACACACACCCACTGTTCTCTACAGCCCTACTGCATAACACAAACCCACTGTTCTCTATAACCCTACTGCATAACACAACCCACTGTTCTCTACAGCCCTACTGCATAACACAAACCCACTGTTCTCTATAGCCCTACTGCATAACACAAACCCGCTCTTCTCTATAGCTATACTGCATAACACAACCCCACTGTTCTCTATAGCTCTACTGCACAACACAAACCCACTGTTCTCTACAGCCCTACTGCATAACACAAACCCACTGTTCTCTACAGCCCTACTGCATAACACAAACCCACTGTTCTCTACAGCTCCACTGCATAACACAAACCCACGGTTCTCTATAACCCTACAGCATAACACAAACCCACTGTTCTCTACAGCCCTACTGCATAACACAAACCCACTGTTCTCTACAGCCCTACTGCATAACACAAACCCACTGTTCTCTACAGCCCTACTGCATAACAAACCCACTGTTCTCTACAGCCCTACTGCATAACACAACCCCACTGTTCTCTATAGCCCTACTGCATAACACAACCCCACTGTTCTCTACAGCCCGACTGTATAACACAACCCCACTGTTCTCTACAGCCCGACTGTATAACACAACCCACTGTTCTCTACAGCCCTACTGCATAACACAAACCCACTGTTCTCTACAGCCCTACTGCATAACACAAACCCACTGTTCTCTACAGCCCTACTGTATAACACAAACCCACTGTTCTCTACAGCCCTACTGCATAACAAACCCACTGTTCTCTACAGCCCTACTGCATAACACAACCCCACTGTTCTCTACAGCCCTACTGCATAACACAACCCCACTGTTCTCTACAGCCCTACTGCATAACACAACCCCACTGTTCTCTATAGCCCTACTGCATAACACAACCCCACTGTTCTCTACAGCCCTACTGTATAACACAAACCCACTGTTCTCTACAGCCCTACTGCATAACACAAACCCACTGTTCTCTACAGCCCTACTGCATAACACAAACCCACTGTTCTCTACAGCCCTACTGCATAACACAAACCCACTGTTCTCTACAGCCCTACTGTATAACACAAACCCACTGTTCTCTACAGCCCTACTGCATAACAAAACCCCACTGTTCTCTATAGCCCTACTGCATAACACAAACCCACTGTTCTCTATAGCCCTACAGCATAACACAAACCCACTGTTCTCTATAGCCCTACTGCATAACACACCCCACTGTTCTCTACAGCCCTACTGTATAACACAAACCCACTGTTCTCTACAGCCCTACTGCATAACACAAACCCACTGTTCTCTACAGCCCTACTGTATAACACAAACACACTGTTCTCTATAGCCCTACTGTATAACACAACCCATCTTTTCTCTATAGCCCTACTGCATAACACAAACCCACTGTTCTCTATAACCCTACTGCATAACACAAACCCACTGTTCTCTATAACCCTACTGCATAACACAAACCCACTGTTCTCTACAGCCCTACTGCATAACACAAACCCACTGTTCTCTATAACCCTACTGCATAACACAAACCCACTGCTCTCTACAGCCCTACTGCATAACACAAACCCACTGTTCTCTAAAACCCTACTGCATAACACAAACCCACTGTTCTCTACAGCCCTACTGCATAACATAAACCCACTGTTCTCTACAACCCTACTGCATAACACAACCCCACTGTTCTCTATAGCCCTACTGCATAACACAAACCCACTCTTCTCTATAGCTCTACTGCATAACACAACCCAACTGTTCTCTACAGCCCTACTGTATAACACAAACCCACTGTTCTCTACAGGCCTACTTTATAACACAACCCCACTGTTCTCTATAGCCCTACTGCATAACACAAACCCACTGTTCTCTACAGCTCCACTGCATAACACAAACCCACCATTCTCTATAACCCTACTGCATAACACAAACCCACTGTTCTCTATAACCCTACTGCATAACACAAACCCACTGTTCTCTATAACCCCACTGCATAACACAAACCCACTGTTCTCCATAACCCTACTGCATAACACAAACCCACTGTTCTCTACAGCCCTACTGTATAACACACACCCACTGTTCACTACAGCCCTACTGCATAACACAAACCCACTGTTCTCTACAGCCCTACTGTATAACACAAACCCACTGTTCTCTACAGCCCTACTGCATAACAAAACCCCACTGTTCTCTATAGCCCTACTGCATAACACAAACCCACTGTTCTCTATAGCCCTACAGCATAACACAAACCCACTGTTCTCTATAGCCCTACTGCATAACACAACCCCACTGTTCTCTACAGCCCTACTGTATAACACAAACCCACTGTTCTCTACAGCCCTACTGCATAACACAAACCCACTGTTCTCTACAGCCCTACTGTATAACACAAACCCACTGTTCTCTATAGCCCTACTGTATAACACAACCCATCTTTTCTCTATAGCCCTACTGCATAACACAAACCCACTGTTCTCTACAACCCTACTGCATAACACAAACCCACTGTTCTCTATAACCCTACTGCATAACACAAACCCACTCTTCTCTATAGCTCTACTGCATAACACAACCCCACTGTTCTCTACAGCCCTACTGCATAACACAAACCCACTGTTCTCTATAACCCTACTGCATAACACAAACCCACTGTTCTCTACAGCCCTACTGCATAACACAAACCCACTGTTCTCTAAAACCCTACTGCATAACACAAACCCACTGTTCTCTACAGCCCTACTGCATAACACAAACCCACTGTTCTCTACAGCCATACTGCATAACACACACCCACTGTTCTCTACAGCCCTACTGCATAACACAAACCCACTGTTCTCTATAACCCTACTGCATAACAAACCCACTGTTCTCTACAGCCCTACTGCATAACACAAACCCACTGTTCTCTATAGCCCTACTGCATAACACAAACCCGCTCTTCTCTATAGCTATACTGCATAACACAACCCCACTGTTCTCTATAGCTCTACTGCACAACACAAACCCACTGTTCTCTACAGCCCTACTGCATAACACAAACCCACTGTTCTCTACAGCCCTACTGCATAACACAAACCCACTGTTCTCTACAGCTCCACTGCATAACACAAACCCACGGTTCTCTATAACCCTACAGCATAACACAAACCCACTGTTCTCTACAGCCCTACTGCATAACACAAACCCACTGTTCTCTACAGCCCTACTGCATAACACAAACCCACTGTTCTCTACAGCCCTACTGCATAACAAACCCACTGTTCTCTACAGCCCTACTGCATAACACAACCCCACTGTTCTCTATAGCCCTACTGCATAACACAACCCCACTGTTCTCTACAGCCCGACTGTATAACACAACCCCACTGTTCTCTACAGCCCGACTGTATAACACAACCCACTGTTCTCTACAGCCCTACTGCATAACACAAACCCACTGTTCTCTACAGCCCTACTGCATAACACAAACCCACTGTTCTCTACAGCCCTACTGTATAACACAAACCCACTGTTCTCTACAGCCCTACTGCATAACAAACCCACTGTTCTCTACAGCCCTACTGCATAACACAACCCCACTGTTCTCTACAGCCCTACTGCATAACACAACCCCACTGTTCTCTACAGCCCTACTGCATAACACAACCCCACTGTTCTCTATAGCCCTACTGCATAACACAACCCCACTGTTCTCTACAGCCCTACTGTATAACACAAACCCACTGTTCTCTACAGCCCTACTGCATAACACAAACCCACTGTTCTCTACAGCCCTACTGCATAACACAAACCCACTGTTCTCTACAGCCCTACTGCATAACACAAACCCACTGTTCTCTACAGCCCTACTGTATAACACAAACCCACTGTTCTCTACAGCCCTACTGCATAACAAAACCCCACTGTTCTCTATAGCCCTACTGCATAACACAAACCCACTGTTCTCTATAGCCCTACAGCATAACACAAACCCACTGTTCTCTATAGCCCTACTGCATAACACAACCCCACTGTTCTCTACAGCCCTACTGTATAACACAAACCCACTGTTCTCTACAGCCCTACTGCATAACACAAACCCACTGTTCTCTACAGCCCTACTGTATAACACAAACACACTGTTCTCTATAGCCCTACTGTATAACACAACCCATCTTTTCTCTATAGCCCTACTGCATAACACAAACCCACTGTTCTCTATAACCCTACTGCATAACACAAACCCACTGTTCTCTATAACCCTACTGCATAACACAAACCCACTGTTCTCTACAGCCCTACTGCATAACACAAACCCACTGTTCTCTATAACCCTACTGCATAACACAAACCCACTGTTCTCTACAGCCCTACTGCATAACACAAACCCACTGTTCTCTAAAACCCTACTGCATAACACAAACCCACTGTTCTCTACAGCCCTACTGCATAACATAAACCCACTGTTCTCTACAACCCTACTGCATAACACAACCCCACTGTTCTCTATAGCCCTACTGCATAACACAAACCCACTCTTCTCTATAGCTCTACTGCATAACACAACCCCACTGTTCTCTACAGCCCTACTGTATAACACAAACCCACTGTTCTCTACAGCCCTACTGCATAACACAAACCCACTGTTCTCTACAGCCCTACTGTATAACACAAACCCACTGTTCTCTACAGCCCTACTGCATAACACAAACCCACTGTTCTCTACAGCCCTACTGTATAACACAAACCCACTGTTCTCTACAGCCCTACTGCATAACAAAACCCCACTGTTCTCTATAGCCCTACTGCATAACACAAACCCACTGTTCTCTATAGCCCTACAGCATAACACAAACCCACTGTTCTCTATAGCCCTACTGCATAACACAACCCCACTGTTCTCTACAGCCCTACTGTATAACACAAACCCACTGTTCTCTACAGCCCTACTGCATAACACAAACCCACTGTTCTCTACAGCCCTACTGTATAACACAAACCCACTGTTCTCTATAGCCCTACTGTATAACACAACCCATCTTTTCTCTATAGCCCTACTGCATAACACAAACCCACTGTTCTCTATAACCCTACTGCATAACACAAACCCACTGTTCTCTATAACCCTACTGCATAACACAAACCCACTGTTCTCTACAGCCCTACTGCATAACACAAACCCACTGTTCTCTATAACCCTACTGCATAACACAAACCCACTGTTCTCTACAGCCCTACTGCATAACACAAACCCACTGTTCTCTAAAACCCTACTGCATAACACAAACCCACTGTTCTCTACAGCCCTACTGCATAACATAAACCCACTGTTCTCTACAACCCTACTGCATAACACAACCCCACTGTTCTCTATAGCCCTACTGCATAACACAAACCCACTCTTCTCTATAGCTCTACTGCATAACACAACCCCACTGTTCTCTACAGCCCTACTGTATAACACAAACCCACTGTTCTCTACAGGCCTACTTTATAACACAACCCCACTGTTCTCTATAGCCCTACTGCATAACACAAACCCACTGTTCTCTACAGCTCCACTGCATAACACAAACCCACCGTTCTCTATAACCCTACTGCATAACACAAACCCACTGTTCTCTATAACCCTACTGCATAACACAAACCCACTGTTCTCTATAACCCCACTGCATAACACAACCCCACTATTCTCTATAGCCCTACTGCATAACACAACCCCACTGTTCTCTACAGCCCTACTGCATAACACAACCCCACTGTTCTCTACAGCCCTACTGTATAACACACCCACTGTTCTCTACAGCCCACTGCATAACACAAACCCACTGTTCTCTACAGCCCTACTGCATAACACAAACGCACTGTTCTCTACAGCCCTACTGCATAACAAACCCACTGTTCTCTACAGCCCTACTGCATAACACAACCCCACTGTTCTCTATAGCCCTACTGCATAACACAACCCCACTGTTCTCTACAGCCCGACTGTATAACACAACCCCACTGTTCTCTACAGCCCGACTGTATAACACAACCCACTGTTCTCTACAGCCCTACTGCATAACACAAACCCACTGTTCTCTACAGCCCTACTGCATAACACAAACCCACTGTTCTCTACAGCCCTACTGTATAACACAAACCCACTGTTCTCTACAGCCCTACTGCATAACACAAACCCACTGTTCTCTACAGCCCTACTGCATAACACAACCCCACTGTTCTCTACAGCCCTACTGCATAACACAAACCCACTGTTCTCTACAGCCCTACTGCATAACACAACCCCACTGTTCTCTATAGCCCTACTGCATAACACAACCCCACTGTTCTCTACAGCCCTACTGTATAACACAAACCCACTGTTCTCTACAGCCCTACTGCATAACAAACCCACTGTTCTCTATAACCCTACTGCATAACACAAACCCACTGTTCTCTACAGCCCTACTGCATAACACAAACCCACTGTTCTCTACAGCCCTACTGTATAACACAAACCCACTGTTCTCTACAGCCCTACTGCATAACAAAACCCCACTGTTCTCTATAGCCCTACT
This sequence comes from Salmo salar, assembly GCF_965601325.2. Lineage (NCBI taxonomy): Eukaryota > Metazoa > Chordata > Actinopteri > Salmoniformes > Salmonidae > Salmo > Salmo salar. The sequence goes on along the minus strand of NC_138296.1, from coordinate 8,900,230 downwards.
GCATAACACAAACCCACTGTTCTCTATAGCCCTACAGCATAACACAAACCCACTGTTCTCTATAGCCCTACTGCATAACACAACCCCACTGTTCTCTACAGCCCTACTGTATAACACAAACCCACTGTTCTCTACAGCCCTACTGCATAACACAAACCCACTGTTCTCTACAGCCCTACTGTATAACACAAACCCACTGTTCTCTATAGCCCTACTGTATAACACAACCCATCTTTTCTCTATAGCCCTACTGCATAACACAAACCCACTGTTCTCTATAACCCTCCTGCATAACACAAACCCACTGTTCTCTATAACCCTACTGCATAACACAAACCCACTGTTCTCTACAGCCCTACTGCATAACACAAACCCACTGTTCTCTATAACCCTACTGCATAACACAAACCCACTGTTCTCTACAGCCCTACTGCATAACACAAACCCACTGTTCTCTAAAACCCTACTGCATAACACAAACCCACTGTTCTCTACAGCCCTACTGCATAACATAAACCCACTGTTCTCTACAACCCTACTGCATAACACAACCCCACTGTTCTCTATAGCCCTACTGCATAACACAAACCCACTCTTCTCTATAGCTCTACTGCATAAAACAACCCCACTGTTCACTATAGCTCTACTGCACAACACAAACCCACTGTTCTCTACAGCCCTACTGCATAACACAAACCCACTGTTCTCTACAGCCCTACTGTATAACACAAACCCAATGTTCTCTACAGCCCTACTGCATAACACATACCCACTGTTCTCTACAGCCCTACTGCATAACACAAACCCACTGTTCTCTATATCCCTACTGTATAACACAACCCCACTGTTCTCTATAACCCTACTGCATAACACAACCCCACTATTCTCTATAGCCCTACTGCATAACACAACCCCACTGTTCTCTACAGCCCTACTGCATAACACAACCCCACTGTTCTCTACAGCCCTACTGTATAACACACCCACTGTTCTCTACAGCCCACTGCATAACACATACCCACTGTTCTCTACAGCCCTACTGAATAACACAAACCCACTGTTCTCTATAGCCCTACTGTATAACACAACCCCACTGTTCTCTATAGCCCTACGGCATAACACAACCCCACTGTTCTCTATAGCCCTACTGCATAACACAAACCCACTGTTCTCTATAGCCCTACTGCATAACACAACCCCACTGTTCTCTACAGCCCTATTGTATAACACAAACCCACTGATCTCTACAGCCCTACTGCATAACACAAACCCACTGTTCTCTACAGCCCTACTGTATAACACAAACCCAGTGTTCTCTATAGCCCTACTGTATAACACAAACCCACTGTTCTCTATAGCCCTACTGCATAACACAACCCCACTGTTCTCTACAGCCCTACTGCATAACACAAACCCACTGTTCTCTACAGCCCTACTGCATAACACAACCCCACTGTTCTCTATAGCCCTACTGCATAACAAACCCACTGTTCTCTATAACCCTACTGCATAACACAAACCCACTGTTCTCTACAGCCCTACTGCATAACACAAACCCACTGTTCTCTATAGCCCTACTGCAGTACACAAACCCGCTCTTCTCTATAGCTATACTGCATAACACAACCCCACTGTTCTCTATAGCTCTACTGCACAACACAAACCCACTGTTCTCTAAAGCCCTACTGCATAACACAAACCCATTGTTCTCTACAACCCTACTGCATAACACAAACCCACTGTTCTCTACAGCCCTACTGCATAACACAAACCCACTGTTCTCTACAACCCTACTGCATAACACAAACCCACTGTTCTCTACAGCTCCACTGCATAACACAAACCCACGGTTCTCTATAACCCTACAGCATAACACAAACCCACTGTTCTCTACAGCCCTACTGCATAACACAAACCCACTGTTCTCTACAGCCCTACTGCGTAACACAAACCCACTGTTCTCTACAGCCCTACTGCATAACAAACCCACTGTTCTCTACAGCCCTACTGCATAACACAACCCCACTGTTCTCTATAGCCCTACTGCATAACACAACCCCACTGTTCTCTACAGCCCGACTGTATAACACAACCCCACTGTTCTCTACAGCCCGACTGTATAACACAACCCACTGTTCTCTACAGCCCTACTGCATAACACAAACCCACTGTTCTCTACAGCCCTACTGCATAACACAAACCCACTGTTCTCTACAGCCCTACTGTATAACACAAACCCACTGTTCTCTACAGCCCTACTGCATAACAAACCCACTGTTCTCTACAGCCCTACTGCATAACACAACCCCACTGTTCTCTACAGCCCTACTGCATAACACAACCCCACTGTTCTCTACAGCCCTACTGCATAACACAACCCCACTGTTCTCTATAGCCCTACTGCATAACACAACCCCACTGTTCTCTACAGCCCTACTGTATAACACAAACCCACTGTTCTCTACAGCCCTACTGCATAACACAAACCCACTGTTCTCTACAGCCCTACTGCATAACACAAACCCACTGTTCTCTACAGCCCTACTGCATAACACAAACCCACTGTTCTCTACAGCCCTACTGTATAACACAAACCCACTGTTCTCTACAGCCCTACTACATAACAAAACCCCACTGTTCTCTATAGCCTACTGCATAACACAAACCCACTGTTCTCTATAGCCCTACAGCATAACACAAACCCACTGTTCTCTATAGCCCTACTGCATAACACAACCCCACTGTTCTCTACAGCCCTACTGTATAACACAAACCCACTGTTCTATACAGCCCTACTGCATAACACAAACCCACTGTTCTCTACAGCCCTACTGTATAACACAAACCCACTGTTCTCTATAGCCCTACTGTATAACACAACCCATCTTTTCTCTATAGCCCTACTGCATAACACAAACCCACTGTTCTCTATAACCCTACTGCATAACACAAACCCACTGTTCTCTATAACCCTACTGCATAACACAAACCCACTGTTCTCTACAGCCCTACTGCATAACACAAACCCACTGTTCTCTATAACCCTACTGCATAACACAAACCCACTGTTCTCTACAGCCCTACTGCATAACACAAACCCACTGTTCTCTAAAACCCTACTGCATAACACAAACCCACTGTTCTCTACAGCCCTACTGCATAACATAAACCCACTGTTCTCTACAACCCTACTGCATAACACAACCCCACTGTTCTCTATAGCCCTACTGCATAACACAAACCCACTCTTCTCTATAGCTCTACTGCATAACACAACCCCACTGTTCTCTACAGCCCTACTGTATAACACAAACCCACTGTTCTCTACAGGCCTACTTTATAACACAACCCCACTGTTCTCTATAGCCCTACTGCATAACACGAACCCACTGTTCTCTACAGCTCCACTGCATAACACAAACCCACCGTTCTCTATAACCCTACTGCATAACACAAACCCACTGTTCTCTATAACCCTACTGCATAACACAAACCCACTGTTCTCTATAACCCCACTGCATAACACAAACCCACTGTTCTCCATAACCCTACTGCATAACACAAACCCACTGTTCTCTACAGCCATACTGTATAACACACACCCACTGTTCTCTACAGCCCTATTGCATAACACAAACCCACTGTTCTCTATAACCCTACTGCATAACAAACCCACTGTTCTCTACAGCCCTACTGCATAACACAAACCCACTGTTCTCTATAGCCCTACTGCATAACACAAACCCGCTCTTCTCTATAGCTATACTGCATAACACAACCCCACTGTTCTCTATAGCTCTACTGCACAACACAAACCCACTGTTCTCTACAGCCCTACTGCATAACACAAACCCACTGTTCTCTACAGCCCTACTGCATAACACAAACCCACTGTTCTCTACAGCTCCACTGCATAACACAAACCCACGGTTCTCTATAACCCTACAGCATAACACAAACCCACTGTTCTCTACAGCCCTACTGCATAACACAAACCCACTGTTCTCTACAGCCCTACTGCATAACACAAACCCACTGTTCTCTACAGCCCTACTGCATAACAAACCCACTGTTCTCTACAGCCCTACTGCATAACACAACCCCACTGTTCTCTATAGCCCTACTGCATAACACAACCCCACTGTTCTCTACAGCCCGACTGTATAACACAACCCCACTGTTCTCTACAGCCCGACTGTATAACACAACCCACTGTTCTCTACAGCCCTACTGCATAACACAAACCCACTGTTCTCTACAGCCCTACTGCATAACACAAACCCACTGTTCTCTACAGCCCTACTGTATAACACAAACCCACTGTTCTCTACAGCCCTACTGCATAACAAACCCACTGTTCTCTACAGCCCTACTGCATAACACAACCCCACTGTTCTCTACAGCCCTACTGCATAACACAACCCCACTGTTCTCTACAGCCCTACTGCATAACACAACCCCACTGTTCTCTATAGCCCTACTGCATAACACAACCCCACTGTTCTCTACAGCCCTACTGTATAACACAAACCCACTGTTCTCTACAGCCCTACTGCATAACACAAACCCACTGTTCTCTACAGCCCTACTGCATAACACAAACCCACTGTTCTCTACAGCCCTACTGCATAACACAAACCCACTGTTCTCTACAGCCCTACTGTATAACACAAACCCACTGTTCTCTACAGCCCTACTGCATAACAAAACCCCACTGTTCTCTATAGCCCTACTGCATAACACAAACCCACTGTTCTCTATAGCCCTACAGCATAACACAAACCCACTGTTCTCTATAGCCCTACTGCATAACACACCCCACTGTTCTCTACAGCCCTACTGCATAACACAAACCCACTGTTCTCTACAGCCCTACTGTATAACACAAACACACTGTTCTCTATAGCCCTACTGTATAACACAACCCATCTTTTCTCTATAGCCCTACTGCATAACACAAACCCACTGTTCTCTATAACCCTACTGCATAACACAAACCCACTGTTCTCTATAACCCTACTGCATAACACAAACCCACTGTTCTCTACAGCCCTACTGCATAACACAAACCCACTGTTCTCTATAACCCTACTGCATAACACAAACCCACTGCTCTCTACAGCCCTACTGCATAACACAAACCCACTGTTCTCTAAAACCCTACTGCATAACACAAACCCACTGTTCTCTACAGCCCTACTGCATAACATAAACCCACTGTTCTCTACAACCCTACTGCATAACACAACCCCACTGTTCTCTATAGCCCTACTGCATAACACAAACCCACTCTTCTCTATAGCTCTACTGCATAACACAACCCAACTGTTCTCTACAGCCCTACTGTATAACACAAACCCACTGTTCTCTACAGGCCTACTTTATAACACAACCCCACTGTTCTCTATAGCCCTACTGCATAACACAAACCCACTGTTCTCTACAGCTCCACTGCATAACACAAACCCACCATTCTCTATAACCCTACTGCATAACACAAACCCACTGTTCTCTATAACCCTACTGCATAACACAAACCCACTGTTCTCTATAACCCCACTGCATAACACAAACCCACTGTTCTCCATAACCCTACTGCATAACACAAACCCACTGTTCTCTACAGCCCTACTGTATAACACACACCCACTGTTCACTACAGCCCTACTGCATAACACAAACCCACTGTTCTCTACAGCCCTACTGTATAACACAAACCCACTGTTCTCTACAGCCCTACTGCATAACAAAACCCCACTGTTCTCTATAGCCCTACTGCATAACACAAACCCACTGTTCTCTATAGCCCTACAGCATAACACAAACCCACTGTTCTCTATAGACCTACTGCATAACACAACCCCACTGTTCTCTACAGCCCTACTGTATAACACAAACCCACTGTTCTCTACAGCCCTACTGCATAACACAAACCCACTGTTCTCTACAGCCCTACTGTATAACACAAACCCACTGTTCTCTCTAGCCCTACTGTATAACACAACCCATCTTTTCTCTATAGCCCTACTGCATAACACAAACCCACTGTTCTCTATAACCCTACTGCATAACACAAACCCACTGTTCTCTATAACCCTACTGCATAACACAAACCCACTGTTCTCTACAGCCCTACTGCATAACACAAACCCACTGTTCTCTATAACCCTACTGCATAACACAAACCCACTGTTCTCTACAGCCCTACTGCATAACACAAACCCACTGTTCTCTAAAACCCTACTGCATAACACAAACCCACTGTTCTCTACAGCCCTACTGCATAACATAAACCCACTGTTCTCTACAACCCTACTGCATAACACAACCCCACTGTTCTCTATAGCCCTACTGCATAACACAAACCCACTCTTCTCTATAGCTCTACTGCATAACACAACCCCACTGTTCTCTACAGCCCTACTGTATAACACAAACCCACTGCTCTCTACAGGCCTACTTTATAACACAACCCCACTGTTCTCTATAGCCCTACTGCATAACACAAACCCACTGTTCTCTACAGCTCCACTGCATAACACAAACCCACCGTTCTCTATAACCCTACTGCATAACACAAACCCACTGTTCTCTATAACCCTACTGCATAACACAAACCCACTGTTCTCTATAACCCCACTGCATAACACAAACCCACTGTTCTCCATAACCCTACTGCATAACACAAACCCACTGTTCTCTACAGCCATACTGTATAACACACACCCACTGTTCTCTACAGCCCTACTGCATAACACAAACCCACTGTTCTCTATAACCCTACTGCATAACAAACCCACTGTTCTCTATAGCCCTACTGCATAACACAAACCCGCTCTTCTCTATAGCTATACTGCATAACACAACCCCACTGTTCTCTATAGCTCTACTGCACAACACAAACCCACTGTTCTCTACAGCCCTACTGCATAACACAAACCCACTGTTCTCTACAGCCCTACTGCATAACACAAACCCACTGTTCTCTACAGCTCCACTGCATAACACAAACCCACGGTTCTCTATAACCCTACAGCATAACACAAACCCACTGTTCTCTACAGCCCTACTGCATAACACAAACCCACTGTTCTCTACAGCCCTACTGCATAACACAAACGCACTGTTCTCTACAGCCCTACTGCATAACAAACCCACTGTTCTCTACAGCCCTACTGCATAACACAACCCCACTGTTCTCTATAGCCCTACTGCATAACACAACCCCACTGTTCTCTACAGCCCGACTGTATAACACAACCCCACTGTTCTCTACAGCCCGACTGTATAACACAACCCACTGTTCTCTACAGCCCTACTGCATAACACAAACCCACTGTTCTCTACAGCCCTACTGCATAACACAAACCCACTGTTCTCTACAGCCCTACTGTATAACACAAACCCACTGTTCTCTACAGCCCTACTGCATAACAAACCCACTGTTCTCTACAGCCCTACTGCATAACACAACCCCACTGTTCTCTACAGCCCTACTGCATAACACAACCCCACTGTTCTCTACAGCCCTACTGCATAACACAACCCCACTGTTCTCTATAGCCCTACTGCATAACACAACCCCACTGTTCTCTACAGCCCTACTGTATAACACAAACCCACTGTTCTCTACAGCCCTACTGCATAACACAAACCCACTGTTCTCTACAGCCCTACTGCATAACACAAACCCACTGTTCTCTACAGCCCTACTGCATAACACAAACCCACTGTTCTCTACAGCCCTACTGTATAACACAAACCCACTGTTCTCTACAGCCCTACTGCATAACAAAACCCCACTGTTCTCTATAGCCCTACTGCATAACACAAACCCACTGTTCTCTATAGCCCTACAGCATAACACAAACCCACTGTTCTCTATAGCCCTACTGCATAACACAACCCCACTGTTCTCTACAGCCCTACTGTATAACACAAACCCACTGTTCTCTACAGCCCTACTGCATAACACAAACCCACTGTTCTCTACAGCCCTACTGTATAACACAAACCCACTGTTCTCTATAGCCCTACTGTATAACACAACCCATCTTTTCTCTATAGCCCTACTGCATAACACAAACCCACTGTTCTCTATAACCCTCCTGCATAACACAAACCCACTGTTCTCTATAACCCTACTGCATAACACAAACCCACTGTTCTCTACAGCCCTACTGCATAACACAAACCCACTGTTCTCTATAACCCTACTGCATAACACAAACCCACTGTTCTCTACAGCCCTACTGCATAACACAAACCCACTGTTCTCTAAAACCCTACTGCATAACACAAACCCACTGTTCTCTACAGCCCTACTGCATAACATAAACCCACTGTTCTCTACAACCCTACTGCATAACACAACCCCACTGTTCTCTATAGCCCTACTGCATAACACAAACCCACTCTTCTCTATAGCTCTACTGCATAAAACAACCCCACTGTTCACTATAGCTCTACTGCACAACACAAACCCACTGTTCTCTACAGCCCTACTGCATAACACAAACCCACTGTTCTCTACAGCCCTACTGTATAACACAAACCCAATGTTCTCTACAGCCCTACTGCATAACACATACCCACTGTTCTCTACAGCCCTACTGCATAACACAAACCCACTGTTCTCTATATCCCTACTGTATAACACAACCCCACTGTTCTCTATAACCCTACTGCATAACACAACCCCACTATTCTCTATAGCCCTACTGCATAACACAACCCCACTGTTCTCTACAGCCCTACTGCATAACACAACCCCACTGTTCTCTACAGCCCTACTGTATAACACACCCACTGTTCTCTACAGCCCACTGCATAACACATACCCACTGTTCTCTACAGCCCTACTGAATAACACAAACCCACTGTTCTCTATAGCCCTACTGTATAACACAACCCCACTGTTCTCTATAGCCCTACGGCATAACACAACCCCACTGTTCTCTATAGCCCTACTGCATAACACAAACCCACTGTTCTCTATAGCCCTACTGCATAACACAACCCCACTGTTCTCTACAGCCCTATTGTATAACACAAACCCACTGATCTCTACAGCCCTACTGCATAACACAAACCCACTGTTCTCTACAGCCCTACTGTATAACACAAACCCAGTGTTCTCTATAGCCCTACTGTATAACACAAACCCACTGTTCTCTATAGCCCTACTGCATAACACAACCCCACTGTTCTCTACAGCCCTACTGCATAACACAAACCCACTGTTCTCTACAGCCCTACTGCATAACACAACCCCACTGTTCTCTATAGCCCTACTGCATAACAAACCCACTGTTCTCTATAACCCTACTGCATAACACAAACCCACTGTTCTCTACAGCCCTACTGCATAACACAAACCCACTGTTCTCTATAGCCCTACTGCAGTACACAAACCCGCTCTTCTCTATAGCTATACTGCATAACACAACCCCACTGTTCTCTATAGCTCTACTGCACAACACAAACCCACTGTTCTCTACAGCCCTACTGCATAACACAAACCCACTGTTCTCTACAGCCCTACTGCATAACACAACTCCACTGTTCTCTACAGCCCTACTGCATAACACAACCCCACTGTTCTCTACAGCCCTACTGCATAACACAACCCCACTGTTCTCTGCAGCTGTCATAAAAATAGTTGTACTCATCCTTAAAAATGTCGTACTGGAGAGAAGAGGACCAAAACGCAGCAGGTATGTGCAGGCTCATCTTGACTTTTATTCACTATCAAAATGAATGCCAAAATAACAAACCATGAGAATGACCGAACAACCAACAAACAGTCTGGCAAAGCATAGGCTCAACACAGAACAATTCCCCACAACCCCAAAGACAAACACACACACCTATATAGGACTTCCAATCAAAGGCAACTATACACACTTGCCTTCAATTGGAAGTCCCAATCATCAACCCAACATTTAACAAACACAAACCTGCCACGTCCTGACCAAAACTAAAACACTAGCTCCATCTGCTGGTCAGGACGTGACAGCAGCCCTACTGCATAACACAAACCCACTGTTCTCCACAGCCCTACTGCATAACACAAACCCACTGTTCTCTACAGCCCTACTGCATAACACAAACCCACTATTCTCTATAACCCTACTGCATAACACAAACCCACTGTTCTCTATAACCCTACTGCATAACACAAACCCACTGTTCTCTATAACCCTACTGCATAACAAACCCACTGTTCTCTACAGCCCTACTGCATAACACAAACCTACTGTTCTCTATAGCCCTACTGTATAACACAAACCCACTGTTCTCTACAGCCCTACTGCATAACACAAACCCACTGTTCTCTATAGCCCTACTGCATAACACAACCCCACTGTTCTCTACAGCCCTACTGCATAACACAAACCCACTGTTCTCTACAGCCCTACTGTATAACACAAACCCACTGTTCTCTATAGCCCTACTGTATAACACAAACCCACTGTTCTCTATAGCCCTACTGCATAACACAACCCCACTGTTCTCTACAGCCCTACTGCATAACACAAACCCACTGTTCTCTATAGCCCTACTGCATAACACAAACCCACTGTTCTCTACAGCTCTACTGCATAACACAAACCCACTGTTCTCTATAACCCTACTGTATAACACAAACCCACTGTTCTCTACAGCCCTACTGTATAACACAACCCCACTGTTCTCTACAGCCCTACTGTATAACACAAACCCACTGTTCTCTACAGCCCTACTGCATAACACAAACCCACTGTTCTCTACAGCCCTACTGCATAACACAAACCCACTGTTCTCTACAGCCCTACTGCATAACACAACCCCACTGTTCTCTATAACCCTACTGCATAACACAAACCCACAGTTCTCTATAGACCTACAGCATAACACAAACCCACTGTTCTCTACAGCCCTACTGCATAACACAAACCCACTGTTCTCTATAGCTCTACTGCATAACACAAACCCACTGTTCTCTATAGCTCTATTGCATAACACAAACCCACTGTTCTCTACAGCCCTACTGCATAACACAAACCCACTGTTCTCTACAGCCCTACTGCATAACACAAACCCACTATTCTCTATAGCCCTACTGCATAACACAACCCCACTGTTCTCTACAGCCCTACTGCATAACACAACCCCACTGTTCTCTACAGCCCTACTGTATAACACACCCACTGTTCTCTACAGCCCAATGCATAACACATACCCACTGTTCTCTACAGCCCTACTGCATAACACAAACCCACTGTTCTCTATAGCCCTACTGTATAACACAACCCCACTGTTCTCTATAGCCCTACGGCATAACACAACCCCACTGTTCTCTATAGCCCTACTGCATAACACAAACCCACTGTTCTCTATAGCCCTACTGCATAACACAACCCCACTGTTCTCTACAGCCCTATTGTATAACACAAACCCACTGATCTCTACAGCCCTACTGCATAACACAAACCCACTGTTCTCTACAGCCCTACTGTATAACACAAACCCAGTGTTCTCTATAGCCCTACTGTATAACACAAACCCACTGTTCTCTATAGCCCTACTGCATAACACAACCCCACTGTTCTCTACAGCCCTACTGCATAACACAAACCCACTGTTCTCTACAGCCCTACTGCATAACACAACCCCACTGTTCTCTATAGCCCTACTGCATAACAAACCCACTGTTCTCTATAACCCTACTGCATAACAAACCCACTGTTCTCTACAGCCCTACTGCATAACACAAACCCACTGTTCTCTATAGCCCTACTGCAGTACACAAACCCGCTCTTCTCTATAGCTATACTGCATAACACAACCCCACTGTTCTCTATAGCTCTACTGCACAACACAAACCCACTGTTCTCTACAGCCCTACTGCATAACACAAACCCACTGTTCTCTACAGCCCTAATGCATAACACAACTCCACTGTTCTCTACAGCCCTACTGCATAACACAACCCCACTGTTCTCTACAGCCCTACTGCATAACACAACCCCACTGTTCTCTGCAGCTGTCATAAAAATAGTTGTACTCATCCTTAAAAATGTCGTACTGGAGAGAAGAGGACCAAAACGCAGCAGGTATGTGCAGGCTCATCTTGACTTTTATTAACTATCAAAATGAATGCCAAAATAACAAACCATGAGAATGACCGAACAACCAACAAACAGTCTGGCAAAGCATAGGCTCAACACAGAACAATTCCCCACAACCCCAAAGACAAACACACACACCTATATAGGACTTCCAATCAAAGGCAACTATACACACTTGCCTTCAATTGGAAGTCCCAATCATCAACCCAACATTTAACAAACACAAACCTGCCACGTCCTGACCAAAACTAAAACACTAGCTCCATCTGCTGGTCAGGACGTGACAGCAGCCCTACTGCATAACACAAACCCACTGTTCTCCACAGCCCTACTGCATAACACAAACCCACTGTTCTCTACAGCCCTACTGCATAACACAAACCCACTATTCTCTATAACCCTACTGCATAACACAAACCCACTGTTCTCTATAACCCTACTGCATAACACAAACCCACTGTTCTCTATAACCCTACTGCATAACAAACCCACTGTTCTCTACAGCCCTACTGCATAACACAAACCCACTGTTCTCTATAGCCCTACTGTATAACACAAACCCACTGTTCTCTACAGCCCTACTGCATAACACAAACCCACTGTTCTCTATAGCCCTACTGCATAACACAACCCCACTGTTCTCTACAGCCCTACTGCATAACACAAACCCACTGTTCTCTACAGCCCTACTGTATAACACAAACCCACTGTTCTCTATAGCCCTACTGTATAACACAAACCCACTGTTCTCTATAGCCCTACTGCATAACACAACCCCACTGTTCTCTACAGCCCTACTGCATAACACAAACCCACTGTTCTCTATAGCCCTACTGCATAACACAAACCCACTGTTCTCTACAGCTCTACTGCATAACACAAACCCACTGTTCTCTATAACCCTACTGTATAACACAAACCCACTGTTCTCTACAGCCCTACTGTATAACACAACCCCACTGTTCTCTACAGCCCTACTGTATAACACAAACCCACTGTTCTCTACAGCCCTACTGCATAACACAAACCCACTGTTCTCTACAGCCCTACTGCATAACACAAACCCACTGTTCTCTACAGCCCTACTGCATAACACAACCCCACTGTTCTCTATAACCCTACTGCATAACACAAACCCACAGTTCTCTATAGACCTACAGCATAACACAAACCCACTGTTCTCTACAGCCCTACTGCATAACACAAACCCACTGTTCTCTATAGCTCTACTGCATAACACAAACCCACTGTTCTCTATAGCTCTACTGCATAACACAAACCCACTGTTCTCTACAGCCCTACTGCATAACACAAACCCACTGTTCTCTACAGCCCTACTGCATAACACAAACCCACTGTTCTCTACAGCCCTACTGCATAACACAACCCCACTGTTCTCTATAACCCTACTGCATAACACAAACCCACTGTCTCTAACACATCAACTCACCCTCATCAAAGCCAACGGTCACAATGAAAGAAAGCAACACAGGAGGGTACACAGAGTGACAGCCTAACATTAATGACATGCATGTCAATCTCTCATGGCTCAAAGTGGAAGAGAGATTGACTTCCACATTACTTGTTTTTTGTAAGAGGTGTTGACAAGCTGAAGGTACGGAGCTGTCTGTTTAAACTCCTAGCACACAGCTCGGACAGCCATGCATACCCCACAAGACATGCCACCATGAGCCATGACTACATGGAACTCTATTCCTCATCAAGTAACTGATGCACGCAGTAGAATCAGATTTAAAAAGTAGGTCAAATCAAATCAAAGTTTATTCGTCACGTGCGCCAAATACAACAGGTGTAGACCTTACAGTGAAATGCTTACTTACAGGCTCTAACCAATAGTGCAAAAAAGGTATTAGGTGAACAATAGGTAAAGAAATAAAAACAACAGTAGAAAGACAGTGAAAAATAACTGTAGCAATACACCTTATGGAACAGCGGGGACTGTGAAGTAACACTAACATAGGCACAGACACATGCATACACACACATAGTAACACTATACACACACGTACACATGGCATTTGGGTTGCAGATATGTGGTAGTGGAGTATGGTTCTGAGGGCACACTCTTAGTGTGTTGTGAATTCTGTAATGAATGTATTGTAATGTTTGCTGGTCACTCTGGGGAATGGCACTGTTTCATCTCTGTACAGAACACATAGCTCCCTCTGCTGGTCACTCTGGGGAATGGCACTGTTTCATCTCTGTACAGAACACAGAGCTCCCTCTGCTGGTCACTCTGGGGAATGGCACTGTTTCATCTCTGTACAGAACACAGAGCTCCCTCTGCTGGTCACTCTGGGGAATGGCACTGTTTCATCTCTGTACAGAACACAGAGCTCCCTCTGCTGGTCACTCTGGGGAATGGCACTGTTTCATCTCTGTACAGAACACAGAGCTCCCTCTGCTGGTCACTCTGGGGAATGGCACTGTTTCATCTCTGTACAGAACACAGAGCTCCCTCTGCTGGTCACTCTGGGGAATGGCACTGTTTCATCTCTGTACAGAACACATAGCTCCCTCTGCTGGTCACTCTGGGGAATGGCACTGTTTCATCTCTGTACAGAACACATAGCTCCCTCTGCTGGTCACTCTGGGGAATGGCACTGTTTCATCTCTGTACAGAACACAGAGCTCCCTCTGCTGGTCACTCTGGGGAATGGCATTGGTTCATTTCCAGAATCAAACACTTCATTTCACAACAGGATGCTGAAAAACTAGTCCAATGTATTTGTCTTACCAGGGTTATATTATTGGAACTCCCTCCTATCTAGTGGCTCAATTAAAACCCTGCAACTTGTTTCAGTTTCAAGTTTGATTAGTCATATGTACAGGACACGCATGGTAACAGGGGAAGTTATCATTCCTTTTTTATGTCTCCAACTTTCTCACTCATTATTCATGGTTCATTCAGGATGATCTGTAACCATGGTAACATCCACATTTATGTAGAAGTGTTTAGAAACATTCTATTCGTATTTAGGGATTTACAAGCCCGATGTAGTCATTGCGTGCTATGAATATGGACCCAAATACTTCACTTTTTAATACACCAGGGAATTTGTCCCATTTTCTTTTGGTCCCTTAAAATGGGGGTACTATTTACAACAAGTGCTGTAATTTCTAAATGGTTCACCTGACATGGATGAAAATATCCTCAAAATAAAGCTGACAGTCTGTACTTTCCCATAGTCATTGTACAATTTCAAATCCAAAGTGCTGGAGTACAGAGCCAAAACAACAAAAAATGTGTCACTGTCCCAATACTTTTGGAGCATACTGTATGTATTGATGGATAAAACTTATGACTCATGACCTTAATTAAACCGTCTTATGGGATCAGAACCCAAAATATAAGCTTGTTATACTCCACTGTATGTAAAGAATGTAATTGTAAACAAACACCGTATAGCCTCAAAACATGGTTAAAACTATCATTTTGATCTCATAGATGGTCAGTCGTAGCTCCGTCTATGAATTTGAGATGGTTCCATTTCTCCAGCTCCATTCCTCAGCTGTTTACATAAAAAAGTGGCCGGGTGACAGCTCGGTTGTTGTTTCAATCGCAGATTGCCCCTTTAACCTGTTATGGCTAGGGGGCAGTATTTTCACGGCTGGATAAAAAACGTACCCGATTTAATCTGGTTACCACTCCTACCCAGTAACTAGAATATGCATATACTTATTACATATGGATAGAAAACACCCTAAAGTTTCTAAAACTGTTTGAATGGTGTCTGTGAGTATAACAGAACTCATTTGGCAGGCAAAAACCTGACAAGGTTTCATGCAGGAAGTGGCCTGTCTGACAAGGTGTCGTTCTTCTTGTCTCTGTTTATTGAAGAGTGAGGATCTTAGCTGTCCCGTGACACTTCCTACGGCTGCCATAGGGTCTCAGAAGGCGGCAAAAAGCTGAATCGTGGCTTTGCAGGCTCTGGCTGAAAAAAAGTAGCGCGTTTGGGTAGTGGCTGGTTACAGTACTGTGAGACTCAGGCTCGTGCCCGCGTCGACCGAAAGCTTTGTTTACTTTCCTCTGTTTAGCTAAAAGGAGATTCCCGGTCGGAATATTATCGCTTTTTTACGAGAAAAATGGCATAAAAATGGATTTTAAACAGCGGTTGACATGCTTCGAAGTACGGTAATGGAATATTTAGATTTTTTTTGTCACAAATTGCGCCATGCGCACGACCCTGATTTACCATTTCAGATAGTGTCTGGGACGCACGAACAAAACGCCGCTATTCGGATATAACGATGGATTATTTTGGACCAAACCAACATTTGTTATTGAAGTAGCAGTCCTGGGAGTGCATTCTGATGAAGACAACAAAAGGTAATCAATCTTTTATAATAGTAAATCTGATATTGGTGAGTGCTAAACTTGCCGGGTGTCTAAATAGCTAGCCCGTGATGCCTGGGCTATGTACTTAGAATATTGCAAAATGTGCTTTCACCAAAAAGCTATTTTAAAATCGGACATATCGAGTGCATAGAGGAGTTCTGTATCTATAATTCTTAAAATAATTGTTATGCTTTTTGTGAACGTTTATCGTGAGTAATTTAGTAAATTCACCGGCAGTGTTCGGTGGGAATGCTAGTCACATGCTAGTCACATGCTAATGTAAAAAGCTGGTTTTTGATATAAATATGAACTTGATTGAACAAAACATGCATGTATTGTATAACATAATGTCCTAGGGTTGTCATCTGATGAAGATCATCAAAGGTTAGTGCTGCATTTAGCTGTCTTCTGGGTTTTTGTGACATTATATGCTAGCTTGAAAAATGGGTGTCTGATTATTTCTGGCTTGGTACTCTGCTGACATAATCTAATGTTTTGCTTTCGTTGTAAAGCCTTTTTGAAATCGGACAGTGTGGTTAGATTAACGAGAGTCTTGTCTTTAAATAGCTGTAAAATAGTCATATGTTTGAGAAATTGAAGTAATAGCATTTCAAAGGTTTTAAAAATCGCGCCACAGGATTCAACTGGCTGTTACGTAGGTGGGACGAATTCGTCCCGCCTAGCCCAGCGATTAAGACCGTATGAATCAAAGTTCACAAGTTCTAATAAAGACATTTTTGTTGAAATAATCAATAATCAGTATTATATTTAGTAATTTTAATCAAAAGATGACTGTATAATTGTGAAAGAAACAGTGCCATGGTTTTGTATCAATATACACACATTATTAACACTATATGTCTGCTTATAAAGCTCTTATAAACATTATGGCGTTATTTTAATAAATATATGAACTTATAAATACTGATTGATAAACAGTTTATATACTAAATTGTTAACAAGCTATTTAATAATGTCTTATAAGTTATAAACAGACATTAAGGTAGTGTCCCATAGGACTCTGGTCCAGGGTCCGTAGGACTCTGGTCCAGGGTCCGTAGGGCCTAGCCCAGGGTCCATAGGGCTCTGGTCCAGGGTCCATAGGGCTCTGGTCCAGGGTCCATAGGGCTCTAGCCCAGGGTCCATAGGGCTCTAGCCCAGGGTCCATAGGGCTCTAGACCAGGGTCCATAGGGCTCTAGACCAGGGTCCATAGGGCTCTTGTCCAGGTTCCATAGGGCTCTAGACCAGGGTCCATAAGGCTCTAGTCCAGGGTCCCTACGGCTCTAGACTAGAGGTCGGCCGATTATTATTTTTCAACGCCGATACCGGTACCGATTATTGGAGGGCCAAAAAAAAGGCCTGTACCGATTAATCGGCCGATTTTTTACATTTATTTGTAATAATGACAATTACAACAATACTGAATTAACACTTATTTTAAGTTAATATAATACATCAATAAAATCAATTTAGCCTCAAATAAATAATGAAACATGTTCAATTTGGTTTAAATAATGCAAAAACAAAGTGTTGGAGAAGAAAGTAAAAGTGCAATATGTGCCATGTAAAAAAGCTAACGTTTAAGTTCCTGGCTCAGAACATGAAAACATATGAAAGCTGGTGGTTCCTTTTGACATGAGTCTTCAATATTCCCAGGTAAGAAGTTTTAGGTTGTAGTTATTATAGGACTATTTCTCTCTATACCATTTGTATTTCATATACCTTTGAATATTGGATGTTCTTTAGTTTTGCCAGTGTAACAGTATAGCTTCCATCCCTCTCCTCGCTCCTACCTGGGCTCGAACCAGGAACACATCGACAACAGCCACCCTCGAAGCAGCGTTACCCATGTAGAGCAAGGGGAACAACTACTCCAAGTCTCAGAGCGAGTGACGTTTGAAACGCTATTAGCGTGCACCCCGCTAACTAGCTAGACATTTCACATCGGTTACACGAGCCTAATCTCGGGAGTTGATAGGCTTGAAGTCATAAACAGCTTGAAGCATTGCGAAGAGCTGCTGGCAAACGCACAAAAGTACTGTTTGAATGAATGCTTACAAGCCTGCTGGTGCCTACCATCGCTCAGTCAGACTGCTCTATCAAATCATAGACTTAATTATAACATAACACACAGAAATACGAGCCTTTGGTCATTAAAATGGTCGAATCCGGAAATTATCATTTCGAAAACAAAACGTTTATTCTTTCAGTGAAATACGGAACCGTTCCGTATTTTATCTAACGGATGGCATCCCTAAGTCTAAATATTGATGTTACATTGTACAACCTTCAATGTTATGTCATAATTATATACAATTCTGGCAAATTAATTACGGCCTTTGTTAGGAATAAATGGACTTCACACAGTTCGCAATGAGCCAGGCGGCCCAAACTGCTGCATATACCCTGACTGCTTGCACGGAACGCAAGATAAGTGACACAATTTCCCTAGTTAAAAGAAATTCATGTTAGCAGGCAATATTAACTAAATATGCAGGTTTAAAAATATATACTTGTGTATTGATTTTAAAGAAAGGCATTGATGTTTATGGTTAGGTACATTGGTGCAACGACAGTGCTTTTTTCGCAAATGCGCTTGTTAAATCATCACCCATTTGTCGAAGTAGGCTGTGATTCAATGAGAAATTAACAGGCACCGCATCGATTATATGCAACGCAGGACACGCTAGATAAACTAGTAATATCATCAACCATGTGTAGTTAACTAGTGATTATGTTAAGATTGATTGTTTTTTATAAGATAAGTATAATGCTAGCTAGCAACTTACCTCGGCTTCTTGCTGCCCTCGTGTAACAGGTAGTCAGCCTGCCACGCAGGCTCCTCGTGGAGTGCAATGTAAGGCAGGTGGTTAGAGCGTTGGACTAGTAACTGGAAGGTTACAAAAACGAATCCCCGAGCTGACAAGGTAAAAATCTGTCGTTCTGCCCCTGAACAAGGCAGTTAACCCACCGTTCCTAGGCCATCATTGAAAATAAGAATGTGTTCTTAACTGACTTGCCCAGTTAAATAAAGGTCCAAAAATACAGATTAACGATTGTTATGAAAACCTGAAATCGGCCCTAATTAATCGGCCATTCTGATTAATCGGTCGACTTCTACTCTAGACCAGGGTCCATAGAGCTCTAGTCCAGGGTCCATAGGGCTCTGGTCCAGGGTCCATAGGGCTCTGGTCCAGGGTCCATAGGGCTCTGGTTTAAAGTAGTGCACTATATTGAGGATAGGATACCATTTCAGATGCATCCTAGGTTAGTGTTTACCTGATCACTCATCATTTACATAGGAACAAAACATTCAGAGGCTATGGGGCTGTCCCATTTGATCGGTTCACTTCAATCTAACAGCAAGTAAATGAGAATATACTGAATATCTATATCACAACCCCTGGTCTGAGCTTAAAAACATCTTATTTAACAAGTGTGTTCATTTACAGAGATACTTCCTAGTGCATTTGTTCACTGCTGTCCAGCTGCCCTGATTGAAATGACTGCTATTAGTTCAATAAATAATCTATATATTTTATCAATACCTTCTCAACACTGACCACAAGAGGTTCAGAAAACACTAGGTCTAAGATCAGAAAACTCCATGTCTCAGGTCAAGGTGCAGGTCAAGGAGCAGGTCTAGGAGCAGGTCTAGGAGCAGGTCTAGGAGCAGGCCTAGGAGCAGGCCTAGGAGCAGATCAGCTCCTCAGAGGGTTAGACAGGCACTGCTGTCACTTTCCACAACTCCTGAAAAAGAGAAAGTCTAACATCGGAATTGAAGTTGATGACAACGCAATATATAAAAGACTGTAAATACCCAACTTGAAGCAACCATATATTTAGCAATGGAGCATGTTCTGATTGGCCAGTGAGGGGGTCATGCCTCGACACAGCTACAACTTATTCATCAAAACCCAGCCCTTTCGCGCCACCGCCAGCTCTTGCGCTCATAACTCCGGCTGTGAAAATAGCTAAACTATTTCCACCCTGGACCTATACTACCATTGTGTTATGCTCTGTAGATTTACCATTGTGTTAGGTAGATTTACCATTGTGTTAGCTTAGTAGATGTACCATTGTGTTAGCTTAGTAGATGTACCATTGTGTTAAGCTTTGTAGATGTACCATTGTGTTAGGTAGATTTACCATCGTGTTAAGCTTTGTAGATGTACCATTGTGTTAGCTAAGTAGATGTACCATTGTGTTAGCTAAGTTGGTGTACCATTGTGTTAGCTAAGTAGATGTACCATTGTGTTAGCTAAGTAGGTGTACCATTGTGTTAGCTAAGTAGATGTACCATTGTGTTAGCTTAGTAGATGTACCATTGTGTTAGCTTAGTAGATGTACCATTGTGTTAGCTTAGTAGATGTACCATTGTGTTAGCTTAGTAGAAATACCATTGTGTTAGGTTTAGGATATAGTATAGAAACATTCTGTTGGATAAGGGTTTAGGATATAGTACTAGAAACATTCTGTTGGGTTTAGGATATAGTATAGAAACATTCTGTTGGGTTTAGGATATAGTACTAGAAACATTCTGTTGAGTAGGGGTTTAGGATATAGTACTAGAAATATTCTGTTGAGTAGGGGTTTAGGATATAGTACTAGAAATATTCTGTTGAGTAGGGGTTTAGGATATAGTACTAGAAATATTCTGTTGAGTAGGGGTTTAGGATATAGTACTAGAAACATTCTGTTGAGTAGGGGTTTAGGATATAGTACTAGAAATATTCTGTTGAGTAGGGGTTTAGGATATAGTACTAGAAACATTCTGTTGGGTTTAGGATATAGTACTAGAAACATTCTGTTGGGTTTAGGATATAGTACTGGAAACATTATGTTGGGTTTAGGATATAGTACTAGACACATTCTGTTGGGTCTAGGATATAGTAGTAGAAACATTCTATTCGATAGGGGTTTAGGATAAAGTACTAGAAACATTCTGTTGGGTTTAGGATATAGTACTAGAAACATTCTGTTGGGTTTAGGATATTGTACTAGAAACATTCTGTTGGGTTTAGGATATTGTACTAGAAACATTCTGTTGGGTTTATGACATAGTACTAGAAAAATTCTGTTGGGTTTAGGATATAGTACTAGAAACATTCTGTTGGGTTTAGGATATAGTACTAGAAACATTCTGTTGGGTTTAGGATATAGTACTAGAAACATTCTGTTGGGTTTAGGATATAGTACTAGAAACATTCTGATGGGTTTAGGATATAGTACTAGAAACATTCTGTTGGGTTTAGGATATAGTACTAGAAACATTCTGTTGGGTTTAGGATATAGTAGTAGAAACATTATGTTGGGTGTAGGATATAGTACTAGAAACATTCTGTTGGGTTTAGGATATAGTACTAGAAACATTCTGTTGGGTTTAGGATATAGTACTAGAAACATTCTGTTGGGTTTAGGATATAGTACTAGAAACATTCTGTTGGGTTTAGGATATAGTACTAGAAACATTCTGTTGGGTTTAGGATATAGTACTAGAAACATTCTGTTGGGTTTAGGATATTGTACTAGAAACATTCTGTTGGGTAGGGTTTAGGATATAGTACTAGAAACATTCTGTTGGGTTTAGGATATAGTACTAGAAACATTCTGTTGGGTTTAGGATATTGTACTAGAAACATTCTGTTGGGTTTAGGATATAGTACTAGAAACATTCTGTTGGGTTTAGGATATAGTACTAGAAAAATTCTGTTGGGTTTAGGATATAGTACTAGAAACATTCTGTTGGGTTTAGGATATAGTACTAGAAACATTCTGTTGGGTTTAGGATATAGTACTAGAAACATTCTGTTGGGTTTAGGATATAGTACTAGAAACATTCTGTTGGGTTTAGGATATAGCTCTAGAAACAATGTTGGGTTTAGGATATAGCACTAAAAACATTCTGTTGGGTTTAGGATATAGTTCTAAAAACATTCTGTTGAGTTTAGGATATAGTACTAGAAACATTCTGTTGGGTTTAGGATATTGTACTAGAAACATTCTGTTGGGTAGGGTTTAGGATATAGTACTAGAAACATTCAGTTGGGTTTAGGATATTGTACTAGAAACATTCTGTTGGGTTTAGGATATAGTACTAGAAACATTCTGTTGGGTTTAGGATATAGTACTAGAAACATTCTTTTGGGTTTAGGATATAGTACTGGAAACATTCTGTTGGGTTTAGGATATAGTACTAGAAACATTCTGTTGGGTAGGGTTTAGGATATAGTACTAGAAACATTCTGTTGGGTTTAAGATATAGTACTAGAAACATTCTGTTGGGTTTAGGATATAGTACTAGAAACATTCTGTTGGGTTTAGGATATAGCTCTCGAAACAATGTTGGGTTTAGGATATAGCACTAAAAACATTCTGTTGGGTTTAGGATATAGTACTAGAAACATTCTGTTGGGTTTAGGATATAGTACTAGAAACATTCTGTTGGGTTTAGGATATAGTACTAGAAACATTCTGTTGGGTTTAGGATATAGTACTAGAAACATTCTGTTGGGTTTAGGATATAGTACTAGAAACATTCTGTTGGGTTTAGGATATAGTACTAGAAACATTCTGTTGGGTTTAGGATATTGTACTAGAAACATTCTGTTGGGTAGGGTTTAGGATATAGTACTAGAAACATTCTGTTGGGTTTAGGATATAGTACTAGAAACATTCTGTTGGGTTTAGGATATAGTACTAGAAACATTCTTTTGGGTTTAGGATATAGTACTAGAAACATTCTGTTGGGTTTAGGATATAGTACTAGAAACATTCTGTTGGGTAGGGTTTAGGATATAGTACTAGAAACATTCTGTTGGGTTTAAGATATAGTACTAGAAACATTCTGTTGGGTTTAGGATATAGTACTAGAAACATTCTGTTGGGTTTAGGATATAGCTCTCGAAACAATGTTGGGTTTAGGATATAGCACTAAAAACATTCTGTTGGGTTTAGGATATAGTACTAGAAACATTCTGTTGGGTTTAGGATATAGTACTAGAAACATTCTGTTGGGTTTAGGATATAGTACTAGAAACATTCTGTTGGGTTTAGGATATAGTACTAGAAACATTCTGTTGGGTTTAGGATATAGTACTAGAAACATTCTGTTGGGTTTAGCATATAGTACTAGAAACATTCTGTTGGGTTTAGGATATTGTACTAGAAACATTCTGTTGGGTAGGGTTTAGGATATAGTACTAGAAACATTCTGTTGGGTTTAGGATATAGTACTAGAAACATTCTGTTGGGTTTAGGATATAGTACTAGAAACATTCTGTTGGGTTTAGGATATAGTACTAGAAACATTCTGTTGGGTTTAGGATATTGTACTAGAAACATTCTGTTGGGTAGGGTTTAGGATATAGTACTAGAAACATTCTGTTGGGTTTAGGATATAGTACTAGAAACATTCTGTTGGGTTTAGGATATAGTACTAGAAACATTCTGTTGGGTTTAGGATATAGTACTAGAAACATTCTGTTGGGTTTAGGATATAGTACTAGAAACATTCTGTTGGGTTTAGGATATAGTACTAGAAACATTCTGTTGGGTTTAGGATATAGTACTAGAAACATTCTGTTGGGTTTAGGATATAGTACTAGAAACATTCTGTTGGGTTTAGGATATAGTACTAGAAACATTGGGTAGGGTTTAGGATATAGTACTAGAAACAATTATGTTGGGTTTAGGATATAGTACTAGAAACATTCTGTTGGGTTTAGGATATAGTCCTAGAAACATTCTGTTGGGTTTAGGATATAGTACTAGAAACATTCTGTTGGGTTTAGGATATAGTACTAGAAACATTCTGTTGGGTTTAGGATATAGTACTGGAAACATTCTGTTGGGTTTAGGATATAGTACTAGAAACATTCTGTTGGGTTTAGGATATAGTACTAGAAACATTCTGTTGGGTTTAGGATATAGCTCTAGAAACAATGTTGGGTTTAGGATATTGTACTAAAAACATTCTGTTGGGTAGGGTTTAGGATATAGTACTAGAAACATTCTGTTGGGTTTAGGATATTGTACTAGAAACATTCTGTTGGGTTTAGGATATTGTACTAGAAACATTCTGTTGGGTTTATGATATAGTACTAGAAAAATTCTGTTGGGTTTTGGATATAGTACTAGAAACATTCTGTTGGGTTTAGGATATAGTACTAGAAACATTCTGTTGGGTTTAGGATATAGTACTAGAAACATTCTGTTGGGTTTAGGATATAGTACTAGAAACATTCTGTTGGGTAGGGTTTAGGATATAGTACTAGAAACATTCTGTTGGGTTTAGGATATTGTACTAGAAACATTCTGTTGGGTTTAGGATATAGTACTAGAAACATTCTGTTGGGTTTAGGATATAGTACTAGAAACATTCTTTTGGGTTTAGGATATAGTACTAGAAACATTCTGTTGGGTTTAGGATATAGTACTAGAAACATTCTGTTGGGTAGGGTTTAGGATATAGTACTAGAAACATTCTGTTGGGTTTAAGATATAGTACTAGAAACATTCTGTTGGGTTTAGGATATAGTACTAGAAACATTCTGTTGGGTTTAGGATATAGCTCTCGAAACAATGTTGGGTTTAGGATATAGCACTAAAAACATTCTGTTGGGTTTAGGATATAGTACTAGAAACATTCTGTTGGGTTTAGGATATAGTACTAGAAACATTCTGTTGGGTTTAGGATATAGTACTAGAAACATTCTGTTGGGTTTAGGATATAGTACTAGAAACATTCTGTTGGGTTTAGGATATAGTACTAGAAACATTCTGTTGGGTTTAGGATATAGTACTAGAAACATTCTGTTGGGTTTAGGATATAGTACTAGAAACATTCTGTTGGGTTTAGGATATAGTACTAGAAACATTCTGTTGGGTTTAGGATATTGTACTAGAAACATTCTGTTGGGTTTAGGATATAGTACTAGAAACATTCTGTTGGGTTTAGGATATAGTACTAGAAACATTCTGTTGGGTTTAGGATATAGTACTAGAAACATTCTGTTGGGTTTAGGATATAGTACTAGAAACATTCTGTTGGGTTTAGGATATTGTACTAGAAACATTCTGTTGGGTAGGGTTTAGGATATAGTACTAGAAACATTCTGTTGGGTTTAGGATATAGTACTAGAAACATTCTGTTGGGTTTAGGATATAGTACTAGAAACATTCTGTTGGGTTTAGGATATAGTACTAGAAACATTCTGTTGGGTTTAGGATATAGTACTAGAAACATTCTGTTGGGTTTAGGATATAGTACTAGAAACATTCTGTTGGGTTTAGGATATAGTACTAGAAACATTCTGTTGGGTTTAGGATATAGTACTAGAAACATTCTGTTGGGTTTAGGATATAGTACTAGAAACATTCTGTTGGGTTTAGGATATAGTACTAGAAACATTGGGTAGGGTTTAGGATATAGTACTAGAAACAATTCTGTTGGGTTTAGGATATAGTACTAGAAACATTCTGTTGGGTTTAGGATATAGTCCTAGAAACATTCTGTTGGGTTTAGGATATAGTACTAGAAACATTCTGTTGGGTTTAGGATATAGTACTAGAAACATTCTGTTGGGTTTAGGATATAGTACTGGAAACATTCTGTTGGGTTTAGGATATAGTACTAGAAACATTCTGTTGGGTTTAGGATATAGTACTAGAAACAATCTGTTGGGTTTAGGATATAGCTCTAGAAACAATGTTGGGTTTAGGATATAGCACTAAAAACATTCTGTTGGGTTTAGGATATAGTACTAGAAACATTCTGTTGGGTTTAGGATATTGTACTAAAAACATTCTGTTGGGTAGGGTTTAGGATATAGTACTAGAAACATTCTGTTGGGTTTAGGATATTGTACTAGAAACATTCTGTTGGGTTTAGGATATTGTACTAGAAACATTCTGTTGGGTTTATGATATAGTACTAGAAAAATTCTGTTGGGTTTAGGATATAGTACTAGAAACATTTTGTTGGGTTTAGGATATAGTACTAGAAACATTCTGTTGGGTTTAGGATATAGTACTAGAAACATTCTGTTGGGTTTAGGATATAGTACTAGAAACATTCTGTTGGGTTTAGGATATAGTACTAGAAACATTCTGTTGGGTTTAGGATATAGTACTAGAAACATTCTGTTGGGTTTAGGATATAGTACTAGAAACATTCTGTTGGGTTTAGGATATAGTACTAGAAACATTCTGTTGGGTTTAGGATATAGTACTAGAAACATTCTGTTGGGTTTAGGATATAGTAGTAGAAACATTCTGTTGGGTTTAGGATATAGTACTGGAAACATTCTGTTGGGTTTAGGATATAGTACTAGAAACATTCTGTTGGGTTTAGGATATAGTACTAGAAACATTCTGTTGGGTTTAGGATATAGCTCTAGAAACAATGTTGGGTTTAGGATATAGCACTAAAAACATTCTGTTGGGTTTAGGATATAGTACTAGAAACGTTCTGTTGGGTTTAGTATATAGTACAAGAAACATTCTGTTGGGTAGGGTTTAGGATATAGTACTAGAAACATTCTGTTGGGTTTAGGATATTGTACTAGAAACATTCTGTTGGGTTTAGGATATTGTACTAGAAACATTCTGTTGGGTTTATGATATAGTACTAGAAAAATTCTGTTGGGTTTAGGATATAGTACTAGAAACATTCTGTTGGGTTTAGGATATAGTACTAGAAACATTCTGTTGGGTTTAGGATATAGTACTAGAAACATTCTGTTGGGTTTAGGATATAGTACTAGAAACATTCTGTTGGGTTTAGGATATAGTACTAGAAACATTCTGTTGGGTTTAGGATATAGTACTAGAAACATTCTGTTGGGGTTAGGATATAGTACTAGAAACATTCTGTTGGGTTTAGGATATAGTAGTAGAAACATTCTGTTGGGTTTAGGATATAGTACTAGAAACATTCTGTTGGGTTTAGGATATAGTACTAGAAACATTCTGTTGGGTTTAGGATATAGTACTAGAAACATTCTGTTGGGTTTAGGATATAGTACTAGAAACATTCTGTTGGGTTTAGGATATAGTACTAGAAACATTCTGTTGGGTTTAGGATATAGTACTAGAAACATTCTGTTGGGTTTAGGATATTGTACTAGAAACATTCTGTTGGGTAGGGTTTAGGATATAGTACTAGAAACATTCTGTTGGGTTTAGGATATAGTACTAGAAACATTCTGTTGGGTTTAGGATATTGTACTAGAAACATTCTGTTGGGTTTAGGATATAGTACTAGAAACATTCTGTTGGGTTTAGGATATAGTACTAGAAACATTCTGTTGGGTTTAGGATATAGTACTAGAAACATTCTGTTGGGTTTAGGATATAGTACTAGAAACATTCTGTTGGGTTTAGGATATAGTACTAGAAACATTCTGTTGGGTTTAGGATATAGCTCTAGAAACAATGTTGGGTTTACGATATAGCACTAAAAACATTCTGTTGGGTTTAGGATATAGTTCTAAAAACATTCTGTTGGGTTTAGGATATAGTACTAGAAACATTCTGTTGGGTTTAGGATATTGTACTAAAAACATTCTGTTGGGTAGGGTTTAGGATATAGTACTAGAAACATTCTGTTGGGTTTAGGATATTGTACTAGAAACATTCTGTTGGGTTTAGGATATAGTACTAGAAACATTCTGTTGGGTTTAGGATATAGTACTAGAAACATTCTTTTGGGTTTAGGATATAGTACTAGAAACATTCTGTTGGGTTTAGGATATAGTACTAGAAACATTCTGTTGGGTAGGGTTTAGGATATAGTACTAGAAACATTCTGTTGGGTTTAAGATATAGTACTAGAAACATTCTGTTGGGTTTAGGATATAGTACTAGAAACGTTCTGTTGGGTTTAGGATATAGTACTAGAAACATTCTGTTGGGTTTAGGATATAGTACTGGAAACATTCCATTGGGTTTAGGATATAGTACTAGAAACATTCTGTTGGGTTTAGGATATTGTACTAGAAACATTCTGTTGGGTTTATGATATAGTACTAGAAAAATTCTGTTGGGTTTAGGATATAGTACTAGAAACATTCTGTTGGGTTTAGGATATAGTACTAGAAACATTCTGTTGGGTTGAGGATATAGTACTAGAAACATTCTGTTGTGTTTAGGATATAGTACTAGAAACATTCTGTTGGGTTTAGGATATAGTACTAGAAACATTCTGTTGGGTAGGGTTTAGGATATAGTACTAGAAACATTCTGTTGGGTTTAGGATATTGTACTAGAAACATTCTGTTGGGTTTAGGATATAGTTCTAGAAACATTCTGTTGGGTTTAGGATATAGTACTAGAAACATTCTTTTGGGTTTAGGATATAGTACTAGAAACATTCTGTTGGGTTTAGGATATAGTACTAGAAACATTCTGTTGGGTAGGGTTTAGGATATAGTACTAGAAACATTCTGTTGGGTTTAAGATATAGTACTAGAAACATTCTGTTGGGTTTAGGATATAGTACTAGAAACATTCTTTTGGGTTTAGGATATAGTACTAGAAACATTCTGTTGGGTTTAGGATATAGTACTAGAAACATTCTGTTGGGTTTAGGATATAGTACTAGAAACATTCTGTTGGGTTTAGGATATAGTACTAGAAACATTCTGTTGGGTTTAGGATATAGCTCTAGAAACAATGTTGGGTTTACGATATAGCACTAAAAACATTCTGTTGGGTTTCGGATATAGTTCTAAAAATATTCTGTTGGGTTTAGGATATAGTACTAGAAACATTCTGTTGGGTTTAGGATATTGTACTAAAAACATTCTGTTGGGTAGGGTTTAGGATATAGTACTAGAAACATTCTGTTGGGTTTAGGATATTGTACTAGAAACATTCTGTTGGGTTTAGGATATAGTACTAGAAACATTCTGTTGGGTTTAGGATATAGTACTAGAAACATTCTTTTGGGTTTAGGATATAGTACTAGAAACATTCTGTTGGGTTTAGGATATAGTACTAGAAACATTCTGTTGGGTAGGGTTTAGGATATAGTACTAGAAACATTCTGTTGGGTTTAAGATATAGTACTAGAAACATTCTGTTGGGTTTAGGATATAGTACTAGAAACGTTCTGTTGGGTTTAGGATATAGTACTAGAAACATTCTGTTGGGTTTAGGATATAGTACTTGAAACATTCCATTGGGTTTAGGATATAGTACTAGAAACATTCTGTTGGGTTTAGGATATAGTACTAGAAACATTCTGTTGGGTGGGGTTTAGGATATAGTACTAGAAACATTCTGTTGGGTTTAGGATATTGTACTAGAAACATTCTGTTGGGTTTAGGATATTGTACTAGAAACATTCTGTTGGGTTTATGATATAGTACTAGAAAAATTCTGTTGGGTTTAGGATATAGTACTAGAAACATTCTGTTGGGTTTAGGATATAGTACTAGAAACATTCTGTTGGGTTTAGGATATAGTACTAGAAACATTCTGTTGGGTTTAGGATATAGTACTAGAAACATTCTGTTGGGTTTAGGATATAGTTCTAGAAACATTCTGTTGGGTTTAGGATATAGTACTAGAAACATTCTTTTGGGTTTAGGATATAGTACTAGAAACATTCTGTTGGGTTTAGGATATAGTACTAGAAACATTCTGTTGGGTAGGGTTTAGGATATAGTACTAGAAACATTCTGTTGGGTTTAAGATATAGTACTAGAAACATTCTGTTGGGTTTAGGATATAGTACTAGAAACATTCTTTTGGGTTTAGGATATAGTACTAGAAACATTCTGTTGGGTTTAGGATATAGTACTAGAAACATTCTGTTGGGTTTAGGATATAGTACTAGAAACATTCTGTTGGGTTTAGGATATAGTACTAGAAACATTCTGTTGGGTTTAGGATATAGCTCTAGAAACAATGTTGGGTTTACGATATAGCACTAAAAACATTCTGTTGGGTTTCGGATATAGTTCTAAAAATATTCTGTTGGGTTTAGGATATAGTACTAGAAACATTCTGTATGGTTTAGGATATTGTACTAAAAACATTCTGTTGGGTAGGGTTTAGGATATAGTACTAGAAACATTCTGTTGGGTTTAGGATATTGTACTAGAAACATTCTGTTGGGTTTAGGATATAGTACTAGAAACATTCTGTTGGGTTTAGGATATAGTACTAGAAACATTCTTTTGGGTTTAGGATATAGTACTAGAAACATTCTGTTGGGTTTAGGATATAGTACTAGAAACATTCTGTTGGGTAGGGTTTAGGATATAGTACTAGAAACATTCTGTTGGGTTTAAGATATAGTACTAGAAACATTCTGTTGGGTTTAGGATATAGTACTAGAAACGTTCTGTTGGGTTTAGGATATAGTACTAGAAACATTCTGTTGGGTTTAGGATATAGTAGTAGAAACATTCTGTTGGGTTTAGGATATAGTACTGGAAACATTCTGTTGGGTTTAGGATATAGTACTAGAAACATTCTGTTGGGTTTAGGATATAGTACTAGAAACATTCTGTTGGGTTTAGGATATAGCTCTAGAAACAATGTTGGGTTTAGGATATAGCACTAAAAACATTCTGTTGGGTTTAGGATATAGTACTAGAAACGTTCTGTTGGGTTTAGTATATAGTACAAGAAACATTCTGTTGGGTAGGGTTTAGGATATAGTACTAGAAACATTCTGTTGGGTTTAGGATATTGTACTAGAAACATTCTGTTGGGTTTAGGATATTGTACTAGAAACATTCTGTTGGGTTTATGATATAGTACTAGAAAAATTCTGTTGGGTTTAGGATATAGTACTAGAAACATTCTGTTGGGTTTAGGATATAGTACTAGAAACATTCTGTTGGGTTTAGGATATAGTACTAGAAACATTCTGTTGGGTTTAGGATATAGTACTAGAAACATTCTGTTGGGTTTAGGATATAGTACTAGAAACATTCTGTTGGGTTTAGGATATAGTACTAGAAACATTCTGTTGGGGTTAGGATATAGTACTAGAAACATTCTGTTGGGTTTAGGATATAGTAGTAGAAACATTCTGTTGGGTTTAGGATATAGTACTAGAAACATTCTGTTGGGTTTAGGATATAGTACTAGAAACATTCTGTTGGGTTTAGGATATAGTACTAGAAACATTCTGTTGGGTTTAGGATATAGTACTAGAAACATTCTGTTGGGTTTAGGATATAGTACTAGAAACATTCTGTTGGGTTTAGGATATAGTACTAGAAACATTCTGTTGGGTTTAGGATATTGTACTAGAAACATTCTGTTGGGTAGGGTTTAGGATATAGTACTAGAAACATTCTGTTGGGTTTAGGATATAGTACTAGAAACATTCTGTTGGGTTTAGGATATTGTACTAGAAACATTCTGTTGGGTTTAGGATATAGTACTAGAAACATTCTGTTGGGTTTAGGATATAGTACTAGAAACATTCTGTTGGGTTTAGGATATAGTACTAGAAACATTCTGTTGGGTTTAGGATATAGTACTAGAAACATTCTGTTGGGTTTAGGATATAGTACTAGAAACATTCTGTTGGGTTTAGGATATAGCTCTAGAAACAATGTTGGGTTTACGATATAGCACTAAAAACATTCTGTTGGGTTTAGGATATAGTTCTAAAAACATTCTGTTGGGTTTAGGATATAGTACTAGAAACATTCTGTTGGGTTTAGGATATTGTACTAAAAACATTCTGTTGGGTAGGGTTTAGGATATAGTACTAGAAACATTCTGTTGGGTTTAGGATATTGTACTAGAAACATTCTGTTGGGTTTAGGATATAGTACTAGAAACATTCTGTTGGGTTTAGGATATAGTACTAGAAACATTCTTTTGGGTTTAGGATATAGTACTAGAAACATTCTGTTGGGTTTAGGATATAGTACTAGAAACATTCTGTTGGGTAGGGTTTAGGATATAGTACTAGAAACATTCTGTTGGGTTTAAGATATAGTACTAGAAACATTCTGTTGGGTTTAGGATATAGTACTAGAAACGTTCTGTTGGGTTTAGGATATAGTACTAGAAACATTCTGTTGGGTTTAGGATATAGTACTGGAAACATTCCATTGGGTTTAGGATATAGTACTAGAAACATTCTGTTGGGTTTAGGATATTGTACTAGAAACATTCTGTTGGGTTTATGATATAGTACTAGAAAAATTCTGTTGGGTTTAGGATATAGTACTAGAAACATTCTGTTGGGTTTAGGATATAGTACTAGAAACATTCTGTTGGGTTGAGGATATAGTACTAGAAACATTCTGTTGTGTTTAGGATATAGTACTAGAAACATTCTGTTGGGTTTAGGATATAGTACTAGAAACATTCTGTTGGGTAGGGTTTAGGATATAGTACTAGAAACATTCTGTTGGGTTTAGGATATTGTACTAGAAACATTCTGTTGGGTTTAGGATATAGTTCTAGAAACATTCTGTTGGGTTTAGGATATAGTACTAGAAACATTCTTTTGGGTTTAGGATATAGTACTAGAAACATTCTGTTGGGTTTAGGATATAGTACTAGAAACATTCTGTTGGGTAGGGTTTAGGATATAGTACTAGAAACATTCTGTTGGGTTTAAGATATAGTACTAGAAACATTCTGTTGGGTTTAGGATATAGTACTAGAAACGTTCTGTTGGGTTTAGGATATAGTACTAGAAACATTCTGTTGGGTTTAGGATATAGTACTTGAAACATTCCATTGGGTTTAGGATATAGTACTAGAAACATTCTGTTGGGTTTAGGATATAGTACTAGAAACATTCTGTTGGGTGGGGTTTAGGATATAGTACTAGAAACATTCTGTTGGGTTTAGGATATTGTACTAGAAACATTCTGTTGGGTTTAGGATATTGTACTAGAAACATTCTGTTGGGTTTATGATATAGTACTAGAAAAATTCTGTTGGGTTTAGGATATAGTACTAGAAACATTCTGTTGGGTTTAGGATATAGTACTAGAAACATTCTGTTGGGTTTAGGATATAGTACTAGAAACATTCTGTTGGGTTTAGGATATAGTACTAGAAACATTCTGTTGGGTTTAGGATATAGTTCTAGAAACATTCTGTTGGGTTTAGGATATAGTACTAGAAACATTCTTTTGGGTTTAGGATATAGTACTAGAAACATTCTGTTGGGTTTAGGATATAGTACTAGAAACATTCTGTTGGGTAGGGTTTAGGATATAGTACTAGAAACATTCTGTTGGGTTTAAGATATAGTACTAGAAACATTCTGTTGGGTTTAGGATATAGTACTAGAAACATTCTTTTGGGTTTAGGATATAGTACTAGAAACATTCTGTTGGGTTTAGGATATAGTACTAGAAACATTCTGTTGGGTTTAGGATATAGTACTAGAAACATTCTGTTGGGTTTAGGATATAGTACTAGAAACATTCTGTTGGGTTTAGGATATAGCTCTAGAAACAATGTTGGGTTTACGATATAGCACTAAAAACATTCTGTTGGGTTTCGGATATAGTTCTAAAAATATTCTGTTGGGTTTAGGATATAGTACTAGAAACATTCTGTTGGGTTTAGGATATTGTACTAAAAACATTCTGTTGGGTAGGGTTTAGGATATAGTACTAGAAACATTCTGTTGGGTTTAGGATATTGTACTAGAAACATTCTGTTGGGTTTAGGATATAGTACTAGAAACATTCTGTTGGGTTTAGGATATAGTACTAGAAACATTCTTTTGGGTTTAGGATATAGTACTAGAAACATTCTGTTGGGTTTAGGATATAGTACTAGAAACATTCTGTTGGGTAGGGTTTAGGATATAGTACTAGAAACATTCTGTTGGGTTTAAGATATAGTACTAGAAACATTCTGTTGGGTTTAGGATATAGTACTAGAAACGTTCTGTTGGGTTTAGGATATAGTACTAGAAACATTCTGTTGGGTTTAGGATATAGTACTTGAAACATTCCATTGGGTTTAGGATATAGTACTAGAAACATTCTGTTGGGTTTAGGATATAGTACTAGAAACATTCTGTTGGGTGGGGTTTAGGATATAGTACTAGAAACATTCTGTTGGGTTTAGGATATTGTACTAGAAACATTCTGTTGGGTTTAGGATATTGTACTAGAAACATTCTGTTGGGTTTATGATATAGTACTAGAAAAATTCTGTTGGGTTTAGGATATAGTACTAGAAACATTCTGTTGGGTTTAGGATATAGTACTAGAAACATTCTGTTGGGTTTAGGATATAGTACTAGAAACATTCTGTTGGGTTTAGGATATAGTACTAGAAACATTCTGTTGGGTTTAGGATATAGTACTAGAAACATTCTGTTGGGTAGGGTTTAAGATATAGTACTAGAAACATTCTGTTGGGTTTAGGATATTGTACTAGAAACATTCTGTTGGGTTTAGGATATAGTACTAGAAACATTCTGTTGGGTTTAGGATATAGTACTAGAAACATTCTGTTGGGTTTAGGATATAGCTCTCGAAACAATGTTGGGTTTAGGATATAGCACTAAAAACATTCTGTTGGGTTTAGGATATAGTACTAGAAACATTCTGTTGGGTTTAGGATATAGTACTAGAAACATTCTGTTGGGTTTAGGATATAGTACTAGAAACATTATGTTGGGTTTAGGATATAGTACATGAAACATTCTGTTGGGTTTAGGATATAGTACTAGAAACATTCTGTTGGGTTTAGGATATAGTACTAGAAACATTCTGTTGGGTTTAGGATATAGTACTAGAAACATTCTGTTGGGTTTAGGATATTGTACTAGAAACATTCTGTTGGGTAGGGTTTAGGATATAGTACTAGAAACATTCTGTTGGGTTTAGGATATAGTACTAGAAACATTCTGTTGGGTTTAGGATATAGTACTAGAAACATTCTGTTGGGTTTAGGATATAGTACTAGAAACATTCTGTTGGGTTTAGGATATTGTACTAGAAACATTCTGTTGGGTAGGGTTTAGGATATAGTACTAGAAACATTCTGTTGGGTTTAGGATATAGTACTAGAAACATTCTGTTGGGTTTAGGATATAGTACTAGAAACATTCTGTTGGGTTTAGGATATAGTACTAGAAACATTCTGTTGGGTTTAGGATATAGTACTAGAAACATTCTGTTGGGTTTAGGATATAGTACTAGAAACATTCTGTTGGGTTTAGGATATAGTACTAGAAACATTCTGTTGGGTTTAGGATATAGTACTAGAAACATTCTGTTGGGTTTAGGATATAGTACTAGAAACATTCTGTTGGGTTTAGGATATAGTACTAGAAACATTGGGTAGGGTTTAGGATATAGTACTAGAAACAATTCTGTTGGGTTTAGGATATAGTACTAGAAACATTCTGTTGGGTTTAGGATATAGTCCTAGAAACATTCTGTTGGGTTTAGGATATAGTACTAGAAACATTCTGTTGGGTTTAGGATATAGTACTAGAAACATTCTGTTGGGTTTAGGATATAGTACTAGAAACATTCTGTTGGGTTTAGGATATAGCTCTAGAAACAATGTTGGGTTTACGATATAGCACTAAAAACATTCTGTTGGGTTTCGGATATAGTTCTAAAAATATTCTGTTGGGTTTAGGATATAGTACTAGAAACATTCTGTTGGGTTTAGGATATTGTACTAAAAACATTCTGTTGGGTAGGGTTTAGGATATAGTACTAGAAACATTCTGTTGGGTTTAGGATATTGTACTAGAAACATTCTGTTGGGTTTAGGATATAGTACTAGAAACATTCTGTTGGGTTTAGGATATAGTACTAGAAACATTCTTTTGGGTTTAGGATATAGTACTAGAAACATTCTGTTGGGTTTAGGATATAGTACTAGAAACATTCTGTTGGGTAGGGTTTAGGATATAGTACTAGAAACATTCTGTTGGGTTTAAGATATAGTACTAGAAACATTCTGTTGGGTTTAGGATATAGTACTAGAAACGTTCTGTTGGGTTTAGGATATAGTACTAGAAACATTCTGTTGGGTTTAGGATATAGTACTTGAAACATTCCATTGGGTTTAGGATATAGTACTAGAAACATTCTGTTGGGTTTAGGATATAGTACTAGAAACATTCTGTTGGGTGGGGTTTAGGATATAGTACTAGAAACATTCTGTTGGGTTTAGGATATTGTACTAGAAACATTCTGTTGGGTTTAGGATATTGTACTAGAAACATTCTGTTGGGTTTATGATATAGTACTAGAAAAATTCTGTTGGGTTTAGGATATAGTACTAGAAACATTCTGTTGGGTTTAGGATATAGTACTAGAAACATTCTGTTGGGTTTAGGATATAGTACTAGAAACATTCTGTTGGGTTTAGGATATAGTACTAGAAACATTCTGTTGGGTTTAGGATATAGTTCTAGAAACATTCTGTTGGGTTTAGGATATAGTACTAGAAACATTCTTTTGGGTTTAGGATATAGTACTAGAAACATTCTGTTGGGTTTAGGATATAGTACTGGAAACATTCTGTTGGGTTTAGGATATAGTACTAGAAACATTCTGTTGGGTTTAGGATATAGTACTAGAAACATTCTGTTGGGTTTAGGATATAGCTCTAGAAACAATGTTGGGTTTAGGATATAGCACTAAAAACATTCTGTTGGGTTTAGGATATAGTACTAGAAACGTTCTGTTGGGTTTAGTATATAGTACAAGAAACATTCTGTTGGGTAGGGTTTAGGATATAGTACTAGAAACATTCTGTTGGGTTTAGGATATTGTACTAGAAACATTCTGTTGGGTTTAGGATATTGTACTAGAAACATTCTGTTGGGTTTATGATATAGTACTAGAAAAATTCTGTTGGGTTTAGGATATAGTACTAGAAACATTCTGTTGGGTTTAGGATATAGTACTAGAAACATTCTGTTGGGTTTAGGATATAGTACTAGAAACATTCTGTTGGGTTTAGGATATAGTACTAGAAACATTCTGTTGGGTTTAGGATATAGTACTAGAAACATTCTGTTGGGTTTAGGATATAGTACTAGAAACATTCTGTTGGGGTTAGGATATAGTACTAGAAACATTCTGTTGGGTTTAGGATATAGTAGTAGAAACATTCTGTTGGGTTTAGGATATAGTACTAGAAACATTCTGTTGGGTTTAGGATATAGTACTAGAAACATTCTGTTGGGTTTAGGATATAGTACTAGAAACATTCTGTTGGGTTTAGGATATAGTACTAGAAACATTCTGTTGGGTTTAGGATATAGTACTAGAAACATTCTGTTGGGTTTAGGATATAGTACTAGAAACATTCTGTTGGGTTTAGGATATTGTACTAGAAACATTCTGTTGGGTAGGGTTTAGGATATAGTACTAGAAACATTCTGTTGGGTTTAGGATATAGTACTAGAAACATTCTGTTGGGTTTAGGATATTGTACTAGAAACATTCTGTTGGGTTTAGGATATAGTACTAGAAACATTCTGTTGGGTTTAGGATATAGTACTAGAAACATTCTGTTGGGTTTAGGATATAGTACTAGAAACATTCTGTTGGGTTTAGGATATAGTACTAGAAACATTCTGTTGGGTTTAGGATATAGTACTAGAAACATTCTGTTGGGTTTAGGATATAGCTCTAGAAACAATGTTGGGTTTACGATATAGCACTAAAAACATTCTGTTGGGTTTAGGATATAGTTCTAAAAACATTCTGTTGGGTTTAGGATATAGTACTAGAAACATTCTGTTGGGTTTAGGATATTGTACTAAAAACATTCTGTTGGGTAGGGTTTAGGATATAGTACTAGAAACATTCTGTTGGGTTTAGGATATTGTACTAGAAACATTCTGTTGGGTTTAGGATATAGTACTAGAAACATTCTGTTGGGTTTAGGATATAGTACTAGAAACATTCTTTTGGGTTTAGGATATAGTACTAGAAACATTCTGTTGGGTTTAGGATATAGTACTAGAAACATTCTGTTGGGTAGGGTTTAGGATATAGTACTAGAAACATTCTGTTGGGTTTAAGATATAGTACTAGAAACATTCTGTTGGGTTTAGGATATAGTACTAGAAACGTTCTGTTGGGTTTAGGATATAGTACTAGAAACATTCTGTTGGGTTTAGGATATAGTACTGGAAACATTCCATTGGGTTTAGGATATAGTACTAGAAACATTCTGTTGGGTTTAGGATATTGTACTAGAAACATTCTGTTGGGTTTATGATATAGTACTAGAAAAATTCTGTTGGGTTTAGGATATAGTACTAGAAACATTCTGTTGGGTTTAGGATATAGTACTAGAAACATTCTGTTGGGTTGAGGATATAGTACTAGAAACATTCTGTTGTGTTTAGGATATAGTACTAGAAACATTCTGTTGGGTTTAGGATATAGTACTAGAAACATTCTGTTGGGTAGGGTTTAGGATATAGTACTAGAAACATTCTGTTGGGTTTAGGATATTGTACTAGAAACATTCTGTTGGGTTTAGGATATAGTTCTAGAAACATTCTGTTGGGTTTAGGATATAGTACTAGAAACATTCTTTTGGGTTTAGGATATAGTACTAGAAACATTCTGTTGGGTTTAGGATATAGTACTAGAAACATTCTGTTGGGTAGGGTTTAGGATATAGTACTAGAAACATTCTGTTGGGTTTAAGATATAGTACTAGAAACATTCTGTTGGGTTTAGGATATAGTACTAGAAACGTTCTGTTGGGTTTAGGATATAGTACTAGAAACATTCTGTTGGGTTTAGGATATAGTACTTGAAACATTCCATTGGGTTTAGGATATAGTACTAGAAACATTCTGTTGGGTTTAGGATATAGTACTAGAAACATTCTGTTGGGTGGGGTTTAGGATATAGTACTAGAAACATTCTGTTGGGTTTAGGATATTGTACTAGAAACATTCTGTTGGGTTTAGGATATTGTACTAGAAACATTCTGTTGGGTTTATGATATAGTACTAGAAAAATTCTGTTGGGTTTAGGATATAGTACTAGAAACATTCTGTTGGGTTTAGGATATAGTACTAGAAACATTCTGTTGGGTTTAGGATATAGTACTAGAAACATTCTGTTGGGTTTAGGATATAGTACTAGAAACATTCTGTTGGGTTTAGGATATAGTTCTAGAAACATTCTGTTGGGTTTAGGATATAGTACTAGAAACATTCTTTTGGGTTTAGGATATAGTACTAGAAACATTCTGTTGGGTTTAGGATATAGTACTAGAAACATTCTGTTGGGTAGGGTTTAGGATATAGTACTAGAAACATTCTGTTGGGTTTAAGATATAGTACTAGAAACATTCTGTTGGGTTTAGGATATAGTACTAGAAACATTCTTTTGGGTTTAGGATATAGTACTAGAAACATTCTGTTGGGTTTAGGATATAGTACTAGAAACATTCTGTTGGGTTTAGGATATAGTACTAGAAACATTCTGTTGGGTTTAGGATATAGTACTAGAAACATTCTGTTGGGTTTAGGATATAGCTCTAGAAACAATGTTGGGTTTACGATATAGCACTAAAAACATTCTGTTGGGTTTCGGATATAGTTCTAAAAATATTCTGTTGGGTTTAGGATATAGTACTAGAAACATTCTGTTGGGTTTAGGATATTGTACTAAAAACATTCTGTTGGGTAGGGTTTAGGATATAGTACTAGAAACATTCTGTTGGGTTTAGGATATTGTACTAGAAACATTCTGTTGGGTTTAGGATATAGTACTAGAAACATTCTGTTGGGTTTAGGATATAGTACTAGAAACATTCTTTTGGGTTTAGGATATAGTACTAGAAACATTCTGTTGGGTTTAGGATATAGTACTAGAAACATTCTGTTGGGTAGGGTTTAGGATATAGTACTAGAAACATTCTGTTGGGTTTAAGATATAGTACTAGAAACATTCTGTTGGGTTTAGGATATAGTACTAGAAACGTTCTGTTGGGTTTAGGATATAGTACTAGAAACATTCTGTTGGGTTTAGGATATAGTACTTGAAACATTCCATTGGGTTTAGGATATAGTACTAG
Source organism: Salmo salar (assembly GCF_965601325.2). Taxonomy (NCBI): domain Eukaryota; kingdom Metazoa; phylum Chordata; class Actinopteri; order Salmoniformes; family Salmonidae; genus Salmo; species Salmo salar. Next base: position 8,859,720 of record NC_138296.1, on the reverse strand, counting down.
AAACATTCTGTTGGGTTTAGGATATAGTACTAGAAACATTCTGTTGGGTGGGGTTTAGGATATAGTACTAGAAACATTCTGTTGGGTTTAGGATATTGTACTAGAAACATTCTGTTGGGTTTAGGATATTGTACTAGAAACATTCTGTTGGGTTTATGATATAGTACTAGAAAAATTCTGTTGGGTTTAGGATATAGTACTAGAAACATTCTGTTGGGTTTAGGATATAGTACTAGAAACATTCTGTTGGGTTTAGGATATAGTACTAGAAACATTCTGTTGGGTTTAGGATATAGTACTAGAAACATTCTGTTGGGTTTAGGATATAGTACTAGAAACATTCTGTTGGGTAGGGTTTAAGATATAGTACTAGAAACATTCTGTTGGGTTTAGGATATTGTACTAGAAACATTCTGTTGGGTTTAGGATATAGTACTAGAAACATTCTGTTGGGTTTAGGATATAGTACTAGAAACATTCTGTTGGGTTTAGGATATAGCTCTCGAAACAATGTTGGGTTTAGGATATAGCACTAAAAACATTCTGTTGGGTTTAGGATATAGTACTAGAAACATTCTGTTGGGTTTAGGATATAGTACTAGAAACATTCTGTTGGGTTTAGGATATAGTACTAGAAACATTATGTTGGGTTTAGGATATAGTACATGAAACATTCTGTTGGGTTTAGGATATAGTACTAGAAACATTCTGTTGGGTTTAGGATATAGTACTAGAAACATTCTGTTGGGTTTAGGATATAGTACTAGAAACATTCTGTTGGGTTTAGGATATTGTACTAGAAACATTCTGTTGGGTAGGGTTTAGGATATAGTACTAGAAACATTCTGTTGGGTTTAGGATATAGTACTAGAAACATTCTGTTGGGTTTAGGATATAGTACTAGAAACATTCTGTTGGGTTTAGGATATAGTACTAGAAACATTCTGTTGGGTTTAGGATATTGTACTAGAAACATTCTGTTGGGTAGGGTTTAGGATATAGTACTAGAAACATTCTGTTGGGTTTAGGATATAGTACTAGAAACATTCTGTTGGGTTTAGGATATAGTACTAGAAACATTCTGTTGGGTTTAGGATATAGTACTAGAAACATTCTGTTGGGTTTAGGATATAGTACTAGAAACATTCTGTTGGGTTTAGGATATAGTACTAGAAACATTCTGTTGGGTTTAGGATATAGTACTAGAAACATTCTGTTGGGTTTAGGATATAGTACTAGAAACATTCTGTTGGGTTTAGGATATAGTACTAGAAACATTCTGTTGGGTTTAGGATATAGTACTAGAAACATTGGGTAGGGTTTAGGATATAGTACTAGAAACAATTCTGTTGGGTTTAGGATATAGTACTAGAAACATTCTGTTGGGTTTAGGATATAGTCCTAGAAACATTCTGTTGGGTTTAGGATATAGTACTAGAAACATTCTGTTGGGTTTAGGATATAGTACTAGAAACATTCTGTTGGGTTTAGGATATAGTACTGGAAACATTCTGTTGGGTTTAGGATATAGTACTAGAAACATTCTGTTGGGTTTAGGATATAGTACTAGAAACATTCTGTTGGGTTTAGGATATAGCTCTAGAAACAATGTTGGGTTTAGGATATAGCACTAAAAACATTCTGTTGGGTTTAGGATATAGTACTAGAAACATTCTGTTGGGTTTAGGATATTGTACTAGAAACATTCTGTTGGGTTTAGGATATAGTACTAGAAACATTCTGTTGGGTTTAGGATATAGTACTAGAAACATTCTGTTGGGTTTAGGATATAGTACTAGAAACATTCTGTTGGGTTTAGGATATAGCTCTAGAAACAATGTTGGGTTTACGATATAGCACTAAAAACATTCTGTTGGGTTTAGGATATAGTTCTAAAAACATTCTGTTGGGTTTAGGATATAGTACTAGAAACATTCTGTTGGGTTTAGGATATTGTACTAAAAACATTCTGTTGGGTAGGGTTTAGGATATAGTACTAGAAACATTCTGTTGGGTTTAGGATATTGTACTAGAAACATTCTGTTGGGTTTAGGATATAGTACTAGAAACATTCTGTTGGGTTTAGGATATAGTACTAGAAACATTCTTTTGGGTTTAGGATATAGTACTAGAAACATTCTGTTGGGTTTAGGATATAGTACTAGAAACATTCTGTTGGGTAGGGTTTAGGATATAGTACTAGAAACATTCTGTTGGGTTTAAGATATAGTACTAGAAACATTCTGTTGGGTTTAGGATATAGTACTAGAAACGTTCTGTTGGGTTTAGGATATAGTACTAGAAACATTCTGTTGGGTTTAGGATATAGTACTGGAAACATTCCATTGGGTTTAGGATATAGTACTAGAAACATTCTGTTGGGTTTAGGATATTGTACTAGAAACATTCTGTTGGGTTTATGATATAGTACTAGAAAAATTCTGTTGGGTTTAGGATATAGTACTAGAAACATTCTGTTGGGTTTAGGATATAGTACTAGAAACATTCTGTTGGGTTGAGGATATAGTACTAGAAACATTCTGTTGTGTTTAGGATATAGTACTAGAAACATTCTGTTGGGTTTAGGATATAGTACTAGAAACATTCTGTTGGGTAGGGTTTAGGATATAGTACTAGAAACATTCTGTTGGGTTTAGGATATTGTACTAGAAACATTCTGTTGGGTTTAGGATATAGTTCTAGAAACATTCTGTTGGGTTTAGGATATAGTACTAGAAACATTCTTTTGGGTTTAGGATATAGTACTAGAAACATTCTGTTGGGTTTAGGATATAGTACTAGAAACATTCTGTTGGGTAGGGTTTAGGATATAGTACTAGAAACATTCTGTTGGGTTTAAGATATAGTACTAGAAACATTCTGTTGGGTTTAGGATATAGTACTAGAAACGTTCTGTTGGGTTTAGGATATAGTACTAGAAACATTCTGTTGGGTTTAGGATATAGTACTTGAAACATTCCATTGGGTTTAGGATATAGTACTAGAAACATTCTGTTGGGTTTAGGATATAGTACTAGAAACATTCTGTTGGGTGGGGTTTAGGATATAGTACTAGAAACATTCTGTTGGGTTTAGGATATTGTACTAGAAACATTCTGTTGGGTTTAGGATATTGTACTAGAAACATTCTGTTGGGTTTATGATATAGTACTAGAAAAATTCTGTTGGGTTTAGGATATAGTACTAGAAACATTCTGTTGGGTTTAGGATATAGTACTAGAAACATTCTGTTGGGTTTAGGATATAGTACTAGAAACATTCTGTTGGGTTTAGGATATAGTACTAGAAACATTCTGTTGGGTTTAGGATATAGTTCTAGAAACATTCTGTTGGGTTTAGGATATAGTACTAGAAACATTCTTTTGGGTTTAGGATATAGTACTAGAAACATTCTGTTGGGTTTAGGATATAGTACTAGAAACATTCTGTTGGGTAGGGTTTAGGATATAGTACTAGAAACATTCTGTTGGGTTTAAGATATAGTACTAGAAACATTCTGTTGGGTTTAGGATATAGTACTAGAAACATTCTTTTGGGTTTAGGATATAGTACTAGAAACATTCTGTTGGGTTTAGGATATAGTACTAGAAACATTCTGTTGGGTTTAGGATATAGTACTAGAAACATTCTGTTGGGTTTAGGATATAGTACTAGAAACATTCTGTTGGGTTTAGGATATAGCTCTAGAAACAATGTTGGGTTTACGATATAGCACTAAAAACATTCTGTTGGGTTTCGGATATAGTTCTAAAAATATTCTGTTGGGTTTAGGATATAGTACTAGAAACATTCTGTTGGGTTTAGGATATTGTACTAAAAACATTCTGTTGGGTAGGGTTTAGGATATAGTACTAGAAACATTCTGTTGGGTTTAGGATATTGTACTAGAAACATTCTGTTGGGTTTAGGATATAGTACTAGAAACATTCTGTTGGGTTTAGGATATAGTACTAGAAACATTCTTTTGGGTTTAGGATATAGTACTAGAAACATTCTGTTGGGTTTAGGATATAGTACTAGAAACATTCTGTTGGGTAGGGTTTAGGATATAGTACTAGAAACATTCTGTTGGGTTTAAGATATAGTACTAGAAACATTCTGTTGGGTTTAGGATATAGTACTAGAAACGTTCTGTTGGGTTTAGGATATAGTACTAGAAACATTCTGTTGGGTTTAGGATATAGTACTTGAAACATTCCATTGGGTTTAGGATATAGTACTAGAAACATTCTGTTGGGTTTAGGATATAGTACTAGAAACATTCTGTTGGGTGGGGTTTAGGATATAGTACTAGAAACATTCTGTTGGGTTTAGGATATTGTACTAGAAACATTCTGTTGGGTTTAGGATATTGTACTAGAAACATTCTGTTGGGTTTATGATATAGTACTAGAAAAATTCTGTTGGGTTTAGGATATAGTACTAGAAACATTCTGTTGGGTTTAGGATATAGTACTAGAAACATTCTGTTGGGTTTAGGATATAGTACTAGAAACATTCTGTTGGGTTTAGGATATAGTACTAGAAACATTCTGTTGGGTTTAGGATATAGTACTAGAAACATTCTGTTGGGTAGGGTTTAAGATATAGTACTAGAAACATTCTGTTGGGTTTAGGATATTGTACTAGAAACATTCTGTTGGGTTTAGGATATAGTACTAGAAACATTCTGTTGGGTTTAGGATATAGTACTAGAAACATTCTGTTGGGTTTAGGATATAGCTCTCGAAACAATGTTGGGTTTAGGATATAGCACTAAAAACATTCTGTTGGGTTTAGGATATAGTACTAGAAACATTCTGTTGGGTTTAGGATATAGTACTAGAAACATTCTGTTGGGTTTAGGATATAGTACTAGAAACATTATGTTGGGTTTAGGATATAGTACATGAAACATTCTGTTGGGTTTAGGATATAGTACTAGAAACATTCTGTTGGGTTTAGGATATAGTACTAGAAACATTCTGTTGGGTTTAGGATATAGTACTAGAAACATTCTGTTGGGTTTAGGATATTGTACTAGAAACATTCTGTTGGGTAGGGTTTAGGATATAGTACTAGAAACATTCTGTTGGGTTTAGGATATAGTACTAGAAACATTCTGTTGGGTTTAGGATATAGTACTAGAAACATTCTGTTGGGTTTAGGATATAGTACTAGAAACATTCTGTTGGGTTTAGGATATTGTACTAGAAACATTCTGTTGGGTAGGGTTTAGGATATAGTACTAGAAACATTCTGTTGGGTTTAGGATATAGTACTAGAAACATTCTGTTGGGTTTAGGATATAGTACTAGAAACATTCTGTTGGGTTTAGGATATAGTACTAGAAACATTCTGTTGGGTTTAGGATATAGTACTAGAAACATTCTGTTGGGTTTAGGATATAGTACTAGAAACATTCTGTTGGGTTTAGGATATAGTACTAGAAACATTCTGTTGGGTTTAGGATATAGTACTAGAAACATTCTGTTGGGTTTAGGATATAGTACTAGAAACATTCTGTTGGGTTTAGGATATAGTACTAGAAACATTGGGTAGGGTTTAGGATATAGTACTAGAAACAATTCTGTTGGGTTTAGGATATAGTACTAGAAACATTCTGTTGGGTTTAGGATATAGTCCTAGAAACATTCTGTTGGGTTTAGGATATAGTACTAGAAACATTCTGTTGGGTTTAGGATATAGTACTAGAAACATTCTGTTGGGTTTAGGATATAGTACTGGAAACATTCTGTTGGGTTTAGGATATAGTACTAGAAACATTCTGTTGGGTTTAGGATATAGTACTAGAAACATTCTGTTGGGTTTAGGATATAGCTCTAGAAACAATGTTGGGTTTAGGATATAGCACTAAAAACATTCTGTTGGGTTTAGGATATAGTACTAGAAACATTCTGTTGGGTTTAGGATATTGTACTAAAAACATTCTGTTGGGTAGGGTTTAGGATATAGTACTAGAAACATTCTGTTGGGTTTAGGATATTGTACTAGAAACATTCTGTTGGGTTTAGGATATTGTACTAGAAACATTCTGTTGGGTTTATGATATAGTACTAGAAAAATTCTGTTGGGTTTAGGATATAGTACTAGAAACATTCTGTTGGGTTTAGGATATAGTACTAGAAACATTCTGTTGGGTTTAGGATATAGTACTAGAAACATTCTGTTGGGTTTAGGATATAGTACTAGAAACATTCTGTTGGGTTTAGGATATAGTACTAGAAACATTCGGTTGGGTTTAGGATATAGTACTAGAAACATTCTGTTGGGTTTAGGATATAGTACTAGAAACATTCTGTTGGGTTTAGGATATAGTACTAGAAACATTCTGTTGGGTTTAGGATATAGTACTAGAAACATTCTGTTGGGTTTAGGATATAGTAGTAGAAACATTCTGTTGGGTTTAGGATATAGTACTGGAAACATTCTGTTGGGTTTAGGATATAGTACTAGAAACATTCTGTTGGGTTTAGGATATAGTACTAGAAACATTCTGTTGGGTTTAGGATATAGCTCTAGAAACAATGTTGGGTTTAGGATATAGCACTAAAAACATTCTGTTGGGTTTAGGATATAGTACTAGAAACGTTCTGTTGGGTTTAGTATATAGTACTAGAAACATTCTGTTGGGTAGGGTTTAGGATATAGTACTAGAAACATTCTGTTGGGTTTAGGATATTGTACTAGAAACATTCTGTTGGGTTTAGGATATTGTACTAGAAACATTCTGTTGGGTTTATGATATAGTACTAGAAAAATTCTGTTTGGTTTAGGATATAGTACTAGAAACATTCTGTTGGGTTTAGGATATAGTACTAGAAACATTCTGTTGGGTTTAGGATATAGTACTAGAAACATTCTGTTGGGTTTAGGATATAGTACTAGAAACATTCTGTTGGGTTTAGGATATAGTACTAGAAACATTCTGTTGGGTTTAGGACATAGTACTAGAAACATTCTGTTGGGTTTAGGATATAGTACTAGAAACATTCTGTTGGGTTTAGGATATAGTACTAGAAACATTCTGTTGGGTTTAGGATATAGTACTAGAAACATTCTGTTGGGTTTAGGATATAGTACTAGAAACATTCTGTTGGGTTTAGGATATAGTACTAGAAACATTCTGTTGGGTTTAGGATATAGTACTAGAAACATTCTGTTGGGTTTAGGATATAGTACTAGAAACATTGGGTAGGGTTTAGGATATAGTACTAGAAACAATTCTGTTGGGTTTAGGATATAGTACTAGAAACATTCTGTTGGGTTTAGGATATAGTCCTAGAAACATTCTGTTGGGTTTAGGATATAGTACTAGAAACATTCTGTTGGGTTTAGGATATAGTACTAGAAACATTCTGTTGGGTTTAGGATATAGTACTGGAAACATTCTGTTGGGTTTAGGATATAGTACTAGAAACATTCTGTTGGGTTTAGGATATAGTACTAGAAACATTCTGTTGGGTTTAGGATATAGCTCTAGAAACAATGTTGGGTTTAGGATATAGCACTAAAAACATTCTGTTGGGTTTAGGATATAGTACTAGAAACATTCTGTTGGGTTTAGGATATTGTACTAAAAACATTCTGTTGGGTAGGGTTTAGGATATAGTACTAGAAACATTCTGTTGGGTTTAGGATATTGTACTAGAAACATTCTGTTGGGTTTAGGATATTGTACTAGAAACATTCTGTTGGGTTTATGATATAGTACTAGAAAAATTCTGTTGGGTTTAGGATATAGTACTAGAAACATTCTGTTGGGTTTAGGATATAGTACTAGAAACATTCTGTTGGGTTTAGGATATAGTACTAGAAACATTCTGTTGGGTTTAGGATATAGTACTAGAAACATTCTGTTGGGTTTAGGATATAGTACTAGAAACATTCTGTTGGGTTTAGGATATAGTACTAGAAACATTCTGTTGGGTTTAGGATATAATACTAGAAACATTCTGTTGGGTTTAGGATATAGTACTAGAAACATTCTGTTGGGTTTAGGATATAGTAGTAGAAACATTCTGTTGGGTTTAGGATATAGTACTGGAAACATTCTGTTGGGTTTAGGATATAGTACTAGAAACATTCTGTTGGGTTTAGGATATAGTACTAGAAACATTCTGTTGGGTTTAGGATATAGCTCTAGAAACAATGTTGGGTTTAGGATATAGCACTAAAAACATTCTGTTGGGTTTAGGATATAGTACTAGAAACGTTCTGTTGGGTTTAGTATATAGTACTAGAAACATTCTGTTGGGTAGGGTTTAGGATATAGTACTAGAAACATTCTGTTGGGTTTAGGATATTGTACTAGAAACATTCTGTTGGGTTTAGGATATTGTACTAGAAACATTCTGTTGGGTTTATGATATAGTACTAGAAAAATTCTGTTGGGTTTAGGATATAGTACTAGAAACATTCTGTTGGGTTTAGGATATAGTACTAGAAACATTCTGTTGGGTTTAGGATATAGTACTAGAAACATTCTGTTGGGTTTAGGATATAGTACTAGAAACATTCTGTTGGGTTTAGGATATAGTACTAGAAACATTCTGTTGGGTTTAGGATATAGTAGTAGAAACATTCTGTTGGGTTTAGGATATAGTACTAGAAACATTCTGTTGGGTTTAGGATATAGTACTAGAAACATTCTGTTGGGTTTAGGATATAGTACTAGAAACATTCTGTTGGGTTTAGGATATAGTACTAGAAACATTCTGTTGGGTTTAGGATATAGTACTAGAAACATTCTGTTGGGTTTAGGATATTGTACTAGAAACATTCTGTTGGGTAGGGTTTAGGATATAGTACTAGAAACATTCTGTTGGGTTTAGGATATAGTACTAGAAACATTCTGTTGGGTTTAGGATATAGTACTAGAAACATTCTGTTGGGTTTAGGATATAGTACTAGAAACATTCTGTTGGGTTTAGGATATAGTACTAGAAACATTCTGTTGGGTTTAGGATATAGTACTAGAAACATTCTGTTGGGTTTAGGATATAGTACTAGAAACATTCTGTTGGGTTTAGGATATAGCTCTAGAAACAATGTTGGGTTTACGATATAGCACTAAAAACATTCTGTTGGGTTTAGGATATAGTTCTAAAAACATTCTGTTGGGTTTAGGATATAGTACTAGAAACATTCTGTTGGGTTTAGGATATTGTACTAAAAACATTCTGTTGGGTAGGGTTTAGGATATAGTACTAGAAACATTCTGTTGGGTTTAGGATATTGTACTAGAAACATGCTGTTGGGTTTAGGATATAGTACTAGAAACATTCTGTTGGGTTTAGGATATAGTACTAGAAACATTCTTTTGGATTTAGGATATAGTACTAGAAACATTCTGTTGGGTTTAGGATATAGTACTAGAAACATTCTGTTGGGTAGGGTTTAGGATATAGTACTAGAAATATTCTGTTGGGTTTAAGATATAGTACTAGAAACATTCTGTTGGGTTTAGGATATAGTACTAGAAACGTTCTGTTGGGTTTAGGATATAGTACTAGAAACATTCTGTTGGGTTTAGGATATAGTACTGGAAACATTCCATTGGGTTTAGGATATAGTACTAGAAACATTCTGTTGGGTTTAGGATATAGTACTAGAAACATTCTGTTGGGTTTAGGATATAGTACTAGAAAGATTCAGTTGGGTTTAGGATATAGCTCTCGAAACAATGTTGGGTTTAGGATATAGCACTAAAAACATTCTGTTGGGTTTAGGATATAGTACTAGAAACATTCTTTTGGGTTTAGGATATAGTACTAGAAACATTCTGTTGGGTTTAGGATATAGTACTAGAAACATTCTGTTGGGTTTAGGATATAGTACTAGAAACATTCTGTTGGGTTTAGGATATAGTACTAGAAACATTCTGTTGGGTTTAGGATATAGTACTAGAAACATTCTGTTGGGTTTAGGATATAGTACTAGAAACATTCTGTTGGGTTTAGGATATAGTACTAGAAACATTCTGTTGGGTTTAGGATATTGTACTAGAAACATTCTGTTGGGTAGGGTTTAGGATATAGTACTAGAAACATTCTGTTGGGTTTAGGATATAGTACTAGAAACATTCTGTTGGGTTTAGGATATAGTACTAGAAACATTCTGTTGGGTTTAGGATATAGTACTAGAAACATTCTGTTGGGTTTAGGATATTGTGCTAGAAACATTCTGTTGGGTAGGGTTTAGGATATAGTACTAGAAACATTCTGTTGGGTTTAGGATATAGTACTAGAAACATTCTATTGAGTTAAGGATATTGTACTAGAAACATTCTGTTGGGTTTATGATATAGTACTAGAAACATTCTGTTGGGTTTAGGATATAGTACTAGAAACATTCTGTTGGGTTTAGGATATATTACTAGAAACATTCTGTTGGGTTTAGGATATATTACTAGAAACATTCTGTTGGGTTTAGGATATAGTACTAGAAACATTCTGTTGGGTAGGGTTTAGGATATAGTACTAGAAACATTGTGTTGGGTTTAAGATATAGTACTAGAAACATTCTGTTGGGTTTAGGATATAGTACTAGAAACGTTCTGTTGGGTTTAGGATATAGTACTAGAAACATTCTGTTGGGTTTAGGATATAGTACTGGAAACATTCCATTGGGTTTAGGATATAGTACTAGAAACATTCTGTTGGGTTTAGGATATAGTACTAGAAACATTCTGTTGGGTTTAGGATATAGTACTAGAAACATTCTGTTGGGTTTAGGATATAGCTCTCGAAACAATGTTGGGTTTAGGATATAGCACTAAAAACATTCTGTTGGGTTTAGGATATAATACTAGAAACATTCTTTTGGGTTTAGGATATAGTACTAGAAACATTCTGTAGGGTTTAGGATATAGTGCTAGAAACATTCTGTTGGGTTTAGGATATAGTACTAGAAACGTTCTGTTGGGTTTAGGATATAGTACTAGAAACATTCTGTTGGGTAGGGTTTAGGATATAGTACTAGAAACATTCTGTTGGGTTTAGGATATTGTACTAGAAACATTCTGTTGGGTTTAGGATATTGTACTAGAAACATTCTGTTGGGTTTATGATATAGTACTAGAAACATTCTGTTGGGTTTAGGATATAGTACTAGAAACATTCTGTTGGGTTTAGGATATAGTACTAGAAACATTCTGTTGGGTTTAGGATATAGTACTAGAAACATTCTGTTGGGTTTAGGATATAGTACTAGAAACATTCTGTTGGGTTTAGGATATAGTACTAGAAACATTCTGTTGGGTTTAGGATATAGTAGTAGAAACATTCTGTTGGGTTTAGGATATAGTACTAGAAACATTCTGTTGGGTTTAGGATATAGTACTAGAAACATTCTGTTGGGTTTAGGATATAGTACTAGAAACATTCTGTTGGGTTTAGGATATAGTACTAGAAACATTCTGTTGGGTTTAGGATATAGTACTAGAAACATTCTGTTGGGTTTAGGATATAGTACTAGAAACATTCTGTTGGGTTTAGGATATTGTACTAGAAACATTCTGTTGGGTAGGGTTTGGATATAGTACTAGAAACATTTTTTGGGTTTAGGATATAGTACTAGAAACATTCTGTTGGATTTAGGATATTGTACTAGAAACATTCTGTTGGGTTTAGGATATAGTACTAGAAACATTCTGTTGGGTTTAGGATATAGTACTAGAAACATTCTGTTGGGTTTAGGATATAGTACTAGAAACATTCTGTTGGGTTTAGGATATAGTACTAGAAACATTCTGTTGGGTTTAGGATATAGTAGTAGAAACATTCTGTTGGGTTTAGGATATAGTACTAGAAACATTCTGTTGGGTTTAGGATATAGTACTAGAAACATTCTGTTGGGTTTAGGATATAGTACTAGAAACATTCTGTTGGGTTTAGGATATAGTACTAGAAACATTCTGTTGGGTTTAGGATATAGTACTAGAAACATTCTGTTGGGTTTAGGATATAGTACTAGAAACATTCTGTTGGGTTTAGGATATTGTACTAGAAACATTCTGTTGGGTAGGGTTTAGGATATAGTACTAGAAACATTCTGTTGGGTTTAGGATATAGTACTAGAAACATTCTGTTGGGTTTAGGATATAGTACTAGAAACATTCTGTTGGGTTTAGGATATAGTACTAGAAACATTCTGTTGGGTTTAGGATATAGTACTAGAAACATTCTGTTGGGTTTAGGATATAGTACTAGAAACATTCTGTTGGGTTTAGGATATAGTACTAGAAACATTCTGTTGGGTTTAGGATATAGCTCTAGAAACAATGTTGGGTTTACGATATAGCACTAAAAACATTCTGTTGGGTTTAGGATATAGTTCTAAAAACATTCTGTTGGGTTTAGGATATAGTACTAGAAACATTCTGTTGGGTTTAGGATATTGTACTAAAAACATTCTGTTGGGTAGGGTTTAGGATATAGTACTAGAAACATTCTGTTGGGTTTAGGATATTGTACTAGAAACATGCTGTTGGGTTTAGGATATAGTACTAGAAACATTCTGTTGGGTTTAGGATATAGTACTAGAAACATTCTTTTGGATTTAGGATATAGTACTAGAAACATTCTGTTGGGTTTAGGATATAGTACTAGAAACATTCTGTTGGGTAGGGTTTAGGATATAGTACTAGAAATATTCTGTTGGGTTTAAGATATAGTACTAGAAACATTCTGTTGGGTTTAGGATATAGTACTAGAAACGTTCTGTTGGGTTTAGGATATAGTACTAGAAACATTCTGTTGGGTTTAGGATATAGTACTGGAAACATTCCATTGGGTTTAGGATATAGTACTAGAAACATTCTGTTGGGTTTAGGATATAGTACTAGAAACATTCTGTTGGGTTTAGGATATAGTACTAGAAAGATTCAGTTGGGTTTAGGATATAGCTCTCGAAACAATGTTGGGTTTAGGATATAGCACTAAAAACATTCTGTTGGGTTTAGGATATAGTACTAGAAACATTCTTTTGGGTTTAGGATATAGTACTAGAAACATTCTGTTGGGTTTAGGATATAGTACTAGAAACATTCGGTTGGGTTTAGGATATAGTACTAGAAACATTCTGTTGGGTTTAGGATATAGTACTAGAAACATTCTGTTGGGTTTAGGATATAGTACTAGAAACATTCTGTTGGGTTTAGGATATAGTACTAGAAACATTCTGTTGGGTTTAGGATATAGTAGTAGAAACATTCTGTTGGGTTTAGGATATAGTACTGGAAACATTCTGTTGGGTTTAGGATATAGTACTAGAAACATTCTGTTGGGTTTAGGATATAGTACTAGAAACATTCTGTTGGGTTTAGGATATAGCTCTAGAAACAATGTTGGGTTTAGGATATAGCACTAAAAACATTCTGTTGGGTTTAGGATATAGTACTAGAAACGTTCTGTTGGGTTTAGTATATAGTACTAGAAACATTCTGTTGGGTAGGGTTTAGGATATAGTACTAGAAACATTCTGTTGGGTTTAGGATATTGTACTAGAAACATTCTGTTGGGTTTAGGATATTGTACTAGAAACATTCTGTTGGGTTTATGATATAGTACTAGAAAAATTCTGTTTGGTTTAGGATATAGTACTAGAAACATTCTGTTGGGTTTAGGATATAGTACTAGAAACATTCTGTTGGGTTTAGGATATAGTACTAGAAACATTCTGTTGGGTTTAGGATATAGTACTAGAAACATTCTGTTGGGTTTAGGATATAGTACTAGAAACATTCTGTTGGGTTTAGGACATAGTACTAGAAACATTCTGTTGGGTTTAGGATATAGTACTAGAAACATTCTGTTGGGTTTAGGATATAGTACTAGAAACATTCTGTTGGGTTTAGGATATAGTACTAGAAACATTCTGTTGGGTTTAGGATATAGTACTAGAAACATTCTGTTGGGTTTAGGATATAGTACTAGAAACATTCTGTTGGGTTTAGGATATAGTACTAGAAACATTCTGTTGGGTTTAGGATATAGTACTAGAAACATTGGGTAGGGTTTAGGATATAGTACTAGAAACAATTCTGTTGGGTTTAGGATATAGTACTAGAAACATTCTGTTGGGTTTAGGATATAGTCCTAGAAACATTCTGTTGGGTTTAGGATATAGTACTAGAAACATTCTGTTGGGTTTAGGATATAGTACTAGAAACATTCTGTTGGGTTTAGGATATAGTACTGGAAACATTCTGTTGGGTTTAGGATATAGTACTAGAAACATTCTGTTGGGTTTAGGATATAGTACTAGAAACATTCTGTTGGGTTTAGGATATAGCTCTAGAAACAATGTTGGGTTTAGGATATAGCACTAAAAACATTCTGTTGGGTTTAGGATATAGTACTAGAAACATTCTGTTGGGTTTAGGATATTGTACTAAAAACATTCTGTTGGGTAGGGTTTAGGATATAGTACTAGAAACATTCTGTTGGGTTTAGGATATTGTACTAGAAACATTCTGTTGGGTTTAGGATATTGTACTAGAAACATTCTGTTGGGTTTATGATATAGTACTAGAAAAATTCTGTTGGGTTTAGGATATAGTACTAGAAACATTCTGTTGGGTTTAGGATATAGTACTAGAAACATTCTGTTGGGTTTAGGATATAGTACTAGAAACATTCTGTTGGGTTTAGGATATAGTACTAGAAACATTCTGTTGGGTTTAGGATATAGTACTAGAAACATTCTGTTGGGTTTAGGATATAGTACTAGAAACATTCTGTTGGGTTTAGGATATAATACTAGAAACATTCTGTTGGGTTTAGGATATAGTACTAGAAACATTCTGTTGGGTTTAGGATATAGTAGTAGAAACATTCTGTTGGGTTTAGGATATAGTACTGGAAACATTCTGTTGGGTTTAGGATATAGTACTAGAAACATTCTGTTGGGTTTAGGATATAGTACTAGAAACATTCTGTTGGGTTTAGGATATAGCTCTAGAAACAATGTTGGGTTTAGGATATAGCACTAAAAACATTCTGTTGGGTTTAGGATATAGTACTAGAAACGTTCTGTTGGGTTTAGTATATAGTACTAGAAACATTCTGTTGGGTAGGGTTTAGGATATAGTACTAGAAACATTCTGTTGGGTTTAGGATATTGTACTAGAAACATTCTGTTGGGTTTAGGATATTGTACTAGAAACATTCTGTTGGGTTTATGATATAGTACTAGAAAAATTCTGTTGGGTTTAGGATATAGTACTAGAAACATTCTGTTGGGTTTAGGATATAGTACTAGAAACATTCTGTTGGGTTTAGGATATAGTACTAGAAACATTCTGTTGGGTTTAGGATATAGTACTAGAAACATTCTGTTGGGTTTAGGATATAGTACTAGAAACATTCTGTTGGGTTTAGGATATAGTAGTAGAAACATTCTGTTGGGTTTAGGATATAGTACTAGAAACATTCTGTTGGGTTTAGGATATAGTACTAGAAACATTCTGTTGGGTTTAGGATATAGTACTAGAAACATTCTGTTGGGTTTAGGATATAGTACTAGAAACATTCTGTTGGGTTTAGGATATAGTACTAGAAACATTCTGTTGGGTTTAGGATATTGTACTAGAAACATTCTGTTGGGTAGGGTTTAGGATATAGTACTAGAAACATTCTGTTGGGTTTAGGATATAGTACTAGAAACATTCTGTTGGGTTTAGGATATAGTACTAGAAACATTCTGTTGGGTTTAGGATATAGTACTAGAAACATTCTGTTGGGTTTAGGATATAGTACTAGAAACATTCTGTTGGGTTTAGGATATAGTACTAGAAACATTCTGTTGGGTTTAGGATATAGTACTAGAAACATTCTGTTGGGTTTAGGATATAGCTCTAGAAACAATGTTGGGTTTACGATATAGCACTAAAAACATTCTGTTGGGTTTAGGATATAGTTCTAAAAACATTCTGTTGGGTTTAGGATATAGTACTAGAAACATTCTGTTGGGTTTAGGATATTGTACTAAAAACATTCTGTTGGGTAGGGTTTAGGATATAGTACTAGAAACATTCTGTTGGGTTTAGGATATTGTACTAGAAACATGCTGTTGGGTTTAGGATATAGTACTAGAAACATTCTGTTGGGTTTAGGATATAGTACTAGAAACATTCTTTTGGATTTAGGATATAGTACTAGAAACATTCTGTTGGGTTTAGGATATAGTACTAGAAACATTCTGTTGGGTAGGGTTTAGGATATAGTACTAGAAATATTCTGTTGGGTTTAAGATATAGTACTAGAAACATTCTGTTGGGTTTAGGATATAGTACTAGAAACGTTCTGTTGGGTTTAGGATATAGTACTAGAAACATTCTGTTGGGTTTAGGATATAGTACTGGAAACATTCCATTGGGTTTAGGATATAGTACTAGAAACATTCTGTTGGGTTTAGGATATAGTACTAGAAACATTCTGTTGGGTTTAGGATATAGTACTAGAAAGATTCAGTTGGGTTTAGGATATAGCTCTCGAAACAATGTTGGGTTTAGGATATAGCACTAAAAACATTCTGTTGGGTTTAGGATATAGTACTAGAAACATTCTTTTGGGTTTAGGATATAGTACTAGAAACATTCTGTTGGGTTTAGGATATAGTACTAGAAACATTCTGTTGGGTTTAGGATATAGTACTAGAAACATTCTGTTGGGTTTAGGATATAGTACTAGAAACATTCTGTTGGGTTTAGGATATAGTACTAGAAACATTCTGTTGGGTTTAGGATATAGTACTAGAAACATTCTGTTGGGTTTAGGATATAGTACTAGAAACATTCTGTTGGGTTTAGGATATTGTACTAGAAACATTCTGTTGGGTAGGGTTTAGGATATAGTACTAGAAACATTCTGTTGGGTTTAGGATATAGTACTAGAAACATTCTGTTGGGTTTAGGATATAGTACTAGAAACATTCTGTTGGGTTTAGGATATAGTACTAGAAACATTCTGTTGGGTTTAGGATATTGTGCTAGAAACATTCTGTTGGGTAGGGTTTAGGATATAGTACTAGAAACATTCTGTTGGGTTTAGGATATAGTACTAGAAACATTCTATTGAGTTAAGGATATTGTACTAGAAACATTCTGTTGGGTTTATGATATAGTACTAGAAACATTCTGTTGGGTTTAGGATATAGTACTAGAAACATTCTGTTGGGTTTAGGATATATTACTAGAAACATTCTGTTGGGTTTAGGATATATTACTAGAAACATTCTGTTGGGTTTAGGATATAGTACTAGAAACATTCTGTTGGGTAGGGTTTAGGATATAGTACTAGAAACATTGTGTTGGGTTTAAGATATAGTACTAGAAACATTCTGTTGGGTTTAGGATATAGTACTAGAAACGTTCTGTTGGGTTTAGGATATAGTACTAGAAACATTCTGTTGGGTTTAGGATATAGTACTGGAAACATTCCATTGGGTTTAGGATATAGTACTAGAAACATTCTGTTGGGTTTAGGATATAGTACTAGAAACATTCTGTTGGGTTTAGGATATAGTACTAGAAACATTCTGTTGGGTTTAGGATATAGCTCTCGAAACAATGTTGGGTTTAGGATATAGCACTAAAAACATTCTGTTGGGTTTAGGATATAATACTAGAAACATTCTTTTGGGTTTAGGATATAGTACTAGAAACATTCTGTAGGGTTTAGGATATAGTGCTAGAAACATTCTGTTGGGTTTAGGATATAGTACTAGAAACGTTCTGTTGGGTTTAGGATATAGTACTAGAAACATTCTGTTGGGTAGGGTTTAGGATATAGTACTAGAAACATTCTGTTGGGTTTAGGATATTGTACTAGAAACATTCTGTTGGGTTTAGGATATTGTACTAGAAACATTCTGTTGGGTTTATGATATAGTACTAGAAACATTCTGTTGGGTTTAGGATATAGTACTAGAAACATTCTGTTGGGTTTAGGATATAGTACTAGAAACATTCTGTTGGGTTTAGGATATAGTACTAGAAACATTCTGTTGGGTTTAGGATATAGTACTAGAAACATTCTGTTGGGTTTAGGATATAGTACTAGAAACATTCTGTTGGGTTTAGGATATAGTAGTAGAAACATTCTGTTGGGTTTAGGATATAGTACTAGAAACATTCTGTTGGGTTTAGGATATAGTACTAGAAACATTCTGTTGGGTTTAGGATATAGTACTAGAAACATTCTGTTGGGTTTAGGATATAGTACTAGAAACATTCTGTTGGGTTTAGGATATAGTACTAGAAACATTCTGTTGGGTTTAGGATATAGTACTAGAAACATTCTGTTGGGTTTAGGATATAGCTCTAGAAACAATGTTGGGTTTACGATATAGCACTAAAAACATTCTGTTGGGTTTAGGATATAGTTCTAAAAACATTCTGTTGGGTTTAGGATATAGTACTAGAAACATTCTGTTGGGTTTAGGATATTGTACTAAAAACATTCTGTTGGGTAGGGTTTAGGATATAGTACTAGAAACATTCTGTTGGGTTTAGGATATTGTACTAGAAACATGCTGTTGGGTTTAGGATATAGTACTAGAAACATTCTGTTGGGTTTAGGATATAGTACTAGAAACATTCTTTTGGATTTAGGATATAGTACTAGAAACATTCTGTTGGGTTTAGGATATAGTACTAGAAACATTCTGTTGGGTAGGGTTTAGGATATAGTACTAGAAATATTCTGTTGGGTTTAAGATATAGTACTAGAAACATTCTGTTGGGTTTAGGATATAGTACTAGAAACGTTCTGTTGGGTTTAGGATATAGTACTAGAAACATTCTGTTGGGTTTAGGATATAGTACTGGAAACATTCCATTGGGTTTAGGATATAGTACTAGAAACATTCTGTTGGGTTTAGGATATAGTACTAGAAACATTCTGTTGGGTTTAGGATATAGTACTAGAAAGATTCAGTTGGGTTTAGGATATAGCTCTCGAAACAATGTTGGGTTTAGGATATAGCACTAAAAACATTCTGTTGGGTTTAGGATATAGTACTAGAAACATTCTTTTGGGTTTAGGATATAGTACTAGAAACATTCTGTTGGGTTTAGGATATAGTACTAGAAACATTCTGTTGGGTTTAGGATATAGTACTAGAAACATTCTGTTGGGTTTAGGATATAGTACTAGAAACATTCTGTTGGGTTTAGGATATAGTACTAGAAACATTCTGTTGGGTTTAGGATATAGTACTAGAAACATTCTGTTGGGTTTAGGATATAGTACTAGAAACATTCTGTTGGGTTTAGGATATTGTACTAGAAACATTCTGTTGGGTAGGGTTTAGGATATAGTACTAGAAACATTCTGTTGGGTTTAGGATATAGTACTAGAAACATTCTGTTGGGTTTAGGATATAGTACTAGAAACATTCTGTTGGGTTTAGGATATAGTACTAGAAACATTCTGTTGGGTTTAGGATATTGTGCTAGAAACATTCTGTTGGGTAGGGTTTAGGATATAGTACTAGAAACATTCTGTTGGGTTTAGGATATAGTACTAGAAACATTCTATTGAGTTAAGGATATTGTACTAGAAACATTCTGTTGGGTTTATGATATAGTACTAGAAACATTCTGTTGGGTTTAGGATATAGTACTAGAAACATTCTGTTGGGTTTAGGATATATTACTAGAAACATTCTGTTGGGTTTAGGATATATTACTAGAAACATTCTGTTGGGTTTAGGATATAGTACTAGAAACATTCTGTTGGGTAGGGTTTAGGATATAGTACTAGAAACATTGTGTTGGGTTTAAGATATAGTACTAGAAACATTCTGTTGGGTTTAGGATATAGTACTAGAAACGTTCTGTTGGGTTTAGGATATAGTACTAGAAACATTCTGTTGGGTTTAGGATATAGTACTGGAAACATTCCATTGGGTTTAGGATATAGTACTAGAAACATTCTGTTGGGTTTAGGATATAGTACTAGAAACATTCTGTTGGGTTTAGGATATAGTACTAGAAACATTCTGTTGGGTTTAGGATATAGCTCTCGAAACAATGTTGGGTTTAGGATATAGCACTAAAAACATTCTGTTGGGTTTAGGATATAATACTAGAAACATTCTTTTGGGTTTAGGATATAGTACTAGAAACATTCTGTAGGGTTTAGGATATAGTGCTAGAAACATTCTGTTGGGTTTAGGATATAGTACTAGAAACGTTCTGTTGGGTTTAGGATATAGTACTAGAAACATTCTGTTGGGTAGGGTTTAGGATATAGTACTAGAAACATTCTGTTGGGTTTAGGATATTGTACTAGAAACATTCTGTTGGGTTTAGGATATTGTACTAGAAACATTCTGTTGGGTTTATGATATAGTACTAGAAACATTCTGTTGGGTTTAGGATATAGTACTAGAAACATTCTGTTGGGTTTAGGATATAGTACTAGAAACATTCTGTTGGGTTTAGGATATAGTACTAGAAACATTCTGTTGGGTTTAGGATATAGTACTAGAAACATTCTGTTGGGTTTAGGATATAGTACTAGAAACATTCTGTTGGGTTTAGGATATAGTAGTAGAAACATTCTGTTGGGTTTAGGATATAGTACTAGAAACATTCTGTTGGGTTTAGGATATAGTACTAGAAACATTCTGTTGGGTTTAGGATATAGTACTAGAAACATTCTGTTGGGTTTAGGATATAGTACTAGAAACATTCTGTTGGGTTTAGGATATAGTACTAGAAACATTCTGTTGGGTTTAGGATATAGTACTAGAAACATTCTGTTGGGTTTAGGATATTGTACTAGAAACATTCTGTTGGGTAGGGTTTGGATATAGTACTAGAAACATTTTTTGGGTTTAGGATATAGTACTAGAAACATTCTGTTGGATTTAGGATATTGTACTAGAAACATTCTGTTGGGTTTAGGATATAGTACTAGAAACATTCTGTTGGGTTTAGGATATAGTACTAGAAACATTCTGTTGGGTTTAGGATATAGTACTAGAAACATTCTGTTGGGTTTAGGATATAGTACTAGAAACATTCTGTTGGGTTTAGGATATAGTAGTAGAAACATTCTGTTGGGTTTAGGATATAGTACTAGAAACATTCTGTTGGGTTTAGGATATAGTACTAGAAACATTCTGTTGGGTTTAGGATATAGTACTAGAAACATTCTGTTGGGTTTAGGATATAGTACTAGAAACATTTTGTTGGGTTTAGGATATAGTACTAGAAACATTCTGTTGGGTTTAGGATATAGTACTAGAAACATTCTGTTGGGTTTAGGATATTATACTAGAAACATTCTGTTGGGTAGGGTTTAGGATATAGTACTAGAAACATTCTGTTGGGTTTAGGATATAGTACTAGAAACATTCTGTTGGGTTTAGGATATAGTACTAGAAACATTCTGTTGGGTTTAGGATATAGTACTAGAAACATTCTGTTGGGTTTAGGATATAGTACTAGAAACATTCTGTTGGGTTTAGGATATAGTACTAGAAACATTCTGTTGGGTTTAGGATATAGTACTAGAAACATTCTGTTGGGTTTAGGATATAGCTCTAGAAACAATGTTGGGTTTACGATATAGCACTAAAAACATTCTGTTGGGTTTAGGATATAGTTCTAAAAACATTCTGTTGGGTTTAGGATATAGTACTAGAAACATTCTGTTGGGTTTAGGATATTGTACTAAAAACATTCTGTTGGGTAGGGTTTAGGATATAGTACTAGAAACATTCTGTTGGGTTTAGGATATTGTACTAGAAACATGCTGTTGGGTTTAGGATATAGTACTAGAAACATTCTGTTGGGTTTAGGATATAGTACTAGAAACATTCTTTTGGATTTAGGATATAGTACTAGAAACATTCTGTTGGGTTTAGGATATAGTACTAGAAACATTCTGTTGGGTAGGGTTTAGGATATAGTACTAGAAATATTCTGTTGGGTTTAAGATATAGTACTAGAAACATTCTGTTGGGTTTAGGATATAGTACTAGAAACGTTCTGTTGGGTTTAGGATATAGTACTAGAAACATTCTGTTGGGTTTAGGATATAGTACTGGAAACATTCCATTGGGTTTAGGATATAGTACTAGAAACATTCTGTTGGGTTTAGGATATAGTACTAGAAACATTCTGTTGGGTTTAGGATATAGTACTAGAAAGATTCAGTTGGGTTTAGGATATAGCTCTCGAAACAATGTTGGGTTTAGGATATAGCACTAAAAACATTCTGTTGGGTTTAGGATATAGTACTAGAAACATTCTTTTGGGTTTAGGATATAGTACTAGAAACATTCTGTTGGGTTTAGGATATAGTACTAGAAACATTCTGTTGGGTTTAGGATATAGTACTAGAAACATTCTGTTGGGTTTAGGATATAGTACTAGAAACATTCTGTTGGGTTTAGGATATAGTACTAGAAACATTCTGTTGGGTTTAGGATATAGTACTAGAAACATTCTGTTGGGTTTAGGATATAGTACTAGAAACATTCTGTTGGGTTTAGGATATTGTACTAGAAACATTCTGTTGGGTAGGGTTTAGGATATAGTACTAGAAACATTCTGTTGGGTTTAGGATATAGTACTAGAAACATTCTGTTGGGTTTAGGATATAGTACTAGAAACATTCTGTTGGGTTTAGGATATAGTACTAGAAACATTCTGTTGGGTTTAGGATATTGTGCTAGAAACATTCTGTTGGGTAGGGTTTAGGATATAGTACTAGAAACATTCTGTTGGGTTTAGGATATAGTACTAGAAACATTCTATTGAGTTAAGGATATTGTACTAGAAACATTCTGTTGGGTTTATGATATAGTACTAGAAACATTCTGTTGGGTTTAGGATATAGTACTAGAAACATTCTGTTGGGTTTAGGATATATTACTAGAAACATTCTGTTGGGTTTAGGATATATTACTAGAAACATTCTGTTGGGTTTAGGATATAGTACTAGAAACATTCTGTTGGGTAGGGTTTAGGATATAGTACTAGAAACATTGTGTTGGGTTTAAGATATAGTACTAGAAACATTCTGTTGGGTTTAGGATATAGTACTAGAAACGTTCTGTTGGGTTTAGGATATAGTACTAGAAACATTCTGTTGGGTTTAGGATATAGTACTGGAAACATTCCATTGGGTTTAGGATATAGTACTAGAAACATTCTGTTGGGTTTAGGATATAGTACTAGAAACATTCTGTTGGGTTTAGGATATAGTACTAGAAACATTCTGTTGGGTTTAGGATATAGCTCTCGAAACAATGTTGGGTTTAGGATATAGCACTAAAAACATTCTGTTGGGTTTAGGATATAATACTAGAAACATTCTTTTGGGTTTAGGATATAGTACTAGAAACATTCTGTAGGGTTTAGGATATAGTGCTAGAAACATTCTGTTGGGTTTAGGATATAGTACTAGAAACGTTCTGTTGGGTTTAGGATATAGTACTAGAAACATTCTGTTGGGTAGGGTTTAGGATATAGTACTAGAAACATTCTGTTGGGTTTAGGATATTGTACTAGAAACATTCTGTTGGGTTTAGGATATTGTACTAGAAACATTCTGTTGGGTTTATGATATAGTACTAGAAACATTCTGTTGGGTTTAGGATATAGTACTAGAAACATTCTGTTGGGTTTAGGATATAGTACTAGAAACATTCTGTTGGGTTTAGGATATAGTACTAGAAACATTCTGTTGGGTTTAGGATATAGTACTAGAAACATTCTGTTGGGTTTAGGATATAGTACTAGAAACATTCTGTTGGGTTTAGGATATAGTAGTAGAAACATTCTGTTGGGTTTAGGATATAGTACTAGAAACATTCTGTTGGGTTTAGGATATAGTACTAGAAACATTCTGTTGGGTTTAGGATATAGTACTAGAAACATTCTGTTGGGTTTAGGATATAGTACTAGAAACATTCTGTTGGGTTTAGGATATAGCTCTAGAAACAATGTTGGGTTTACGATATAGCACTAAAAACATTCTGTTGGGTTTAGGATATAGTTCTAAAAACATTCTGTTGGGTTTAGGATATAGTACTAGAAACATTCTGTTGGGTTTAGGATATTGTACTAAAAACATTCTGTTGGGTAGGGTTTAGGATATAGTACTAGAAACATTCTGTTGGGTTTAGGATATTGTACTAGAAACATTCTGTTGGGTTTAGGATATAGTACTAGAAACATTCTGTTGGGTTTAGGATATAGTACTAGAAACATTCTTTTGGGTTTAGGATATAGTACTAGAAACATTCTGTTGGGTTTAGGATATAGTACTAGAAACATTCTGTTGGGTAGGGTTTAGGATATAGTACTAGAAACATTCTGTTGGGTTTAAGATATAGTACTAGAAACATTCTGTTGGGTTTAGGATATAGTACTAGAAACGTTCTGTTGGGTTTAGGATATAGTACTAGAAACATTCTGTTGGGTTTAGGATATAGTACTGGAAACATTCCATTGGGTTTAGGATATAGTACTAGAAACATTCTGTTGGGTTTAGGATATAGTACTAGAAACATTCTGTTGGGTTTAGGATATAGTACTAGAAACATTCTGTTGGGTATTAGGATATAGCTCTCGAAACAATGTTGGGTTTAGGATATAAAAACTAAAAACATTCTGTTGGGTTTAGGATATAGTACTAGAAACATTCTTTTGGGTTTAGGATATAGTACTAGAAACATTCTGTTGGGTTTAGGATATAGTACTAGAAACATTCTGTTGGGTTTAGGATATAGTACTAGAAACATTCTGTTGGGTTTAGGATATAGTACTAGAAACATTCTGTTGGGTTTAGGATATAGTACTAGAAACATTCTGTTGGGTTTAGGATATAGTACTAGAAACATTCTGTTGGGTTTAGGATATAGTACTAGAAACATTCTGTTGGGTTTAGGATATTGTACTAGAAACATTCTGTTGGGTAGGGTTTAGGATATAGTACTAGAAACATTCTGTTGGGTTTAGGATATAGTACTAGAAACATTCTGTTGGGTTTAGGATATAGTACTAGAAACATTCTGTTGGGTTTAGGATATAGTACTAGAAACATTCTGTTGGGTTTAGGATATTGTACTAGAAACATTCTGTTGGGTAGGGTTTAGGATATAGTACTAGAAACATTCTGTTGGGTTTAGGATATAGTACTAGAAACATTCTGTTGGGTTTAGGATATATTACTAGAAACATTCTGTTGGGTTTAGGATATTGTACTAGAAACATTCTGTTGGGTTTAGGATATAGTACTAGAAACATTCTGTTGGGTAGGGTTTAGGATATAGTACTAGAAACATTCTGTTGGGTTTAAGATATAGTACTAGAAACATTCTGTTGGGTTTAGGATATAGTACTAGAAACATTCTGTCAGATTTAGGATATAGTACTGGAAACATTCTGTTGGGTTTAGGATATAGTACTAGAAACATTCTGTTGGGTTTAGGATATAGTACTAGAAACATTCTGTTGGGTTTAGGATATAGTATAGAAACATTCTGTTGGATAGGGGTTTAGGATATAGTACTAGAAACATTCTGTTGGGTTTGGGATATAGTATAGAAACATTCTGTTGGGTTTAGGATATAGTACTAGAAACATTCTGTTGAGTAGGGGTTTAGGATATAGTACTATAAATATTCTGTTGGGTTTAGGATATAGTATAGAAACATTCTGTTGGATTTAGGATATAGTATTAGAAACATTCTGTTGAGTAGGGGTTTAGGATATAGTACTAGAAATATTCTGTTGAGTAGGGGTTTAGGATATAGTACTAGAAACATTCTGTTGGGTTTAGGATATAGTACTGGAAACATTCTGTTGGGTTTAGGATATAGTACTAGAAACATTCTGTTGGGTTTAGGATATAGTACTAGAAACATTCTGTTGGGTATAGGATATAGTATAGAAACATTCTGTTGGATAGCAGTTTAGGATGTAGTACTAGAAACATTCTGTTGGGTTTAGGATATAGTATAGAAACATTCTGTTGGGTTTAGGATATAGTACTGGAAACATTCTCTTGAGTAGGGGTTTAGGATGTAGTACTAGAAATATTCTGTTGAGTAGGGGTTTAGGATATAGTACTAGAAATATTCTGTTGGGTTTAGGATATAGTACTAGAAACATTCTGTTGGGTTTAGGATATAGTACTGGAAACATTCTGTTGGGTTTAGGATATAGTACTAGAAACATTCTGTTGGGTTTAGGATATAGTAGTAGAAACATTCTATTCGATAGGGGTTTAGGATAAAGTACTAGAAACATTCTGTTGGGTTTAGGATATAGTACTAGAAACATTCTGTTGGGTTTAGGATATAGTACTAGAAACATTCTGTTGGGTTTAGGATATATTACTAGAAACATTCTGTTGGGTTTAGGATATTGTACTAGAAACATTCTGTTGGGTTTAGGATATAGTACTAGAAACATTCTGTTGGGTAGGGTTTAGGATATAGTACTAGAAACATTCTGTTGGGTTTAAGATATAGTACTAGAAACATTCTGTTGGGTTTAGGATATAGTACTAGAAACATTCTGTCAGATTTAGGATATAGTACTGGAAACATTCTGTTGGGTTTAGGATATAGTACTAGAAACATTCTGTTGGGTTTAGGATATAGTACTAGAAACATTCTGTTGGGTTTAGGATATAGTATAGAAACATTCTGTTGGATAGGGGTTTAGGATATAGTACTATAAACATTCTGTTGGGTTTGGGATATAGTATAGAAACATTCTGTTGGGTTTAGGATATAGTACTAGAAACATTCTGTTGAGTAGGGGTTTAGGATATAGTACTAGAAATATTCTGTTGGGTTTAGGATATAGTATAGAAACATTCTGTTGGATTTAGGATATAGTATTAGAAACATTCTGTTGAGTAGGGGTTTAGGATATAGTACTAGAAATATTCTGTTGAGTAGGGGTTTAGGATATAGTACTAGAAACATTCTGTTGGGTTTAGGATATAGTACTGGAAACATTCTGTTGGGTTTAGGATATAGTACTAGAAACATTCTGTTGGGTTTAGGATATAGTACTAGAAACATTCTGTTGGGTATAGGATATAGTATAGAAACATTCTGTTGGATAGCGGTTTAGGATGTAGTACTAGAAACATTCTGTTGGGTTTAGGATATAGTATAGAAACATTCTGTTGGGTTTAGGATATAGTACTGGAAACAT